>NC_048540.1:5262021-5635855 GCF_902806685.2 Maniola hyperantus
TTGTGGCCCCTAATGTCCTAAGAGCCCAGCGTACTCATGAAAATATAACAATCTGCAATTGCAATATACAAATTAATGCATTGATTTAAAACTTTTGTAACAGCATACTTTGTCATTTTTGCAATGCCAAGATATTGTGCTTTGTTACTATTTTTGATATACTTTCACAGTAAAATTCTCAATAACGAATTCCAAGGCACAACCATTTTTTAGGGTTCTGTACCTCAAAAAGAAAAACGGAATTTTTTTGGAACCCTTTTAATAGGATCACTTTGTTGTCTGTCTGTCTATCTGTCTATCTGTCTGTCAAGAAACCTATGGGGTACTTCCTGTTGACCAAGATCATGAAATTTGGCAGTTAGGTAGGTCTTATAGCAGACATTAGCTCGAAGCTGCATGTTTGGCTCGTGAACGAAGCGGGTCGCTGACATTGTAAGGAAGGTTAAGTTGGTGACGGGATGACAAAGCGAGTCTTCTGATGTTTTCCATTTGGAAAATTTTGCACCTGACCCCCTTTTCATGCAAAGGTTTTAGTGGATAAATGATAAAATATAATCTGCCCCTTTTTACAACTGCAATGCACTTTTTGTTACTTAATGTTTTTTTTAAACAACTGCATTTCTGGCAAGTAGGGTTTGTGAGAGGAGGAACTAATTACCCCTCTCCCCTCAATCTTCGTTGGAGGTAGCATGATTCAAAACTTTTACTACTTTTTCATAGAGACTTTTACACTGTTTTTACTAATATCTAAACAGAATTGCATAAAACTCATTCAATATAATATTATGTACGTGATATATAAATCGAAGGTATATTTTAGGTGTTGATACAGCAACAGCAAGCCAAAATCAATGAGCTAGTGAGCAAGGCCCAAGTGGAGACCATACAGATAATGGCGGAGGAAAACAACATTAGTCTCTCTGAACTTGATACCATACTGCAGCCGATCATTGACACTTGTACTAAGGACAGCATTTCAACAGGTATAATTTTTTTTAAATATGTAGTTATGAAAATTAACTTGATTGTTGTACAAATGTACTCTTAGTATTTTTTTAAAATTTGTATAAAATAACTAGTAGATGAAATAAAATATTGGGTAAACGACAAAATCTATTAGATCAGAAATCTATAGAAACCATTCCTTAATTTGTGATTACATAATAATATACTACTAGATGATGCTCGCGACTTCGTCTGCGTGGATTTAGGTTTTTAAAAATCCCATGTAAACACTTTAATGTCCATCCCCGGGATGTACTAAATTTCATCAAAATTGGTTAAACTGTTGGGCAGTGAAAAGATAGCAGACATACACTTTCACAGTTGTAATATAAGTAATATAAACAAAAATAATCTCAGGTCATATAATAAAATTAAGAATTCTTTGATAGATAGTATTAGCAGGAATAACTCTGATAACTACTATTTGAATATAATTATGAACTTAATAATAATATGTACCATTTGTTCCAGGAAAGGGTTGGATTTTGCAACATGCAACATCACATGATGCAGGAAAAGTGATATCACAGCATCTTCTGCGAAAAGTCACTCAGCCGGGTGCTCCCTTCACACAGAAGCTTCACATAATTTACCTCATCAATGATGTTCTTCACCATTGGTTAGTATACACATTACTATCTGTAGTTTAAGCTTAAGGGGTTACATCTCTAAAACAAACTGAACACGGGTGCCTGGCACAGTGTGCCAGGCACCCCAGTGTGTGTACTTTCTTGTAGCTTCTTATTTACCTTCATTTATATGTGTTAATTTGATGTATTTAATGCAATGATTCTTATGGTGAGATCTATAGAGTGCACTCTGACTTAGCTTAGACTTAAGACAGAGTTAAAACGAGACAGCTATATCTTTCTCATAAATCTGTCTCGTTTTAACACAATCTTAAGTCTGAGCAAAGTCAAAGTGCGCTCTATTATAGATCTTAACCTTAGTGTCCTCGTAGATTACACAATGAAACTATTCAATTCCCTATATCCAGTCACAATCTACTTTTCTCCAATGACAGTTTATGTCTTCCATGTCAAATTAGCCTGGAATCCACCAAAGTGGAGATGGGCGTGGATATGTTATTTCAATTCATATGGATATGTTAAGCTGACCATATCAGATTAAATATTATTGATTGACGAAGTGATATTTTTTTCATATCATCAATCAATAAATAATCTGATTGGTTTGCTGAATACATCTCTGCTCCGCTTAAGTTGATACTGGGCCTTAAACTTTGTACGAAATTACCTTGATTGTTTTTATGCTTTGATTATTATATCAAATACATATTATGTCGAATATAACGGTTCAAGTGCTTATTGAATTGTTCATGAACATTTTATTTCCATTGTTGTAAAGTCAAAATAAATTTAAATTAAGCTATACCAAAAATGTTGGGAGAAATTTAATAGATGTGGGAGACAAAACTGTTACACAGACAAAAGTAGAAATATATGCCGCGCGTCTTTATAGTGTGTTATATTCCTTGAAATGTGTATCACTTTATTCTAATAATGGATATTAAATGTAACTGTACTCTTTTATATAAATAAATGTAAACTCAGTAAGTTTTTATACATTTCATGACCCTTGCATTCACTCCCAAAATTCGGTGTCTATGATACGATTATTCCTAATTACAGTGCACGCAAAAACGCTGAAGATCTCAAGAAAAATTTGGAAAATGTGGTGGTTCCAATGTTTTGCAATGCCAGTATAGGTAACATATTTATAATAATGTCCTCAAAGAATTTAGGTCTCTTGTCTGATTGTGCATACTCATCAACACTTAATAGATGTAGACACATCATCAACTGTGGTTCACCGCACAGGTAACTTGCTTGATTCACCTCGGCTGCTGCGACAACGTCGTAATCCTTTCGCTGTTTCAGCCGTCACTGAAGAGCAGGAGGCTAAACTGAACAAGCTGCTGCGCCTCTGGGAATCTAAGTCGAACTACTTCGACGCGGCGGTCATTAAAAAAATGAAGAGCCCCACGAGCTCCTACCAAGAGTACCAAAACAACCTGATCGCCCAGCACTCTAATGCCATTGCACATTTGACGCAGCAAACTAAGTCCACATTCGAAAAGTATGTATTTTTCATTTAGGTCTAATTTTTTTATCATATTACTTAAATTTGTCTAGCAAAGTGCTTTTTGTATCATTCCAAAATTTAGGGAGCTAATTCTAGCAGGTAAATGCTGAACAACCTGGTAGACAGTTTCTTTTATACTAACTAAATTTTCAGCTATCAAACCCAGCATCAAGCCTTTGTCGCACACACAATGCAGCAAATACAACAGATGGAGATGCAGAAACACGCGCTCGAACTCAACAACCAGGACCAAAACAAAGAAAGCCAACAACAGAACAATGTCCCACCACAGTTTCCAAACAATAATTTCAACGATCAGAGCTACCAACAACACACACATTCAGGGTACGACCAGAACTTCAATTCTGGTCACCAACAATACGGCAGTGAGAGTGGAGACAACTATCCTTCCAATAATAGCATAAGCGGAAACGAAAATAGCTACGACAGTCAAACATTCGAACAAATCACAAGTCAAAAGACACAAGAGAGCACGGAAGAACCTGATCTATCAAACCTCCCGAACGTAAACTTCTCACAACCTCCCCCCGGCTTTGAACCTCCAGAGCCTCCCATGTTAGCATTCCAAAACGGTCTTCCAGATCTGAGCAAACCCCCACCTGGATTCCTTCCATTCCCAGAGATTAATATTGAAGACTTAATGCCATCTGTACCTTATTTCGAATTGCCAGCAGGGTTAATGGTACCACTCATTATGGTAAGTCATGTTTTTGCTATAGGATGATTCGATTAAGAGTGTTTTAATGTGAATAAACAAAATACTAATTCGATTAAGAGTGCTTTTTCACGTGAATATAAAGAAAATATTCTGATCTTAGTATCAGCAATCATGCTAACAGGAATATGAGAACCGAGACCATGGTCTAGCAATCGATTTAACTATCAAAATGATCTAGGAGAAATTGCAAAAAAAATATATTTAGATTTTTTTTTAATATTTTTAAATGAGTGATAGTCAGTCCACATAACAAAAATTCAAAAAAATGTGCATGTTCTGACAGTAGGTACTAGGTTCTGTAAAGAAAAAGGGTCAATTCAGAAAAACGGCATGAATCATTATTAATTGTTGTGATTGGCTGAAATTATGCTATTCATGTTGCTACATTACATTGTAGCCCATAGTGAGCTAGCGTCAACCAATCAGAAATGATTGCGATCATTCTACTGCAATCGAGCTGCAGAAGCTAGGACTATTACTACTCCATGTATTGAAGTGAAAATATATAAATAAACTGGTGTAATTATAGACATAGGCATTGTTATTAGAAATATTTTAAATTGCCATAATGTTTCCTTCTATGTAGAGATAAAAATAGCTTTTTTCTTTATGATATTTTGTTAAAAATAAGGAGTTTGGTTCTAGTTGGAAGACGACAGATACAAACCATTAGACCCCGCGAAAATTCGGTTGCCGCCTCCCGCAGCGCCCAACGAAAGACTGCTCGCGGCTGTGGATGCTTTCTACGCCTCGCCCAACCATGAAAGACCCAGAGACAAGTAAGTATGCAAAGGATTTGCGCCATTCTGCAAGACATATTTTTCAATAATATGGTGATATTATGGTCGCTTATAATAGGCACAAGATTACAAATTAAATTACAAGGTTTTAAGTATTTCTAAGTTAACTTATTTCTAACATTTAATAATACATATATTATACTAGATGATGGGCCGCGACTTCGTCGGCGTGGATTTAGGTTTTTAAAATCCCGCGAGAACTCTTAATTTTCCGGGATAAAAAGTAGCCTATGTCCTTCCCCGGGGATGTAAGCTAACTCTACAAAATTTCATCGAAATCGGTTAAACGTGAAAAGCTAGCAGACAGACACACTTTCGCATTTATAATATTAGAATGGATTACTTATTTATTAAGTCTTGTACCTACTGCCTCGATTCCTCTGTTTGCTACTTTTTGGCAAAGACCTCCTCCAATTGCCTCTATTTAGACAAATTTAGCTATCTTTAAATTGTACTGCAGAAAGTTTTTTTTAAAGTGCTATTTAATCTTTTTTATATTCTGCAAGTTATTTTAATAGAAAAAATTGTCACTTTAATTTGATGCGCGCACGATGTATTCTGTGTTTCTAATTTAGTATTTTACTTTTTTGTTTAACTTTCACAGTGAGGGTTGGGAGAAATTAGGTTTATATGAATACTACAAAGCGAAAAATGCAGCTCGAAAGAACAAAGAAGAAGCCATCGCCCAAGGCTTGAGACAAAGGTCAAAGTCGCCAAGCCCCATCCCTAAAGACTTACAAAAACAACCCACCCCACCCGGCAGAAGATACAGGTACATACATCTCTCTTACAAATATTACCAAGGACTAAAGCATCATCGAGCTGCGTTCGCCTCAAGATATTTTAATGCCGCCATGTACAGTAAGCTGTGATGAAGCTATGATGATGATGATGAGCTGTGATACCCTCGTGGTTAGGACGTCCGCCTTCTAATCGGAGGTCGGGGGTTCGATCCCGGGCACGCGCCTCTAACTTTTCGGTGTTATGTGCGTTTTAATTAATTAAATATCACTTGCTTTACCGGTGAAGGAAAACATCGCGAGGAAACCTGCATGCCTGAGAGTTCTCCATAATGTTCTCAAAGGTGTGTGAAGTCTACCAATCCGCACATGGCCAGCGTGGCAGACTATGGCCAAAACCCTTCTCAGTCTGAGAGGAGACCCGTGCTCTGTAGTGAGCCGGCGATGGGTTGATCATGATGATGATGATGATGTACAGTACGATTCAAAAGTAAATGTGCCCATGATGTTTGCGCACGATGTTGCGCAGAACACACATTTTGGGTGTCCGAGGTCGTCCGAGGGAGCGAGGAGGGCAACAGCGCACGTCTCGCTCCTACATTGCCGCCAGTTCCTTAATGCGACTCTCTCTCGCTATACGTGTCTTGTTTGTTTGTACAGTCGAGTTGAGAAGTTACTTTGTTTAAGCTGTGGTGGAACCTACCGCCGCCCGTTAAGTGACGTAGTTCTCGAGTGTACCATGCGCAAGATCGCAAAGCTAACTTCACGCAGACGCATTTAAGTTTGAATCGTACTATACACCTACTGCAACAGTAGCGTAGATGTGCACGTATAGATTCGCGTCGTGGACGCTCCCGTATCACGCCCTGCATTCCGCTATCATGACGCGCAGGTGTCGCCGTAGCTTTACTATTTGTTTTCTTTTGTATATGTTGGATATCTTTACGTTTTTACTTTTTACATTACATTTCTAAATCTTAACTTTTTAAAGTATTTTAAGTTGTCATATCCCACCATATTGGACTTACCATGACGTCATAATCATAAAGGCTATAGACTCACGGAGCAAGGCTATAGACACGAAGCCAACGACACTATCAAAAAGTAATGACAATTATTATGAGGGGAATGATGAATCAACAAACACAGACATACTTATGTAGTTGAAAATGCAAATTTTATTTCTGACTAGCTAATGCCCGAGACTTGGTCCGCATGGATTTAGGTTTTTTAAAAATCCCGTGGGAACTCTTTGATTTTCCGGGATAAAAAGTAGCCTGTGTCACTCTCCAGGTCTTTAACTATACCGATGCAAAAAATCACGTCGGTCCGTTGCTCCGTTGCGACGTGATTGAAGGACAAACCAATAAACAAACACACTTGCATTTATAATATGGGTAAGGGATTTAAGTTATGTACCTAGCTCTAGGTGGTTATTTGAACAGTAATATTGTTGAGGCACAATTTTTTCTGAAAACTTTCCCTGTTTGACTTTCAGGACAAACAGGACTTTATGTTTTTGCCCACATATTTTTATATTAAACTAGCTGACCCGGCGAACTTCGTATCGCCTAACAGTCAATTCTTTAATTTTTTTAATATTTCTCTCCTTAAGAACCATCCTCGTACTTCAAGGAATATTATAAAAAAAGAATTAGCTAAATTGGTTCAGCTGTTCTCGAGATTTGCGATCAGCAACACATTCAGCGATTCATTTTTATACATAGAAATAACTATTTGTTTATGCATATTTACTACATTATTGTTACTCTTCAGGTCATTAAGTAAATCGCCAGAAAAGTTGTCGCCGAAAAAGTCAAAATCACGATCGCCTTCACCGAGAAGAAAAAACACGTGGAGGCGAGACAGAGATAGAGAGAGTAAGTCCAAAGTTAAGTTATTTTTTGATTTCTTATATCATAATATTAAATAAATAATTCTAAAGACTTATCCCTCATAATTATCAACCTGTATTTATCCACCTTTGGATACACACTTTTAGACCACTCCTATAGCTATTTTTGAACTTTATTACAATCCATACAAATCTTTACTTACAATAAAACAGCTGGACGAGTTTTGTACCTTTTTTTTTACCTTTTTTTTTAGTACCTGTTGAACAGATTTGAACTTCATATACTTATAGCTGATTAGCTGATGCCCGCGACCTCGTCTGAGTAGATTAAGGTTTTTCAACTCTTTGACTTTCTGGGATAAAAAGTAGCCTATGCCACTATTATTGAACGTGTGGACTACACAAATTTCAAACCCCTATTACACCCCCTTAAGGGTTAAATTTTCAAAAATTCTGTCTTAGCGGATGTCATAATAGCTATCTGCATGCCAAACAGCCCGATCCGTCCAGTAGTTTGAGCTGTGCATTGATAGATTAGTCAGTCAGTCACCTTTTCGTTTTATATATTTAGACTAGCTTATGCCCGCGACTTCGTCCGCGTGGACTACAAAATTTCAAACCCCTATTTAACCCCCTTAGGAGTTGAATTTTCAAAAATCCTTTCTTAGCGGATGCCTACGTCATAATAGCTATCTGCATGCCAAATTTCAGCCCGATCCGTCCAGTAGTTTGAGCTGTGCGTTGATAGATCAGTCAGTCAGTCAGTCACCTTTTCCTTTTATATATATACATTCTTCCAACAGGTCGCAGAAGATCTCGCTCCCGCTCGCGGTCTCGCTCGCGCAGCCGGTCGCGGGAGCGCGCGGAGCGGCACGCGGCGCGCGAGGCGTCGTCGCCGCCGCGCTCGAGGCGTGTTGAACGATCGAGATCCCCCACCCCTCCCAGTTTTCTGTGAGTACCATTCATCAACTCCCAGTATGCAAGGAAATAGCTCTGAGGCGATGGCGATGGTCGGGCAAATTTTTGCGAAGATGGAAGGAAAATGCTGCTCAAAAGGCTTGTATCATAAAAATCTTTTTGAAATGGCTAATCCAGTATGTAGTACACATTGCTGGTGCTTATGCTATGCACCACCTTAACAATTTTTATTTACTGTTCAACAGAGGTGGCGTGTACCCCGGCCCCTCACAACAGACGCTAGACTCCAGCAACAAGGGGCACCAGCTGCTGCAGAAGATGGGCTGGAGTGCGGGCGGGCTGGGAGCTGCGGGGCAGGGCATCGCCGAGCCCATTAGCGGCGGCGCCGTGCGCGACAAACAGGACCAATACAAAGGTGAGCGACTCCGGCAGTAGGAAGATGGGCTGGAATGTGGGCGGGCTATATGTATAGCATAGAATACAAGACACTTGCATAATATGGGAACTCCCTACATTTTTTTTGCTTTGAAAATCAGGGGTAAAAACTGTTCAAACTGTGTTGAGTCAAAACCGCGGCACGTGCGCGAATGGACTCCCTTGAAAAAGGACCCCGTATGGGTTCGAAACTAGTCGGGCTAACGTCGACTACACACGTGAGTAAAGCCGGGACAGATATTATTTAGAATAAAAACTGTTGTAGGTATTAAGATCAGACTTGGGGCCCTCCCCCCAAAATTTACATCAAAAATCCTAAGGATCCATCCATCTTTTAAACTTAAGAATCTAAAGGAAATATCTTGTTCACAACACGCCTTATGAAGTGTCTTGGTAGATGGTACTAGTACAAATTGAGTAAATTAGATTTTATTAATATTTTTCTATTTGGTTGTATGTTCAGGAGTTGGAGTGAATTTGAATGACCCCTACGAAAACTTCAGAAAGAACAAAGGTGCAGCATTTATTACAAGAATGAAGGAGAGGGCACTGGAGCGGTCAACGTGATCACGGTAGTCTTACGCTTAGGATGTAAATGTGTACATGCAATTGTGTGAATGAAATATGATTTATTTTATCTAAATCATCATAATAAAGATATATGAATTTTACTTTATTTTATTAAATACAAAGACTTCTACACTTTGAATTGTCATATTTATTTTAACAAAATACTTGAATAGAATTATACTTAATTTTAAAGCTCAAAATCATCCTCATAGTTGTCTTTGAATTCTGCCAACCTATCTAACCCTTCTTTGTAATCAGCTTCCTCAAGTCCCTGCTCCTGGAATTTATGTAGTTTTGCAAATTTAATCCTACTAACGTCCCTGTGCAGTTTTTCAATCATGTCTGCCATAAAATTACCATTGTGAAACCCTGCTATCACTGGACAGCTTTCTACTTTTTGTGGCTGATTTTCACTCTTAACAAACCCATATTCATTAAGCTTATCAGAGAAAATATTTGGAAATGGTGTTTTCAGTTCTAATGGTTTCTCACATACTGTAACATTTGTAGCAGAAAGAAAGTTATTAGCTTGGAAATACAATTCAAACATTTCTTTTACATTGCTGCACCTGTATGCAGCAAGATTCATTTGTTCTTTGGCTTCTTTCAATGGTGCCTTTAAATAGGATTCTGGAATTCCTCTTACGGTAATAAGCTGGAATATTTTATCTGTGGCAATCTTACAGCTAGGTGTAATAGAAGTGTACAGAGGTTTTGTGGTAGTATTTAAATGATCGATTAGATATTCAGATTCATTTATAGCAAATGGCATCCCAAGTGATGCTGCAGCCATCTTTCTACCATACCCAGTCATGTCTGCACATACATCAGACATTGTATGAAAATTACTTTTATGTCTATATTTTTGACTCAATGTGTCCATAGCTGATGCGAGTATTGCAGAGGAATGATAATATTGATCTGGCATATAGTTAATGTAGTCAAATACTCTAGGGTTGCCTGGCTTTCTCCATCCTTTCTCACCAGTACATAAAGGCACAAACAAGGTGGCATGTTGTGACAACTCTTCCATAGATAGTGCCATGTTAACTAATCTTATTGAGTCTTTTAAAGTTGATTTTTCTCTATCATCTTCAGTAGACAGATTGTTATCTGAAAAATGGGATGCTATTATAGGATATGCTAGAATACTTTTGGTGTATTCATCAGTCAAGTATTCTATACATCCCAGTGCGAGGCCAGAGAAACCATCAGTGCAATCAAAGTTTATATGGAACCCCTGTATACTGTCACATTCCTCTACATATTTTCTGATTTTATCAGAAAATGTTTCTCCAAAATCAGATTTCCATAGTGACCTGCCAGAACAGCTGTAGTCAAAGCTTTCCTGAAACAACATTAACAAAAAATGAACTTTATTAAGAAAAATATAGGGTTTTCAGAAAAAAAAAGCTTTGAGAAAGGACTCATAATTACTGTAAAATGATAAAATAATAGTTATTAGATAATGATTGCAATTTTAAATCTATACTTAAATATAAAACAGTATAAAAATAATCTTACGTTTTCATCTCCATGTTGATATTCTTTTATAACATTGACTGTACGGGTATGAAATCTAGGATATAAGTAGTCTGTCCAGGTTTTTACATCTTGTTCTAAATTATATTGTTTTTCTTTTATATTTGAAGGAATTTCACCATCAATGTCTTTTAATAATTCATTTTTACTGGCAGCTGGTTCTTCTATTTTCTCTACACTATTCCACGGAAGATCTTCTTCTACTTGAGATTCTTCTAAACCCCCTGAGGATGGCAATGTGTTCAAAGAGCCTTTCAAATCCGCCAAAAGCAAGCGAGGAGTATAGGTTACCTCTCCGTTCGAGGTCTGTCCCTCCCGATATAAAATATCATGATTGCATTCCGCTTTTACTGTACCAGTATAGTCGAAACTTAATTCCTGTATATTCCAGAAATGTGCTCCTACATAGTTAGAATAATGACCAAACTGTAACGTTAATATCTCGCGGGTGGACATGATGTATGGCTGAAGATTTTAGAATGCATGTACCATGTAGTATGGAATGCGAATGAGGTAGAATTCAAGTATAAAGTGATTACTTCTTAATACAATATACAGAAATCACAGAGTACATTGAATATAGGAAATTAAAATGATCGAATTTAAGAAATAACAACAAAACCTCAGAAAACCTCTGAGTCTGAGAACAAAACAGACAGCTGCAGGCTGCTATCCATTTTTTTTTTTACTGATTTTACGGCTCTGGGTTCTAACTCTTTTGAGCCTAGTTGCCATCCAGTTGCGTACCTACAACATCACAGCACAACACTATTATGCATCACAGACTCAGATGTATTCCACCGCTAGTGATATTATTAATCTGTGGGATGATTTACTATTCTGTATACTGTGGTCGGTGTTCTGTGGTTGTGTCTTTTTGGCGGGAAATAGGTCAAGAGGCGCGTATTTTAAATAAAAAATAATTGATTTATTTCCCAATTATGTATCAAAAATCGAGGAAACTAAATAAAAAGGCGAGCGGTGATAGCTTAGTGGTTAGGACGTCGGCGTCTTATATGGGGAGGCTCGGATTTAATCCCTCAACTCACCTCAACCAACTTTCGGAGTTGCATTATACAATGTGTACATTTATAGACTTATGACCACAGAACACTATTACTATTAATACTATTAATAAATAACATTATTATTATTATTACCCTAGAGGGCCAGACTTCGTTATTTTATAAAAGCTGAAATAAGAAAAAAAGAGGGTGAGGAAGGTCGCTCTTGCGCTAGACCGACCAAATTAAATTTGCTGTGGGCAGTCCTTTGCACGAGTGTACCCTGCTGTCGGTCAGCAGGGAGATGTGGCGAATGCTCGTGAGGCGTATAGGTAACATCTGCCCTCAAAGACATTGCTTCGTGATGACCAGGGGGTGCTTTAGAAACCAACTACAGGAATTAAGTGGTGGGGGTAAGGGGGAAAGATGGGCATGTGAGCCTATATCACCATCCCCCGCCGCCGACTCCTTGGTTTTGTTTTTTTTAAATTTTACTTTACTATACAGCGGGATGACGAGACCCAGATGGACCCAAATGTGAAGTTTTTTTAAATGGGCTACGCCAGAAGTCGCCCGTCGCCCCTTCATTCAGCTTCGCCTACTCGATCTTCGTTCAGGACCTCCTTCGCGAGCTTCTGGCTTCGAGCTTTGCAATAACACTATAGGGGTAAGACAGACAAGACTGCTTGGGGTCGGGGTGCTCAGATTTCGTTTTAGACCACATTTGACCTTTCTTCGGAAATAGTATTAGAAATCACGTCATGCATTGCCAGTTATTAGTACCTATCGTGGCAACCCCCTGCCAGACACCGAAGACATATTAAAGTTCAAGGGTCTGGCCCTCAAGGGCTCTTAGTCTACTAGCATTAATGTTGAAGAAAAACAGTCATATTGACGAGACCGGCAGGTTGCATCCCTGAGAGAGCTCGTTCTCAAAGGTGTGTGAAGTCTGCAAATCCACACTTGGCCAGCGTGGTGGACTATGGGCTTAAGCGGTTCACATTCTGGGAGTAGATCCACTTTCAGTAATAGGCTAATCGCAACCAATCGCAGCACTACGGCCGGCCGCAGTGCTGGTGGAAAAATCTAAAGGCCGCATCTCCACAGCCGAGAGAATCGGGGCGATAGTCTGCCTTCCCCGTCCCACCAGATTCGATACAACTCTTATAGACCAATTACCACAGGGCAATCGCCGACGATAGTAGGTCGGACTCGTAGCGATTCCCTCGCCCGTGGAGATGGCGCCAGACTCCAGTCATATAACTGAGTTATCATCGACTGGAGAGAACAGCGTAGCATTGACATTCTTATGATTTTCCGTCGTGTAAATAGGTACGGGAAAAATATGTAAAAAGGTACGTGCCTATGGGTAGTAGGTAGTTTCTGAAATATATAGTATAGTATATACGCCTATACGCTCTAATCTCAGAAACTACTCTAAAGAATTTTACGGTTTTCACCAATATAATTGATTAGGCAGATTCTCGACGAATGTTTAGCAGTTTTAGGATATATAATTCATTAAAGTGATTAGTAGAAAGTGGCCAGACTGATGATTTTGGTTGATTGAGTCGGCGAGCTTTCCTGGCGCAATTTGAGTTACTACAACTTAGAGAACTGTCCGAAAAAATTGTAGGTAGGTAGGTACAGAAAAAACCCAGCTATGTTTATTTCATTTTTATTACCAAAAAATTATTAAAAATCATACTTACTTAGATAGCTTATAATACTATCGCTAATCTACTAAACTAAATTATCTTCTCTTCTACCCTTATAACTAAACACTTATTCAATATGGATGTTGAAATACTGGCAGTGGAAAAATACAATTTATTGTTTATAATATTGTACAGAATAATTATTAGGTACTATTTAGCTATTCTGCTGCCGTCTTTTGCTAAAAAGCGGCTAACCCCATAAAGTAGTTTGTTAGCACTTAGCCACAAAAACATGGGAATTATCAGTTTTCGTTATTAGTTTCGAGACGTTTCTCGCGATAACTCAAAAATTACTTTTTGGAGGTAGCTTTTTAGAAAAAGGTCGACATTATGAACGTGACCAACAAAATGTTACATGGGGTATTATTTTATTGCCACTATTGATTTTGTTCTTATAATTAATCGATTTGGCTGTATTAATAAGTGATAATAATAATTAGCACTTAATTTCATATTAAAGCGTTAGTAAATTGAAAGCAAGGTTACTAGTAGTCATCTAATATAGAGAATGTATTTACAAAATTGCACACTTACATAATCAAACACAAAACTATTCTAATTTATCTGACCTATGAAGTAGGTACCTAAGGAGTAATCTATTTTCTGTACTTTGAAAATACAATTAATCGTGCCGCTAGTCTACCTCAAACCTACTTAGATCTTTCTACTGAAAGTAAACCTCATACATCCTCACATATAATATGATAAAGGACGCTTGCCTAACTATAAGGGTGCGTTTCCAGTGAAACGGAGCAGAGCCGAGATGTGTGTTTTCAACCAAAGACATTATTGACAACTTGATTGGTCTACTGAACACATATCCGCTCCACTGCATTTAAGTGGAAACGCACCCTAACGCCCACATAAGGGTGTATGCCCACTGAAGCGGAAGATGTGTTGAGTAGACCAAATTGTCGCGACAATTTTATTAAGCCATGTGACAAAAATCTGGTCAACTATACACATCCCCGCTCCACTCTGTTTCCCTAAACGGAGATCCCTTTTCTATTTTTATTTGACAAAATTACTACAAACTATTTAAATCAAAACACGACTGTTTCAAATCAGTGTTTACTCCATGAACCAAAATTTCTAGGGGTCTATTCTGTTTCTCATACTTTAATAATAAAAAAATAGGAACCCACAAAACTTTCAAAATATGAAAACAATAAATACGGAATGACGTAAGAAATTTGAACGTTGAAGGCACCTTAACTTTTGCCTTACTATCTTTATAAATATCTAACGATCACTCACGTGATTGGCCGAAGTATGCCCGACTATAGTAAGGCCATTACGAACGTGTGAAAGGGGTCATAAATCATCAAGGGTTGTGAGAATGCCGCAGAAGACGTTATCAGAACGATGCCGTTCGGACGCAGGTAAGAAGTATGGGCGCTTTCGACTATCGATAAATCCTTTTGTTGCTGTTACACAAAATAAAAGTGCGAGCGAGAGGTCCGCAAAAATGATTTATGACCCAGTTCGCACGTTCGTGATAGTCCTAGTAAAGTTTCCAGCCCGTCCGGAGTCGTCGCGCGTGACGCGGCACTTACAGGTTCTATGGGAAAGGACCCCGGACGGATTCTGAACTAGTCGGGTATACTCCAATAAAGATATTCATTCAAGGACTAGATGAAGCCCGGGACTAGATGAAGTCCGGGACTAGATGAAGTCCGCGTGTAGTAAGGTTTTTACAATACCGCGGAACCCCAGGATGTAAGCTAACTCTGTACCAAATTTTAACAAAATCGGTTGAACGCTTGGGCCGTGAAAAGCTAGCAGACAGACAGACACACTTTTGCATTTACAATATTAGTATGGAACTATAGATATCACTAACGATAGTTTGAGTGATATTATTCTGGGAATTAATACCATGAAAAGAAATTGTGTTTATTCACATTAATGGGTTCCTAAGATTCTATTACATTTATCGGCTGGAATCATAATAATATATTCAGTCATCTATTACGTCTAATGCCAAGTATCCAATAGCAATAGAACTTGCAGAAATCACTGTTATGGTAATTTTTTTTCTAGCTTAAACTAAGCCAAAATTGACTAGCTGCGTGAATTCACATAGTGCAAGTGACTTGCCAGAATACACATCTGCAAGTTTTATTGCTAGTAGACAGGGATACTTGGCTCTGGTGAGATGACAAAGATATTAAATTACTTATTACTATATATAAAATAATCCTTCCTAATATATTATCCTAAATAATATTTCCTATACAAAATACGAAACTAACACTAACAATTCGAAGCAGTTTTAATGGAAGTGTGTTAGATAAACGATTTTTATTTAAATTCGAATAAAAATAAACTTCTTGAATGCTCCGATTACGAAGTTTTTGTTCGCGCAGGTAGATAAACACAAAACCCTTTACACCTCATCGCAATGAATACGCGGAGCGTGCGGTTTGGCATGCTCTGTTTCTGATATCGGTTTTAGTGGAAACGCACCCTTAATGCTAATGCGATGAAATTCATCACCACCACAACCTCAAAGCTGGGTTGGAAATAATTAAAAAAAACTCAACTTAAAGATTTTTGTTTAAAACAGGATTAAAACATGTTTAAACAAATTGGGTTTGCAAACATTTGTTTAAAATAATGGTAACCCAGCCTTAGAGCATTCAAGAAGTTGTCGTTACCGGTACTGTAAATAAAACAATAACAAGTTAAGAACACTCTTTTCAGAGCGTTCTGTCAAAACCTGTACACTTGCCAACTATGGTTTAACTACACAAGACGCTCGTATGGTGCCATCAGGGTGCAGTACAATGATGCCTACCGCATCCTGATGAAACTACCACGATTTTGTAGTGCGTCCATCATGTTCGCATCAGCAAGAATGCCCGACTTCTTCGCGATTATTCGCTCCAGAATAGCTTCCTTTTGGGAGCGACTACGCCACTCTAATAATGAGATTCTCCGGGCGATGTGTGAGCACTTGGATGTCGCCATCTACCGGTATTGGTTGACGCAGCATCGCAGTGCGAATCGAAAATAATGATAGAAATACTATACAATAATACATTATTGTACTTATTTTTGTTATTACTTTTACTGTAGATTTTAATTATTTTTATTTTATTTATAATTTTATTGACTTTTGTAATAATATGGGTACATTTTGCCTGAAATAAAGAACATTATTATTATTATTATTATTATTATTAAAACGACTACCTAGTCCAGCCAATAAATGTAAAGAGATTCCAACTGCTTTTCTCGCTTTGTCCTACAACCAATAGCAAGCTCATATCACAGTTTTTATCTAATCTAAATTATTAGGTGTAGAACAATTCATTAGTATTAAGACGTGATTTTGCTCCGTTACCGAGGTGCTCTGTATTGAATTGTTATCTATACTTTTTCCAAAATAATTTACGATAGCAAGAAGCACACACTATGCCGATAATAATTATATTATGGTCGTCCAATATTTGCATTTGATTTCCTTTTAATTTAGTTAGACAGTTACTTCAAAAAAAATCACAACCAAATTCTACTAGATAATAGAGTTGCACCACTAACTCTTTAGATATAGATATCAACTTCATAGCACATAATAATATATTTTTTACTTGCTCCAAAGTAACACTATGATAAGAATAGCTTTTTATTAATCCTAATTAACGTCAAATTCATCGAACACCATTTACTGATGATTTGGCTACTTAGTTTTTAAGATTAGTAACTACCTATAAAATAACTTGAGAAATTTTTTGTGTAAATTCAGGATTCAGAGAATTTATATCATATTTCACTATAAACAAAAGTTAATTTCTACAAATTCATTGCATTAAAATATTACCTTTTCGTAATAGACAAATAGTAGGTAGGTACAGTAATATAAAACAAAAAATAAGTTTAGCTTTCTCATATTGCATCAATATAATTTTTGGCAATATCCCTACAGAAAACGCGCAAGATGAGTGCCTTGAGTCCCTTCTCCACTTAAACGGAATGGAGAGGAGATATGTTCATCAGTTATAGTTATGATTAAATTAATTAATCATTTTGAAAATAATTATGATTAGTTTAATCATAATCATATTGTTATCATGAACTTTTGGAATTTAGCCAGTAGTAATGTACCTATGTTAAACTTTGAGTAACGCTGACAAAAAAAAATTACCGTGTATTAAATTTTATGAATGGTAGAAATACTGGTAGTAACTAGCGAAACTGGTAACGAAGGGACCAAATCAGATCATTAATAGATGACGTGAAACAAACGAATTTTGCCGATGCGACTTATAAAAGTGGAAGTAGAAGCCGTCGGAAATATCTGCGCACCTCGCTGGAATGCGCTTCGCCTAGCGCTTCCCCACAGCTCGCCCATTTTCGCCTATCAAATACCCAAAAGACACATAAACACTACGTTTTACCAGTAACGTTTAGTAGTAAATTGTGTGACACTACTATCGTGCGCTTTCAACAAATGCGTTGGGCTCCCGTTTGACACAATATGAGAAAGAATTACAGACAACATATTAAAATAATCTGAGCCGCATACATTTCCATGTCACTGTGACAAATTATTGTGCTAATTCTGCTGTACACAATTTTTAAATTTAATTTAATGTAAAATTATAACCACAATTCTTCACAATGTTTTCCACGGAAAAAGATGGCATTTTACACTAATATCATAAATTTAATGTAATTCAGTTTATGCACAATCGAAAAAGCACCAATTATTACTCCTAAAAGTGCATAATAAAATGTGTTCCTACTTCTTTATCCATTAAATGAATCCACGCATTTTTGATGCATGAAATAATTCAAGGGATTTTTTAAACAACTTAGTTCGGCTCAGATATAAGATATTATATGACAAGATTCGAAGCTCTGCCAGTGTCAACATTATTAAGTAAAAATATATACAAAGCGGTGGGATTCATTTAATATACCCGCTACGGTTCTTGCTACTATATTCATACTTTTGTACGTCAAGATCAGTCGTGCAAAGGTCTTGGACGAAAACATGTAGGTACTCTTATGGAAATTCACATTCTGAATAGTACGACCATTATCATCCGAGTCGTCCCCTCTTCTTCATCTTCTTCGCTCTGGGCTGGTTTCCGCACTTAAACGTTTCCGTCTGTTGTGCGTGCATTGCCCCTCCCCGCCGAAGTCTTCACTCCAGCCATCCAAGCTGTCGTCCAGTCGTCCCCTCATAAATGACATCAACAGTAGGAATGTGCTTGCGATTTGCAAAATATCGACAGTTTGCGACCTGCTTACTTTAACTTGTGCAAAATTAACTTTCTTTGTAGAGAAGACGAAGTAGAGTGCTTTAACTTTGAATTGTAAAACTTATTCCGATAATGTTAAAGTAGATTTTACAGCACCATTTTTAGAACCCTAGTGCCTGAGAAATATTTCTTGCGATGACTGATCAGAATTGATGACAAATTATGTATAGTGGATGACGACTAATAAGTAGTAGTAGGTATACAAAATGTATCAATAGAGCAGCAAAATACGTTTTGTACTGAACGGTTCGATACCAATATAAGATTCTTCACTTACATAATAGGTACTTAGTTATTATATTAATAACTTCCGAGACACAAAGAACAAAAAATATGACAAATTAAAATTTAAAGTCAAATATCACTACTTCTGTTAAAATTACTTAGGAATTAAAAATATTTTACAGTGTACGATATGTAACAAGTGTTCCATTTCGCAAAACGTAAATACACTTATCTGGTACAGACTATCACTTTCAATTTAACAGTTAGTATAGTAAAAACCACACATTACATTCAATTCATTTCTATATAGTATCCGACCGAACCGTCGGCTTTGGCTTCGGCCATTTTTGGCCAAAATGGACCGAAGTTTTGGTCGAAGCCGATGGTTTCAAGCAGACGAGTAGATATCTTCTCGAGACCTTCACACTAGCTCACGCACACGTGTCACGGACGCTCCGATTGCGCCCAGTTCGATGGCAAACGGGGCGTCCGTGACACGTGGTGTGCGTGAGCTGCGCTATGAGTGAGTGAACCTACAGCCAGCCGCTGCCCACTAGTATGAAGCTTCCCTTCTGGTCTATATATCTACTCGTGTGGTTTCAAGGAAGCACCGAAATTGAACGAACTGAGACTGATTGCGGTTGTTAAATTACTTTTAAGTAAATAAATATTAAGTATAATTGACATAATTTCGAATTGTTATTATTTATTAACAAAAAAAAACAATCAATATAAACTAAAAAAACATTATTTTATTCATTGTTAGCCTATTTTAGACTGAATTTCTTAGGGTTATTAATACCTTCGGCTTCAGCCAGAAATCTACTTCCGGGCGGACACTACTTCCATATTATCATTATTTATTCTCGTTCATAATTGTAATATTACACTCTAATAGTGGAACAATTCACTGGAAACTAAACTACACTTATCCTTTCATCCACATTACTTATAGCCGTGCTATCCCAAAAAAACTGTGTGTAAGGTAAGTTCATACTATTTAAAATGTTTAACATGTCCACATTGTATGCAGCGCGCAAAACAAGTAGTCCGATCTGAACACGAGGCGGGTCTCAGCCAGGCTTGTATCCTCAGTCTATGAACCGCCACATTAGATTGGACTATTTGCGATCGCTGTTATATAAGCAAGGAGGACCTGAGATCAGATTTTGTTTGTTTGTAACATACAGTCTGAGAAATCTAAATATATAAAAGAAAAAGGTGACTGACTGACTGATCTATCAACGCACAGCACAGATCAGGCTGAAATTTGGCATGCAGATAGCTATTATGACGTAGGCATCCGCTGAGAAAGGATTTTTGAAAATTCAACCCGGAAGGGGGTGAAACGGGGGTTCGAAATTTGTGTAGTCCACGCGGACGAAGTTGCGAGCATAAGCTAGTCACACTATAAACTGTTAGTGTAGTGACGCGGACGCAAAAGTTTTTGGAATCTCTGATGTTTTTTTACGCTCGCTAATCTGCAGTTATTTGTTTAAAACTTGCGCGACGCTACTAGTCACCACCTCACAGTATTCAAGATGTTTGGCGTCAGCTATACATCTGCATACTTCAGCGGCCAGTACATACAAAGAGTGACACATCCCATTCAATGTGTGTTGTGTGCAAAGTTCGTGCGCCGTGCTCGTGCGCAGGTGTGGGATGTGCTGGCGATTACACCAGTTATACGTTTGGTGTATAATCTCAACAGTTGGTGTATATTTTAAACTTTAAGATTGTTTTACTGTTCTGCTTATATTTTTAAGTACCTAACTCTTCTATTTTTGTGTATTTTCTTTTAATAATTAAAATATTAGAATACAGACTAAGCCAAAAAGTTGTTGCAAGAGGTAAAACTTTGTTGCAAATTATTTTGTTGTACGTAAATGCTTTATTTCTTAAATAGTGTGAACTCACCATATTATATTCTTGCGCTGACGGGTGGGGTCAATCATTTGCACTTATTTCACTTTTATATTTGGAAAACTATGCTATATACCTAACGATTCACCAACATTAGGTGAATTCCATTATACCACAGAAGAGTTAATATAAAGTCTTTAAACTAAAGCCACTCTATTCACCAGGGGAGTTTTCCGCCTGCTTGTATGCGATTGTGTTGTAACTGGTCGGTAAATGTAGTTCGTCTTTGCCCGTTTCGCTGGATGAACTGAAACAAAATTGTAATTGTACAATTCAAAATTCAAATCATTTATTCAAAGTAGGTACTATTGTAGGTACTCTTTTTGATAGTCGGGTTATAGATGATAGTGGTGATAAATATTCAACAAATCAGCCTGTCTGCGTCCACTGCTGGTCATAGGCCTTCCCAAGAGCGCGCCACCACACACGATCCTCTGCCTTCCCCATCTACCCACTTCCCGCTACCTTCTTAAGGTCGTCAGTCAAGCGAGTTGGAGATTGTCCCACACTGCGCTAGCTGATACGCGATCCCACTCCAGAACACATCTGCCCCAGCGGCCATCGGTTCTGCGGCAGACATGGCCTGCCCACTGCCATTTGAGCTAGCTAATTCGTTGAGCTATGTCGGTCACTCTGGTTCTCCTACGGATTTGTTCGTTACAGATTTTGTCCGTCAGAGACCCATAATTTTGTCCCATAATTATATTCACAGGAATATTTTTTATTACGATATTCGGACTCGCACAGGAAGGGTTCCGTACCATCGTACAAGAAATAACACCTTTAAATTTCATGGCGGTCATTTTAAATTTTAAATTATTTGTTGTTATAGCGGTAACTGAAATAGACATTCTGTAAAAATTTCAACTCTCTACCTAATACAGTTCACGAGATACAGCCCGCTGACAGACATACGGACGGACGGACAGCGGAGGCTTATTAATAGGGTCCCATTGGCACCCTTGGGGATGGATTACGGAACTCTAAAAAATAAACATAAAAAGGATAACTTTCTGATTGATTTTGTGTATGAGTTGAAATATGGTGTGAACCACATGGAATTTTATTAAAAAGATATAAACTAAAGGTGGAGGCAGGTACTACTTAGACAGAGATTTATACTTACTTGTATAATTTTCTGTAAGGGATAGGTCTAGTTTGACGGGTTTCGTAACATCAATGTCAAACTCTTCATACGAATGGTCCAATACCTGAAAATAACAGGGGATTCATATTTTTTATAATTTGTGTTAAAATTATGGATTGTGTGGAAGCTTAAAGTGAATGTGATATCATATAGCCCAAGACAATAGTGTTAAAGGGCAATAATGTTGAAACATACTTTATTAATATTATGTAGGATTAGGTGCTTGTTATTTGAGGTGAAAATACCACCATGCCCATGGTCAGCAGGTGCTAAGTGCCGCCCACCATGCCCGTGTCTCCACCTCATCTGCCTGTGTGGTAGTACGACTGTATGACGTGTGTTATGGTATAGTTTACCTCGATGTCGCTGACGTCTTCGCCGGACTCCATGTCTGCGATGTAGGAGGTGAGCGCGCCCGAGGGCCCCGTGGCCAGCAGACGGTACGTGCCGCCCACCATGCCCGTGTCTCCACCTCCTCTGCCTGTGTGGTAGTACGACTGTATGACGTGTGTTATGGTATAGTTTACCTCGATGTCGCTGACGTCTTCGCCGGACTCCATGTCTGCGATGTAGGAGGTAAGCGCGCCTGAGGGCCCCGTGGCCAGCAGGCGGTACGTGCCGCCCACCATGCCCGTGCCCTCTACTTCTTCCACTTCCAACTCCTGGTCCGACACCTCCTGCGACAAATGGAATATTACATTGAGTTCTATGATTCTCTTATTTCAGCGGGGAGGGGCAGAAACGTTAAAGTGCGGAAACCAGTCCAGAGTGAAGAAGTCTGATGATTGTCTTATCAGTATGAGACGGGATCAGGCCGAGCTCACGAGGTCGCGGGACTCGAGAAAGAGGACCCGAGATAGAGTCCAGAAGAGTTTGTTAAATGAGCAGGGTTGCACTTTATTGTGTCCTTATCTGAAAGGTACGTATTCTATGGTAAGACCTAGTTGCTATTAGTTGCAGTAGTCACCTTTGAGAACATTATGGAGAAATTTCAGGCACGCGAATTTCCTCACGATATTTTCCTTCAGCTTAAAGTAGCAACAGAGAGAAAAAGTAATGTCGGGAAATATTATTTCTATTTATGTACTTAATAAATTTTTATACTGGAAATTTTGGCTGATTTACTTTACTTCACTGACTCTTTATTAACATATTAAAACTTAGAACAACAAATGGCGCTGATCAAGCACTGACCAATAAAACAAAAATCGGAAAAAACGTGTTTCTGCATTGTTGACAATGCCTCGACATTGGGCGTTTACTATCGTATCACTGCGTATTGGCATTCTCGAGAGGTCACTCACAGAGGATAATATGAATGCACATTTTTTGTTCAATGTCAACTGCTTATCCCACACGGTGCAATGTGCAATCTCATCGAAAACGAGATCTTAATACATATGTTTCTATAATTTGTTAATTTTATTTGATAACAGAATTTCAGTATAATTTTAGGTTATTTTCTTTCAACTTTCCGTAAAACCATTGTACTTATTTACTTACTTTTAAAAATTAGGATACATTCTGCCCGATGACGTCAAGTTCTATAGAACAAATGGGATTTACCTGGATTAAGCTTCAAGTTTCTTGTGTACCTATAGACTTCGCCAAAGTAATGAGCCTGTTTCGAGTAGGTATAATATAGCAAGTCGTACCTGCTCTATAACAGTCTCCTCTTCCTCAACAGCCTCCTTCACATCGGCGTCTATCTCGAAGTCTGCGTCGAGCTCGACGTCCGCGTCCGGGTCGACATCGTCGTCGACTTCGTTGTCGCTGCCAAACCCACTATACTTCATTTCCCCTCGCTCCAACGCCTCGAGACTTTCTGAAACACATAATACAATTTAAACAATCTCTCTCTGTGTTAAACATATTCTTCATTGTTGAGGATAGTGACTCGTTTCCATCTATACTAATATTATAAAAAGGAAAAGTTTGTAAGTTTGTATGTAGGAAGTAATCTCTGAAACTACTGAAGCGATTTTGAATTTTTTTTCACCAACAGAGCTACATTCTTCCTGAGTGACATAGATTATAGGGCTTTACCTACGAAGCCAGGACGGGTCGCTAGTTCTTTATATAATGGTAGGGGATTTATGTGATAAACTGAGGTAGGTTCCTAGATCTTCATCAAAACATTGAGCCAACTATAGTCTGCATTGGTCCCATCATAGAACAAGAAACATTGAACAGTCGAGTTGACCGAAATTTGGACTAAAATCACCCAGTATGCTATATGTCGTTAAACCCCTTACCGTTGTATGTTGGTTATATAAGTTATTAACTTATTGTAAGTTATGAGTTCAGTGTTACCATTTACCTGGATATACCATCGCTTTTTTGATTGCTTGTGGATCTTTTCTTGACCATTTTTGAACTTCCTCATCCATTTTTCCAACTTTTGATGGGTTCATTGCCCATAAACAACCTGTAAAAGTGTTGTGAATGATATACTGATTCTTATGATATTGTTATGGCTTTAAGCATAAATCAACCTATACCTTTTCTTTGACTTCCGTTTGTTGAGGGTTTCTCAATTTTTTCGAAACATTTATTGAGACTTAGGTTGTGTCGGACGGAGTTCTTCCATCCGTTTGGTGCAGTTTTGAAGTATGGAAAGTGTTGACTGAAACAATAGTGTTTTCATTAGTCTCATCACTCTGAAATGCAAAGCAGAACAAAGAGTGATTTTATGTAAACTCCATACAAAATGAGTTCTCACGCGCCATTTAAACTTTATGTGTATGTATTTTACCAACTGTCATGGTAAAAGTAAAACTTTTAAACTACTTGTATACTAGGTACACTGTAAGCACTCATTTCGTACGCATTATATTGCACTTACCACATAAAATTGTAAATCTCCGAAACTGGTAAGCTTCCCGTCCTGGAATTCTTTAGGGCCATCGCAATTAGACATGAATACGAATAAGCCGGTTTAGGGAATTCGCCCGCTACTGTTTTACTAGAATTATTTACATATTTAGCTTGGCTAGTGTCCATCGTGAACGCACTGCTCACTGACGTTTTAATTAGTTGTCTACTGTTATTTAGCGATGAGTTATCGATCAGTATTGTCGCGTTTTTGTTACTATTAGCTAAAATTGTCCTAGATTGCTGAGCATCCAGTATGTGTATATTACCAGATATAATAGTTTTAGTTCCTAATGAATTTGTTATTTTATGACTACTATTTAATATTGAACAGCTTTTATTATTAACTTTCAATAGTTCCGATTGACTTTTAATCCGCACGGTAGGTGTCACTGTTGGTAAGGTAGCTGTTTTAACTTTGCTCGTGTCTAAATCCTTTAACAAGTCTTTTACTACTGCTTTGTCTTGCTTTCGAACGTATATGACCATTTGTGTGGCTTCTTCTAGTTTTTTCGGCGGAGGCTCTTCTGATTCTTGGACTTTTGAAACTTTAATGGCATTCGGTGAGAACGTTAGGTGACTTTTTTCTTCCTTTGGACTGGATAACGACGTACTGTTATTAAGATCATTATTATTAGCAGCCGATGTCAGCAATAGATTTGATGCTTCTTCTTTAACGATACTTTTAACTGGCGTTTCCGCAAACGTTGATGGCATAACCGAATTTGGATTTACCATGACAGCATTCGCTTCGGACCCGTACAAATCGAGATTATGGACAAAACTTGAAGAAGAATTGTTTAGCCATGTCACTGAGTTGTCTGTGTCCATATCTAATAACGGTGGCAATTCTGAGAAATTTAATCCTAGTGAGTCCTGTAAAACGAAGTGTGGGTTAGTTTTGTTATTTTTTTAAATTGTAGATGAGGGTAGAATTAGCAGAATTAAATGATACTAACAGGAAAATCTGTTATACTGCTCAGATCCGTTGCTATTTCATTCTTTATATCCATGTCCAGCATATCTTGGAGTGAGTCAGTGATGTACAAATCCATATTGTCTAAGCACACCTAGAAAACAAAGAGATTTTTACTGAATATGAAAATAATTATGACAACTAGTAAGTATACGATGTGCTAAATCCATAAATATTTTTAAGTAAATCGGTAATTTCTGAAGGTAATTGATAACATTGGTATGGAATGCAATTTTTGAAGTTGTAACGCTAAAGGACTAAAGTAAGAAAAACTAAATTTGTTATGTATTGAACTTTCGCGCCATTTTTCTCCTGAATAGCGACCATTTTTTCGTGACGAAACGAAGACGGGAACAAATTCCACTACTCGGTAGTGAAACCTGTTTTTGTCTTTTGGTATGCGATGCCCTAGCCGTGAAAGAGAAAGATTATGTTTTTGATGCTTTCTCGTTTCCGCTCTCTTAAGGACGGAAAAAGTAAACTCGCACGAGCTAATTATGTAAATGAATGGTTTACTATAAAGTTACATTGACCACTCGTCTTGTAACTATTAACTACTAGTAAAAGAGCAAAATGTAGTAAAGAAGAATGAAAATATAAGTACTTTTTCTTTGTCATTGATGACTTCTGCTTAGCGTCGTTAAAATGCTTTTTTGGAAGACCTCGTCATCATAATCAACCCATCGCCGGCTCACTACTGAGCACAGGTCTCCTCTCACATTAAAAAGGGTTTAGGCCAAAGTCTCCCACGTTGACCCCTGTGCCAATTAGCAGACTTTACGCACTTTTGAGGACATTATGGAGAACTCTCAGACGTGCAGGTTTCCTCACCATTAAGGCAAGTGATACTTAATTGCTTTAAACGCACATAACTCCAAAAAGTCCGAGGTGTGTGCCCAGGATCGAACCCTCGACCTCTCGAAAAGCTTATTGGAAGACCTACATCAACATACATTCATTATTTATAAAATAGTAGAGGTGGTAAGTAACTTGAACCCCACGAATGGAAGTCTCGTTCTACCTAGGGGCTTACCAAAAAAACCTTGACGCCAAGTGGCGCACCGAAAGGCTTCCAAGTTCGGGACGATAACATTTTTTATTGAAAGTTGGAACACTGCCGTAGTTACTATAAATAAACTTGTTCTGTTAGCCGCGTGTATTATACCACATTAGTCGTTCGTGCACATAAGCTTCATCCTCTTCCGATAGGAAGTTACCTAATTTAAATAACTCAAAGATTGAATTATCTACGCGACGTACACAAACCGTCAAGTGCGAGCAAGATTTGGAGAAACATTAGGTATTGTGATCCGACCGCGTCATAAACAAAATAATTTATTTCTTGATAGCGATAAAAATTAACAATACAAAAGCGAAATCTTTCGAAATAATAAGTAAGACTATAATGTAATGTAAACCACATGAACGTATGCCTACTGCCTGCCAGTTGGTTGTAGAACCAGCTGAAACTCTGCAGCAGAGGTTATAAGACAGCAGTCAAGCATGGGTTACATGCCCAGGATTTAAACTTACCCACTTATTTTTTCAAAACTTATGGAAAGCTGCAGATCTTGAATTTTTAAATTAAGGTTACCATCTCACATTATACCTACCCTCGAAAATTTGAATGTCATTTAGTCAAGGAACATACCTGTGTCTATCTACTAACTATATACCTACATAAAATACAGAACAAAACTGCATTTCTGCCTTCAGAACCGGCACATCATCGCAGTCATTATCTTTTGTGTCGATACAAAGAAGTGAACAATAAAGGGAAGAAAAAGTCAAGGGAATGACTTATAGTCAAGGAATATAGGTAGCAGAGCATAAAATACGGTTCATGGAAATGGGGAACGATAGATGTGATAAATCTTATCGCTCGACTATTTCTATGCACTTTACAAGCATACAACAAATTGTGATTATTAAACGACGAGGTGCAACTAATTTATTTAATAAGTTTCGTTACTTTTTCAAACTGATGATGTACCTAGGTATGTATAATAATACCTCCGTATTTTCCCATTGAGTCTTATAGGCTTGCTGAAAAAGCCAGACTTAAGCAGACTTAATTATACTAATAAGGCGATCTAGAAGCAGAATCTTGCGAATTAAAATAATAAATATAGGATTTATTTACAAGTAGAAAAAAAAATAGGTAGGGACGTAAAAATTAAGACATAATTAAAATCGTAATAAGTAATGATTTGCATAAACACCTAACTAAATATAAGACGCCTGTATCCATGTTTACATTAGATAAACATACAAAATATTTTGAATGCGAATCGAGTGCACTGACTGATAACAATAAACGTGAGTACGATATCTTTGGCCAATCACAAACAAGTTTACCAGTTTTTTAATCATTTGCCTTCCACTAATCGTTATCGTAGAGTAGACATTTCAAATGATAAAGTGTGTATTTCTACCTGCTCGAAGTTTGATTCATATTTGGCGCTAAAAGAGATTGTTATAGCATTTATAGTATCAAATATATCATCAGTGTGAGACAGACCAAATTGGGGTGACAGAGGGAGATAGCTATAGAAGATCGAAAGAGGGTGAACCTACCCCTAATGACATCGCAGCCGCCATACCGCGCCCTTTTAGCCAGCGAAAGCCCTGGTTGCACGTATTTCTATGAACTGATGAAGAACCAGTAGGTGTTTCATTTTTATTTTATTAACTAAATTGTTAAGAAATATTTGTTGATTTGCCTTATTTTTAAAACTAAAATAATAAAAAAATTGAAAAATTAGTCTTACCTACCTGGAATTTGGATACCTGCAACTCCGATTAATTTATAAGTTCGTGAAGTAGATAGGTAGAACCACTTTAGAGATTTTTGCCGAAATAACAAGAGCAGACTTTATTTAATTATTATATTATTATTATGAGAACAAATCGATCATAATGAAAGGATGTTTCCCAAAAAATTACTAAAGATAGGGACTATGTTCAGAATAAAACAAACACGTTTTGTAATTGCTAGACGGTAATTAGGAATTAAAGTAGAGGTACTTAGACAGGCTATTCATTTTATAAACTAAAACTCGTGCTTTACCTAACCTATATACATAATATCAGGTCAGGTATCTGTAGCTATAATATTAATAACTGACTCAGCGTTTGCCAGCAATCGGATACTCGTGGAAGTATACCTAGGTAGGCATTTCTTATTTTTCTTTGCAACATCAATAGGTTTAGAAACGTGACATGATCGCTTATTATTCAGTCTTTTTATGTTAAAATGTACACAGGCCGAAAACGTCTGTAGATCCGTCTCGCAAGTCGCATGTGGCCGTGTATAGTAGTGCCATGCCTCAAGACTCAAGAGGGCCATGAACTCGCTCTTTATTACTTAGAGTTCATCTCGCTTTACGTGCGATATGAAGTAGGAACTATTAAAAGATATTTTTAAAACGACTCTCTTTCCATCTAATGATAAGAGGTTAAAGTTAAAAAACGCTGTTTTTACGAGAGGTACCTACTTTCTGTTTTGTATTAGAAATTAGGATAAAATTATAATACATACCTACTAATAATAGTTAATATTACATTTGGTTAATACTTAATATACCTATATGTACTTACTTAATTGGGTATTTGCCTACTTTTGAATTTGATAAATACTATTACTTTATTATAAACTAGGATAAAAATAATGACGTATACTGAAAAAAATATTAAAATCCAACAAAGATTTACAAAGTTACAGGCATTTTAATTTTGGAGTGGGAGGGTCTTCTATCCCTTTCTCGCAAAACGAAAATTTGTATGAAACCGCACGAAGCTACTATGGCATTAGTAGGTGTGACGTCAAACTGCTGTATCGCTATCTCTGTCTAATCAGAAATATTTAAACGCTTATAACTTTTTGTTATTTGATAGATTTAATTAGTTTTTCAGTTTACGTCATTATTTTTATTCTAGTTTATAATAAAGTAATAAAAAAATTGGAGTCAAATACCCAATTATGTATTTATATATCTTTTCAGCTATGTCTACCGTGCACAGTAGTTCGTTCAGTGCAAAACATTCTGCAGTCAAAAGTGCTCGTAGGATGAAAATGAAGAGTGTAGATACTTAGGACAGTAGTCAGACGACAAGACAGACAGAACGCCCCGCACACCCGCACGACAACGACGCATTCCCGCTCCGGGTTAGCGCGGGGATGTGCTGGGCGTCCCCACCTCGATTTCCATCTCGACCTGTCGCGTACTATAGTTATACCTAAGTATGGGTTATGAAAAAAAATTGTAGTTGAGTTATCCTATCTAAAGAGCGGTTTTGGGGTTGATGAATCAGTTAGAACTTAGAACCTTAACTTTTATATTTATTGCATAATTACTACCTACCTACTTATTTACTAAAGCAAAATATTTATATGTAAATACATACCTACTATGTTTGTAAAATATTTTTTACATTAAGTAAGTAGGTACCAATTTGTAATTTACCCGAAAAAAGTTGTTCAGGAAACGCCACGCAGTTTCGTGTCGCTTGCTCATAAAAGTAAGGTTCAAGTTTCACATTTATCACCTTTCATATTTTTAGTGGTGGCATTATTGTCGTGACCATTAAAATATACGTGGGTACCTAATAATTTTTTATTTATTTAATTTTATAGAAATGGCATACTTGTACCTATAAAATGTGTAAACATAAAAAAAATAGATCAGAGTCCAGGTAACAACCCCTAATTAAATAAATGGTAAATTAAAACTACCTGACTATTCATAAATACTTGTAAAAAGTTTACATGAATAAAAAAACATTCTATTCTATTCTAATAGGTGTAGGTAATTTATCAGAATATTCTCAAAGTTTTTATTAGATTACCTACTAACTATTCTGTGAAGGTTTACGGGAAGAATATTATAATAGTCAAAGAAACGCTGCGCAGTCTGGTGTCCCTATAGAAGTAAAGCTGTAGTTTCAGTCTCTACCTTCGGCCTTCAGCAATATTCACGTCTTTACATCGATAAATCAGATAAGTCGGAAATCGAATTAATCTGCCTTGTATTATAATACAATAATTTAATATTCGATACGGCCAGGTATCCAAATAGTTGTTAACATTTGGTCATTGAACGTTTTGTCTAGATCTAGGTACAGCAAAAAATGAGTCAAGGTAACACCCGCCCGAGTCTACGTTCGCTAAACTTGTTAGCCGGCACTTATGAATGAGTTTTATCAAAATATAACACACTTGTGTACTTTAATTAACATTTTTTGTATACAATAAAATAGTCATTGTGACGTGTCTGCATAGATAATATTAATTATAGTGCTTAACAATATAAATCACTGATGAAGCTACGATCGGGCCACACGAGTAGATTATTCGTTCTTATTACCTACCTACTATAAGTAGCAAGTACCTACATATTATTTGCCAATAGTTAATCAGTTTATCTACTTGTATTACATACCCAAGTAGTAGAGTATACCTGAAGGAGGATCCACACCTATGAGCATAATACGAGTAATATGAGCCATCTGACTCGTGTGTTATCAGCTCGCAGGTGTTAAAATTTTTACAAAAAAAATAAAAACCGACTTCGATACACAAACACTAAAAATTGAAAAATAATTTAATTTATTACCGAATATCTTATGTATACAAGAGTTAATATAGTTCCATAATAATACTTTTGGTGCCGGTGCCAATTAGCTTTAGCTGCGCGAATCGTCTAGACTTCATATTTTTATGAGACTCCACAATGGCACCTCATTGGCACCGACCCCAAAAAATATTATTATGGAACTATATTAACTCTTGTATACATAAGATATTCGGTAATAAATTAAATTATTTTTCAATTTTTAGTGTTTGTGTATCGAAGTCGGTTTTTATTTTTTTTGTAAAAAATTTTTATTTCACAATTTTTAGTTGCCCCATGGAATTATGCTATGACTGGTTAAAAATCTACTGTTTACTAAGCGTATACACTGATCGCGAGCAATTTACTCTTATCCGTTGAGGAGTTCCAGTATTTATCTTCGAAGATGTTCATCAGATCTTCACCAAATTTAAATGGGACCAACTTTGAAGTATACCCTTTCAAACAAAAAAAAATATTTCTAAATCGGTCCCGGCGTCTTCGAGTAATCGGGGAACATACATAAAAAAAAAAAAAAAAAAAAAAAGATTCCGACGAATTGAGAACCTCCTCCTTTTTTTGAAGTCGGTTAAAAATTGAAGTTTCCGCTCGGTTTGCGCGGCGCCGAACGAGCCTTCACCTGCGATTTGAGCAGCATAGTTCGCAGGTGTGGATCCTCCTTTACTAGTTTTAGTTAAAACCAGGTTTTTAAGAAGACGTAAACTTGTAAAGCATCAAGTAGGCGTATAGTCCGTAAAAAATGACTCCTCACGCGCCATTTTAACTCTATGGGTCAACTGTCATGTCAAAAGTACGGTTCGATTTACTTTTAAAATAAGGTAAACCATTTAAATACTATCTGTCCCGGCTTACTCACGTGTGTAGTCGGGCTAACGTCGACTACACACGTGAGTAAGCCGGGACAGATAGTATTTATAATGGAAATCACTCACGGTAGTTTAAACGCTAAAGTAAACCATTTAATGAAATCGTACTTTTGACATGGACACACAAAGTTAAAATGGCGCGTCAGGAGTCATTTTTTACGCATTTTATATTATGTCTTTTACAGCCTGCTGTTATCAGAGTAAAATAGCGGACATCCACTAGCGTTGAACTATTTATTCATATTTTCGCCTACGAATCAATCTATACTCTATACCACTATACTAATAAATAAAATTGAAGTGTCCGTCTGTAATTTCGAAAAGCTCATATGGTTGTTTGAACTATACCATAACTGAATCGCACGTTTTTAAAATTTTTGTCTTTCTGTTTGTTTACACGGGCTAATCTTCGGTACGACTGAACCTATTTTGAAAATAGGTTCAGCCGTTCCGCAAAAAGCAGTTGTGTTTTTTTACCTATATACTCCGAAATCTCTGAGTTTTCTGAACCGATTTGCGTATTTTTTTTAATAAATAGAGAAAGCCGTTACCTAAGAAGTAGCCCGTCCCCGGGATGCATTTCGGGGACGGGCTACTACAGATAGGCTTTTTTTGTCCTGGCAAATCAAAAGTTCCCACGGGATTTTTAAAACCCTAAATACACGCGGGCGAAGCCGCGGGCATCAGCTAGTTTAAAAATAAACTTACACCGCAATAAGGGTCATAGCTATACGGTTCGAGGCTTGATTCTTAAATGGATCTCACGAAGCAGGTGGTTGGTAACAAGTAACGACCAAATCCGTGTACAGTAGGTAATGTACATCGACCTTTAGAAGCAGCTAGCGGATTCGTAGAGCATTGTCTCTGTCGTTGGGACCGACAAAATGTCATATATAGGTATAAGTGATAGAGACAACGCTCGCTCTTCAAAGCCGAAATGTCATTCTAAAGGCCGATACATTATTTTCTGCCGCATACTGTAGAGGTGGTAGCGGCCAGATGTATTTTTCAGTTTCCTTTTCATTATAATATTTTGTAGACTAATAAAAACACCAACCAGGTCATTAAAATTATTACTTATACATAAGCTGGTAAGTAGAATATTAGGTATTCTTTTGGCTATTTAGATATATTATATTATCATATAATAATAATAAAAAATATTTTATTTAATTAAGTAACCTACCTACAATTATTATTTTGAATTATTTTAATGAAAAACCAACAGATTCACTGCAATAGTTGTTTTACCACGGAGCCCGTACGGAAATCTGGACGGATTTCTCTTAGTTTGGAGTTTGGAGGAAGTAGGTCACAGATCTCACAAGATGCCTACTGGTAAGCCTACACAGGGAGCGGCATTTATGATTTTCAAAATTTCATACCTATTAGTTTTATTTAAAAATTGATGTTTAATAAGAAATTAACTGTCAATGGAACGCCATCATGTCTGTGCGGGCAAATTGTCGAAAAATAAATGCGCGTGCATTAGGTACCTATTCCTCCTGATTGTGGTCGGTGGATTAATACCGGGTGTAACCAGAAAACGCTAGCAAAAACTTAGCGTTATTGTTATACCTACTACCTAAACATAATCCAATACTAATAACCATTTGCTTGATTTTGTAGTTTGTGTTTTTTTTTTCAAACCCGCAATGTAAAGCATGCAAAACTCTGGTCAATGCCTCACCTACGACGCGGCATTGACTCCGAGTGGCCTACTTACGCAACGTTCGTTGACCTCTAGCGTCAGTCAGATGTTTTATTTGCAATATATCGTGAACTTTTACAAAACATAGGTTTATTTTTATTTATTTTTGTCGTTTTTTGTGTACTATCACCTATCCTCGTTTCTGCCAGCGTTCTGATTACAGCCTGTATTGTACTAAGGTTTTACTATTCTAGGATCGATTTCAGCATAAGTCGTGTAAAAACTGCGGGGGCCAAGTAGGCGCCCGCGCTGCGAGGGGCCGCGTGTCCTCGAACCTGACCGCGCGCGATCGCCTTGAACTCGTCGTAGTCTGCTCTCCGGCCAAATTACCTTCAAGTCTACGCTCTACGGCCGAGCATTATCGCGATAAATTGAAAAATTGTATTAAACACTCATGGGAGGCTTTGCCAACTACGAAAAAAGCCATTTCTAGGATTTCCCAAGTCCCAATTCTCAGACTAAACATGCGTTTTAGTTTTCAACCAATTCACAAACGTGTACAGAAACAATTATTAGATCGATGACTAAAACTGAAAGAAAATATTCAGTATAGGAAAATGTAAATATATTTTTTAAACGTTGATAATTTATTAAACTTTAAAGGTGTAGCTCTAGCAGGGGGTTGCTACCATACTTACTAAGTGGTTGGTAATGCATGACGTGATTTCTAATACTATTCTGAAGAAAATATAAAACAAATTGTACTTTATACTTTGTCGTAAGATTTTTTACACCTTTATTACCTGTTATCTCCCAAAGCCACCATGATCCAAACCAACATCCAAACAAACTTTCCTCCCAGTGTTGGAGAAACACGCAGAGTTAGGCTTTTATAAAATAAGGAAGGTCTGGCACGCCCTGGGTCTTAAGTCATAATATGTAGGTAAGCTTGATAAAAAGTTTAAAACCCCCTGTTTACAAATACCTAATTGAGCTTTCATCTAAGCGTCTTTGCATTGCATTTTACAGACAGGGCATCTCGTATGAAGCTCGTGTCTCCCTTCCTATTGCGTAAAATTTAAAAATAGATCACCTACAAAATCTTGATCGATAGATGGGCATGGAAAACCTTTGATCCGGTGGAATGATTGAGTGATTAATTAACGATCAGGGCAAGATATATTTTAGAAAATAAATTAAGATAGCTAGTCGTCGAAATTTTTGATGTGGATTAATTAGTTAGATACACATATAACTAGGTAATCGAAGTTTATAATATTGGTAGACAAAAACCTAAACCTGTGAGTTTGAGCTTCTAAAAATTTGCTGGGTATCATCTTAGGCGCCAAGAATTGAGACTTTGAATAAATACTAAAACATTATGTATCAAGGTGGTCTGAACTATTAGATGGATTAGGTAGGTACCTACATGGCATTCGGTATCCCATTCTGAATTAGGTTTCATCATGAATTACCTAAAGCTCTAGACTAGTTCGAGTTATATATTATTATGCACATAGCGTGATATTTAAAAGCGTTTCTGAATGGGAGTCTTGGTTACGTACTTTTGATTAAAAATATATTCATGGAAACTTGCTTGGCGCGAAATTTTTCCGACGTGTTCCTTTATGCGCGCGCAGTGATAGGTCGAAATAGAGGGGTTATGTATTGATTGGATGTGCGGCGTAGTCACTCCCCACCGTCTACTTTCCAGTTCAAAAGGGAGGGAAACTGAAATATTCCTCCGTATGAACTTTCAATATAATTTTTAGCGTCTGCACTCAAAGGTACAACTTTCAGGAAAACTTTTTCATTACAACTAGATTTTGTCATACCAAGAAAATTAACCAACTGCGATTAAAAAGATTGTTGATTTCTAATCAGGGATTAGGTGCTGAGCCAAGTTTCTCGAAATAGGTACCTAATGTTTTAAAAAGACTATGCTTTTGCATTGGATCTAAGCAATACCTAATTATTTATTAGTATAATAATAATAGGTAATATTTACTAGATCTATAAAATGAATTAAGGAATACCTAAGGCAGGAAACATTTTGACTCGAAAACTTATAAATTGTGTTTGTTCGCAATTTGTAGAATGATGACACCTGCCGGTTCGGGGCAATGTCCTCTTCGTAATAAGCGATACTGAGTCAAGCTTCTTCAATAAAGTATTCATAATTTCGTGTGTACATATTACTACACAAACTATTTTTGTAGTAGGTAGGTACCTATAGTCCGCGACAGGTCGAGATGGCAATCGGGGTGTGAAGCGGGGTGACACCTCGGCACGTCACCCGCGTTCACCCGCACCAGGTTAGCGCGGGGGCTGTGCGTGTATGCGGGGCGTTCCCTCCCTGATTGCCATTTCAACCTGTCGCGTATTTTCTATAAATATAATAGGTAATCGTGGAACAAGGAATGAAATACCTACCTAAATAGAAGATTGGTAAAACAACCTTGACACGATAAAGTTCCGGTAAATCCAGGACGTTCCAGTTTTGGAGAAAACATTCGTTCTCATTCCAAAACTTTATTTAGGTACACGCTGATGGCCGCGACTTGGTCCGCGCGAATTTAGGTTTTTAAAAATCACGTGGGAACTTTTGATTTTCTAGGACAAAAAGTATACAGCCTATCCGTGGTAGCCCGTCCCCGCGATATGCAAGGTATCTCTGTACCAAATTTCGTTAAAACATTTAAACGGATGATTCTTTAAAAATCCCGTGTGATTACCACGATTTAAAAATGCAATTTCTCAGCATCAAGGTTGAGTAGTTGGGTTCTCGAGTTCAAAAAGCCTTTATTTGGTAGGTAGGTACCTCCAATATCAATTATTTAAAACGGACAGTTTCTAAATCCCATCAGTCAGTTTTGGTGGTCAGGTCCCTTGCAGCAACAGGATTGAGACGTTGGACTACTAGATAGGGAAATTGAAGGGACCTGGGATATTTTAATGCGTTATAAAGAGTTTTCGTTAAACGGAAACTAAAAAAAAAAAGCAATATAATTTTATGAATAACTGGTTAGTAATAAAACGATAGTAGCTAGGTACCAACCAAAGTCAAATCACGAATCGAATGAGTACATACGCGTAAGTACATTTTGTATGAAGGCCACTCCGAATCGTTTTTTCATGAATCATGAAAACGAACCGAATACGAATGAGTGCACAAACGCCCTAAGTAGTGATTTAAAATTACATACATTTACAGAGATACATTATTTGCAACGTAGATATGATAATATTTATCTCAAAACTGGCGGCACGCAACGCGCCGAAAACAGTTTAGGCACAATCTCGTTAATATTATAAATCGTTTTTTCCTTAAACATGCTGTGTAATAAAATTGCGTGTGTGAGTACCTAACGTGAAAGTGCCAGGCTTTGCTAACCGACATAACGTCGTCGTTCATTGTAACGAAAAACTTCCTATAACGTAGACGTTTAGTTCAAGTTATTGTTGATAAACTCTTAATAACGCAACAACTATTCTCAGTTTCAGAATACGTGAGTTAAACGTCAATAAATATTTATTATCGGTATTATATCGTCCATGTTATCGGCTTCGTTCATTCCCCTAAGCCTTTATAATATAGTGTCGAAATTTCTAAGACGCCTGAGGTAGTAAACAGCTGCCTTGCTTATTGTTACTTGTCTAGCGCATGTTTGCCATTATTTTTGGATTGCATTGTCTATGGAAAGAGGAAAGTTTGGACTTTGGTCTCAGTTACCAAACAGAGTAGGTGCCTATCGTAATATTAACAGTTAAAACCAACTTTAAAACTGTAAACATGACAAGCAAGAGAAAAGCGTTCTGTGTTGACGAAAAAGTTCGTTTGATACGTGCGATAGAAAAGGGAGAAAAGAAAAGTGCTGTCGGAAGACGTTTGGGGCTAAGTGCATCTACTGTTGCTACAATTTGGAAAAACAAGGAAAAAATTCTGCAGGCGGAACTGGAGGGAAAGTGTCCTAAAAAATTGAGGAAGCCAAAATTCGAAGATTTGGATCAAGCAATGTTGACGTGGTTTAACAATCAGCGCCAGAATAATGAACCAATCTCGGGACCAAATATTAAAGCTCAGGCTGAGAAGCTTGCTGAACAACTAGGCATTACTGACTTCAAAGCGTCAGAAGGTTGGCTCGGGAAATTTAAACACCGTCACAACATTAGCTTTAGTAAAATTAATGAAGAGGCGCGAGATGTCGATATAAATGTGACTAAGGACTGGGTTAATAAAGTATGGCCAAAATTAAGGGATAGCTATGCTCCGAATGATATTTTTAATGCTAATGAAACGGGAATTTTCTTCAACATGGCGCCCGACCAAACTTTAAAATTCAAAGGAGAAAAATGTGTGGGAGGAAAACTCTTTAAAGAGCGTATTACCGTTCTAGTAGTTGCCAATATGAGTGGCACAGAAAAAAGGAAGCTTATGGTTATAGGAAAATCAAACCTTCAGTGTTTCAAGAACATAAAACAGTTGCCTGTCACATACAAAGCAAACAAATCAGCTTGGATGACAGCGCAGTTCTTTGAAGAAGAAGTGAGAAAATGGGATGCTGAACTGAAGGGACGGAAAATCTTGCTTCTAGTAGACAATTCCCCTGCTCACCCTCTTATACTCAATCTTCGGAACATAGAGTTAGCATTATTTCCAGCTAACACAACCAGTGTCTTGCAGCCGATGGACCAGAGTGTGATTTCAAGCCTGAAAGGTATCTATACATGGAAGTTGTTGATGGAACTGATCGAATCTGACGGTAAGACCTCGATTAATATGCTACAAGCAATGAACTTCATATCTGAAGCCTGGAAAGAGACAACAGCTGCAACTATACGGGATTCTTTTCGTCAAGCAGGATTTTGTCACAATGATACAGTAGAAACGGAGCAGTGTGATAGTGAGGAAATTGGGACCGTGAGTGATTGGGTTAAGCAATTTAATATACCACACCATTTTAACGAACATCTGCAAAAATACAAGGATATAGATCAAGACCTGGCCACAACAGCATCACTTACTGATGAAGACGTACTCAGTTTAGAGTCGGAAAGTAAGGAAAAACAAAATGAAGATGAAGAAGATGACCCACTGGACGATTCTGAACCACCACCAACTATTCAAAAAGCACTCGATGCCGTTAAACTATTAGAAAAATTGTTCTTGTTTAATGAAGATGATTTCACAACATGTCTAAAATACTTAAGAAAATACTGGCAAAGCAAAAAATGACAGGCAAAGTGTACTAGAATAATAAATTTGCATTAACTAGTTATGTAGGTAGGTACTACTTTTTGAAACAAATATTAAAAATTATTGTGATTAGTCAGATTTGGTTATTTTTTTCTCTCTCCACATAACGAAAGCTCTCTATAGCGAAAAAAAATAGCTACCGTCAAACTAACCAACTGTGCTACTCAATAATACTTTGCCCAAAAAGCAATTTATAAGCAAATTTCGTTAATAAAAAAGTTACACTATATTTTTATACTAATATACTAAAAAGATATAACTAACATACTAATATAAAGATACTAATGTAAAGATACTAATATAAAGAGGTCAAGTTTGTATGTTTATTTGTAGGGGGTAATCTCCGGAACTACTTAACCGATTTTGAAAATTCTTTTTATTTTAAAAAAAATTAGAGATCCGTAGCGAGCTACCCGTGCGAGGCCGGGGCGGGTCGCTAGTCTTTAACTAATTTAAGTAATTAAGAATAATATGTTATAGTCTAAAGGGTTTATTCCACCTTCCTAAATAAGACGTCCTAAATGGCCATAGTTACCGTCAAACTAGCCAACTTTGCCATGTGGGCAATGTTGGCTGAAAGTCCGGATTACTTTACCCGCCATCAAAATTTAACAAATTTTGCTTTAAATGTTAATTTATCAAAAAAATTACATAGCGAATTTGATTATAAATTGCTTTTCGGGCAAAGTATCATTGAGTGGCAAAATTGGCTAGTTTGACGATAAATATACCATTTAGGACGTCTTATTTAGGAAGGTGGAATAAGCTCTTAAGATGGGAGCGGACTAACCTGGAAGGAGTATGGCAGTTTTTATTAAACCCATGCGCCTTTGGTTTCTACACGGCATCGTGCCGGAACTCTAAATCACTTGGCGGCACGTCTTTGCCGGTAGGGTGGCTAGCCACGACCGAAGCTTCCCACCAGACCAGAAATTTAGAAATTATAAAATTCCAAACCCCTGCCAGGAATCGAATCCGGGACCTCCCGCTAATACGAACAGTGCTTACCACTGCGCTAGGGAGGTCGTCACATAAGTGGTGTAGTTAAGTAGATACTGTAGATAGGTAGGTATTAGGTACCTACATAATACAAATAGGTACCTATCTGAAAATGACTGCAAGCCTAATCTAATACCCAGACCAAAGTTTAGAAAACCTCTGTTCCAGAACACCGGAAGTCAGGCTCCCATAAAGCCATGCCACCATCTTGTCATCTCAATTCAAACCCTCCGCGCCGCGCGCCGGTCCACTACTGAGCATTGCTCTCCCTCTCAGAATGAGATGGATAGGGTAGAGTTAGAGTTCAAGTTAGGACAACTCCGGTGAAATTCTGACTAATGGTATCTGCGATTATATGGATTAAAAGTTTAGGACTGACGAAATAAAAAATGCTCTAGATAACCATTACATATTTTGTAAGCGATTAATTAAGCTTTTCATTGAACTATTTTTATAAGTAGATCGAACTTTTTGTTTTCGCTTAGTCGGGATACCAACCGTTAACATTAGGGGAGAGTGTGACGGCTGACGGAATCAACCACAGGTGTGTGTGCCGGGCCTCTCGTGAACAGACTACAACTACATTGAAACACACGCACACAATTGACTGGTTGCAGCCGCCTTCGCCAGTCCCTTTTTCGTTGAGTGCACTTCCCACAGAGTAAGTTTGATCAGTATGATAGTTTGAACTTACGCACAGCGATAATTTTATATGTAGAAGTGTGCGTGTACAGACAGCGAACGAGGGCGAGCAAAGGCGAATAGTGGGTTTCACCGATACACTGCAGGCCTTCCCTGTCGTATCCTGGGCCCTGGCGGCTGGCCGGTGCCAACTTTTGAGCAATCGAGGGCAAAACGCGCTGTTAATGCGATGTACAGTAAAATTGTAGCCTGTATAACTTTGCATACATTAATACCTAATTCCATAAGTAGCCTGTGCAACGTGTGTTCGTAAAATCAGGTCAGCCTCAATTGGTCACGTGACTTAAGAAAAATACCTACATACGGTGCAGCAGCGCACCCCTTTGACGGCATTCACGTAACTATTGTCTCTTCTGATATAGAGGGATAAGAGTTACACGATAGAAAGAGAGGTGTTTGTTAAATTTTAGGCCGCAACCCGCTATGAGCGGCATAGCACTTTATTGCGTCGTAACAAGAGTCGCTGTTTATTTACTTACTAGCTTGTGCCCGCGACTTGGTCCGCGTGGACTACACAAATTTCGAACCCGTTTTACCGTCTTAAGGGTTGAATTTTCAAAAATCCTTTCTTAGCGGATGTCTACGTCATAAAAGCTATCTGCATGCCAAATTTCAGCCCGATCCGTCCAGTAGTTTGAGTTGTGCGTTGATAGATCAGTCAGTCACCTTTTCGTTTTATATATTATTTAGAAGAAGAAGAAGATAAAGCTAGGTCTCCTGCGCCATGTTGCGAACAAAATATTTTTTTGCTAACACGTTAGTAAAACAAATTAACTAACAGGCCGTAGACTGCGATTTTCAAGTATAGAACATTTTTGTTAGTCACAAAAATTTCTAAAATGAGTTCTGACGAGGAAGACGTGTCCACAGTTTTGGCAATAGTGGATTTAGTTCTCAGAAGAAAAAATAGAAAGATTTCGTGTTAGACCTTACCTACTAATTTTTATGATCTTCGAAATTTCGCATCTAGCTATTTAGTTTTATTTTTATGCTCGCGTCCCAAATAACGGGTCTTTCCTGTATTAATTGTATAAAATACAAAGTGTTCTCCTTATTCTAATCCATTAAACCGATAAACTAGACGCGGCTTAAGCGTCTTTGCAGAATGATCCTTCTGTACCTGGAAGGTAGGTAGGTAGGTACTATTAAGTATACTGTGGTAAAATTCGCATTAACTGGCCGTGAGTATTGTCATGTGCAAATGCAGTGTTAATCTTATTGAATTCTAAATACCTACGTGAGTAAAAATTTTTTTAAACACCATCTTACAGATGGTACCAATCACCAATGGTATGGTAAAACCATTTCAAAACTGTTTTATAGAGTAATCCATTAACGGTATGTTCGTTTATGTACATGTAAAAAAGATTTGTGTGTTCGTTAGTCGTTACTTAGTTATACGTTCGCGCATCGTTCATTCGATTTAATTGAATCTTTGTACATGGTTGTTGGCGATTGCGTGTTTCTGGCCATCAACATACCTACTATAGCAGGCGCACGAGACATAAAACTGAAAGAGGCATTGCGAATTTGCGATTTGCAACGCATGTCTGGAATTAGCTAGTGAATACTAAGTAGGTAAATACCTACCGATGTACTTAACTACTTAGGAACTACCTGAGTACCTAATAGAAAGTAATACCTACTTTTTTCATTTTGATAAAAGATTTGTACTAAGTACCTATATTAAATCTAACTGTACTGTTTACAAAAGCGTTTTACGAAATAAAAAATTGTAGGTATAAATGTTTTTTTTTAAATTAACATTTTCTACACTGTGGCCTAGCCTACAACAACACACACACAGAAATATTCGTTCGATAACCATACAACTACATTGACAAGGTGCACTCATTGTTAAACGTTTTGAAATTCTCGCTTGGAACCGGCCGTGGGAACCACATAACTACCTACCACGTAGACAGAATTTAGTAAAATATTTTTTATTGATATAAACTTTTTAACACTGCTGTCACTTATTTTGATTATTTATCAGTATTAGGTATACTTAAGTAAAATAAGTATGATACAACCTCAGATCAAATTCTACAACACATTAGCTTCCCTCATCCCTGTGTAGCTGCCTAATTAATATAGGGCATTGAAAAAAGCGCAAGAGTTGAATTAATAACAATGTGTACGTATATATACCTACAGTGCATAGTATGCAACTTTTACAACCAAACGTAAACTCATTGACGGCAAATTGGCGCCGATTTAACTACAATCAATTTTTATTTTCAAAATACAGTTAGGTTAGGTAGGGTAGGTACCTAGATAATTGCGTACTATAATGATTGTATTTAAACATTCATGTTGTTAATAAAAATAACAATTACTTGAAATAGAAAACACGAGTAATAACTGTTTAGAAAATTACTAAAATAGCTCGATAAGTAATAATAATAATACACATTCTATCCTTATCACACAGCGCGTGTGAATGAATGAGCGGAAAAGAGACAACAGACTAGACGACAGACGTTTTGTCCGTTACAAATATTAATATGCCGCGTGTTTAGAGAAGTATTAACAACAAAAAATTATAGTATATCATTATAAGAACATATTTAAACCCAATAACTGAGGATTTACGATATAAACCTGTAAAAGGCTGCTTGTTTTCATCAAAATTGTATGCCATACCACGACGTAACAAAATATTATGATTCACTTCACGACTGTTTCCCGCCACTTTGACAGAATGACATTTTTACAACATAATTTAATTATCTCATTAAATGATCGTACAAGGCAACGTAATAAATCTACATTATATTTATTTCGAGTACACATAGGTTCATGAGATGTATTATGAATGGATGACATTAAAAAGAGCGGGACATAGTCGTGTTACTTTCTCATGGTCCCGAACTGTGGTAATACAGACAAAAACATATTTCTACGTCTAAAATTTTACTTACCGAATATTTATTCAAATAAATATCCTTATGCTCAATAGAATAATCCTGAATTTCACACATTTACGTATTTAGCGTCATAAAATTAACAAATATAACACCACTCACTCCATAGACTACACTCTGTTTTGGTGAAAAGGTACACAAAGACTGGTTTGCATTTCTATTGGTGGAGGCGCTCCACGTGACCTACAGCAGTCAAACGCTATTGGTCTTAATTTCGCTATAGCTTGACGTCATATTAGTTAACCTACTTTTTTTAATAAAACTAAAATTTATAGCGTATAGTGAACATGCTATATATTTCAAAAAATTTAATAAATAAATTTACATTTATTGGTCACATATTGATACGTAATATATACTTACTTTGATACTTACCAGTTAACATGACTCGTCGACTTTCAACAACATGGCGGTTTGTTTACACCGGCATGACAAGGCGGGAACTATTTACGTGATTTATGTGCAGAAATACCTGTATGTGGTTATTTAGAAATAATTATATTTTAAGAAAGAATACTTTTATTTAATAAAATAAGTAGGAATTTCAATGCGTTATTAATGTATAATTGAAAACACGGCACATGGGCGATACCTTTTTACATAACATGCCAGCGCCCTCTATAGTGACTTTAATTTTATGGCGGGAAACTTAAACAGTAAACAGTTTTAAAATTAGAAAACACTAATAAAATTACCAAATTATGTACAATCATTTCAAATCAAACAATAACCCACAAATTATAACAAAAAAATAATATTATGTATGAAGAAATTAATATTTAAAAGCCTAGGGCATTTTTATAAAAAGTTCCTTGTTCAATCATGTTGTTTGACTATTTTATTTTTAAAATGGGTTTGAAGTATGCAGTATTTAAGATTTTTAGATGTACAACATTTAATGTTCTTAGCAAGTGAGGTGTTAATTAGTTTATAAACAAATATCTAAAAATATTAACCTGTGTTCTCAAGAAAAGCATAATATTATTACGCACATAACCTTTTAAATCAGTCAATTTAATTAAGAGATTTGTGTATATCTGAAATAATTGCATAGGAACCAATAAAATATGTTCTTGTTAATTACTTTTTAAAGTATACTTGCTAGTGTTGTGCTAGGGACTCCTTTTGCCTTGACCGAAACTTTAAAATGACAAATGTGGCTAACTCTGTTGTATGCAACCTTTAAAATTGATAGGTCTAAATCTAGTGCTATCCTTTTCCACTGGGAGCATTACGATAGGAATAGCAATACATTTATACCGTCATGTTAGTTTAGAGATAACAGAAAGCCACAATAAAGAGAACCTTAAAAAATAATCTAAAATCAATCACAGGCCCCTTATCTGATAGGTAAATCTAGTGTTATCCTTTTCCGCTGGGGGCATTATGGTAGGGATAGCAATACATTTATACTGCCATTTTAGTTTAGAGATAACAGAAATTAAAAAGAACTTTAAAAATAATCTAAAATCAATGACAGGTCCCATAAAAACTTTTCTATAATAATAGGTAAAAGAAGTTCAGTAACAAAGTAGTCAAAGTTAGTTTTATATTAACAATTAAATTTGTAATCTTAATTATTATCTAAGGGTATGTCTCAATAATATAATAAGTCAGAATATAACAGTTAATTAAGAAAACTATGAGAAGTTACACGATTCACAACGTTTTAGTCAACTACATGAACACAGCGGAATATTCAGCTTACACACATTCTCATACAATTTTGTGGCAGGCGACATTTTTGCCACTGTGGTCCGAAAGAACCCTAAATCACTGTCATTATTAATATTAAAATTTTGATAACTTCATATTTCTCTGCTTTCTGTACAAGTCGTATGTGCCTAACTTCTTTATTTTTGGAGCATGCAAATAATTGCCCCTGAAACTATTTATTGTGTTGGATTGGACTCCAAATGTTATATCACTGGGTAATACGTTAATTTTGAAGTTAGACGTAAAACCAGTGCAAGAGGTTGAAGCGGTGGGCACAAATGGTAGCACTTTTGGGGTTTCAAGACGTTTCTTTTTGTTTCTTCTATTTTCACGTGACTCGTTGAGACAAACACTTTCTTCTAGATAGTTTGATGGTTTATTCTTTCTCTTCTGTGTTTCTTGAACATGGAATTGTGTTGTAGATATCACTTTAGACTTCTTAGAAGGAACTTCCTTGTGTGGCACATCCTCTAATTTCTCCAACAAGGTGGGTGGTAGACGAGGCACTTTGTCGAAGATATTTACTTTCAGCACCTAAAATGAAATAAAATATTTAAGTTCTATAATTAAATTTTAATATTTTCGTCCTATAAATTTTGTATAATGCAGTAATGTTATAATAACAATAATATAAACAAATTATTATTTTACCTTTGTAGAAGATGTTTCGTCGTCTTCTCGTTCTTTGCGTTTTTTGTTTCTCCTTTTATTTGTTTCATCTAAAAAATTTAAAATTAGTTAAATATTTATCGAAGTTTTCAATGAAGACCTAAAGCAAAATTGACAAGTCTAAAAATAAATTTCCCTACTGATAATATTGTCTTTAGACCTGTCAAGTCAGTTTTGTTTAATTTAGAGATCCTATTCTATTAAATGAACAAACAAGAAACATACCAATTTTAGTAGAACTGTTTTGCAAATTGCTCGCTGATTTCTTGTCTTGTTTCTTGTTGCAAGATTCATCGAGTTTTTCTGCTATTAGTTCTGTATCCGCAACTAAACATAATGTTTTAGAGAAAAAGCTTTATTTTTATCTGTCTTAGATAATAATTTTGTTGTATTTCAAGATTTCTTCCGGTCTTGTGGTCTCAATGTTAAAAAAAGCGTTATTTACACTAAAAATGATACTTGGTATAAACATGCAATAAATAAAGAATTTTACCTGTTAGAATATCATCCTGGGTTACGATCTTGCGTTTTTTCTTTTTAATACCAACTATTGACTTGTTTAATGCTTTGGCAGTGTCCACATCTGGAACAGAACAACAATTTATTGTTCCTTTAGAACTTAAGGTACTGTTAGACCCGAATTATACATTACCCTGTCTTTGAGATTCAATAAATAATACCTGTAGGTAGAGTTTCCTCTTTTGTAGTATTGAGAGAAGAATTCCTCTTGCGTTTTTTAGAACTTGTTTCAATATTTTGAGGAATTTCCACTGAAACAATTATAATTTATTAATGTGGCTGATTTTGTGGCCGAAACTAAATTGACATATCAAAATCTAGTGCTGCCTTTTCCGCATTGAGCATTATTAAAGGGATTAGCAATACATTTAGACCTGTCATTTTAATTTAGAGATTGTGTACAACAGAATTAGCCACAAGTCACTGTTTAAATATCCTGTTTCTTTTTTAAATTTCGTTTTAATGATTAACATAATACAGAATCTATAGACAGATAGATAGATAGAAATAATTTATTGCACACAAAACATGAAATAAACAAGGCAAAAAAAAACAAAGACACTAAAAACAATTGTTTGCAAAGGCGGCCTTATTGCTCACAGCAACCTCCACCAAGCTAACCTTTGGTGAAAGGAGAAACTAGGTGTGTTGGATAGTACTTATAGGCAATACATAGAATCTATATTATAGAAGAATAGTTCTACCTGGAATAGATTCAGTTTTGTCTGCTGCACTAGGGTTAGAAGCAGATTTCTTGCGTCTCTTCTTTTCGTCTGTATCCAATTTAATTGGAACCTCTTGAATATCTATTAAAATAAGAAATTATTCTATAAGATCTCCATTATCATCAATAGACAGATTCTCTTGTACACAATCTCTAAATTAAATTGACAGGTCAAATCTAATGCTATCCTTTTCTGCGAGTGGGAAATTATGAAAGGGATAGCAATAGATTTGGAAGTGTCATTTTAGTTTATTGTAGAGATTGTGTACAATGGAATTAAGCCCCATTGTTTATTTAAATATAGTATCGTATTTAAACATATTTTTTTACCTTGTATAGAGGCAGTTTTGTCTGCAGCACTATGGTTAGCAGATTTCTTGCGTTTTATCTTATCGTTGGTACCCGATTTAATTGGAACCTCTTGATTATCTATTAAAATGAGAAGTCATTCTGTATTTATTGATTCCATCTAAGATCTCCATTATCATCGGAATAGTTATTTAAACATATTATCTTATACGTTTAAATTTGGAATGGAGATAGATTATACCATGGATTAACACATAGGCTACTTTTTATCCCGGAAAATCAAAGAGTTCCTGCGAGATTTTGAAAAACGTAAATCGACGCGGACGAAGTCGCGGGCATCAGCTAGTATTTTCATAAAATTTGGCAATAAGATTTTACAGATATCACATTTTTTAGGGTTTCTTAGGGTTTAAAATTCTGCAAGTGATAAAATAAAATACCTGCAAGTGCCTTGATGTCAGTCATTTTCTTTTGGCTGTCCAGTGACTTCATTTTTGAAATGGTCAACGATTGATTGGCCACATTTTCTGAGAAAAAAAAATACAAAATGAGAAGAGAGATATTTTTTGGGATGAAAAGAAGGTTTTCGACGCATTCAACGAAGCTTATAGTCTAAAGTGAAGACTTTTAAGTTTAAGCAATCAGTTTAGACTCTTAAACTGATTGAATATATATCTGAAACCATTTTCAGTGGTGGGGAGAGGAGTTAACAAACAGACAGACACACTTTGACATATAATATTGATTTCAAATGAAGTTCAAATATATAAAAATCCATAGTAATATTATAAATGCAAAAGTGTGTCTGTCTGCTAGCTTTTCACGGCCCAACAGTTTAACCGATTTTAATGAAATTTGGTATTACAGAGTGAGCATACATCCCGGGGAAGGACAGGCAGCTTTATATCCCGGAAAATCAAAGAGTTCCCACAGGATTCTTAAAGGCTCATCCGCTTAACCAATTTATATGAAATTGGATACAAAGGTAGCCTGCGTCCTGGAAATTGACATAGGCAACTTTTTATACCGGAAAATCAAATAGTTCCCACGGAATTTTAAACAAACCTAAATCCACGCGCACGAAGTCGCGGGCATCATCTAGTGTAATATAAATAATATCATTAAACATACCATGATGTTCTTCGAGATGCGGTTCTGACTGTCGCTTCTTTTTCTTTCCACTGGTAGGAGTTTTGACCAATGACTTGTTTGTAGATTGGTCACATACATCTGAAAGGATAAAACATTTTGTCCATTTATTTTAATACTAGCGATCCGCCCCGGCTTCGCATGAGTGCAATGTAGATACTTATGTGGTGTCAGTGAGGTGTCATTGCCTCGGAAACTCAAATGAGAGGGTTTTTTTTCCGACCTAATTCATATTATTTCAAATTCTCTAGGGATCTCTAATTTTTGAGAATTAAACTATAGCTATAAACCTTCCTCTTGAATCACTCTATCTGTTGGTGAAAACCGCATTAAAATCCGTTGCGTAGTTACGTATTACGCGTTCATACATACATACAGACAGCAGGATAAGCGACTTTATTTTATACTATGTAGAGATACTTATTGAAATGGATTAGTAATGATATGATGATTTTTCGTCTTCTCAATCGTTCACTCTTGACAGAGTGGTTGTGGCTGTGAATTCTTCACTGCTGATTCCCCTCTAGCGACTTCTGTACAAATACATGTATCTATACACTTACAATGCACACACGTTTGCATGATAACGCTGACAATAGTATTGTTATGTCTTCTGACATAGGAGTAGTTCTCCTGCTCCTAAAAGAAGACTCCAACCTCCTAGAGCTACCGTACACTTAAGTTATCTTAAATAAACTATTTTACTAATGATTTTAAGCTTATTTCGTGGTGTAACGACATATTTTAATGTAGACTAGCTTATGCTCGCGACTTCGGTTGCGTGGACTACACAAATTTTAAACCCCTATTTCACCCCCTTAGGGGTTGAATTTTCAAAAATCCTTTCTTAGCGGATGCCTACGTCATAATAGCTATCTGCATGCCAAATTTCAGCCCGATCCGTCCAGTAGTTTGAGCTGTCCGTTGATAGATCAGTCAGTCACCTTTTCTTTCTATATATTTAGATAACAGGTACATACCACGATTAATTTGATGTTTTTATTTGTCGATATTTCAACCCAATTGCATGGGTCACGACGGGACTGCGGTGCTACGAGAGATGAAGTTCGAGCTGTCATGGGCAGTAGCGAACTGCCCTCTTAATTATTCTTTTCGCTGGAACTTCGCGAGAGGGTAATTTATGTATTACCTAATATTTGACATATCGTCGATTCAGGATCAAACCGAGAATTCACTTCAAAACTCTACATCCCATGTGGTCTAAGTTGCAGGCATCATCTAGATTCTGGTGTATTAATAAAGTCTTACTTACTGATGTTCACTCTGGTACTACTCTTCCTCGTAATGTGCCCAAATAACTTGAGGATTTGCAACTGTACAAGCGGCCGAAAGCTTTTGATTTATTTTCAGTTATTTGAGTATGGAGACGTTAGTACGATGTAAAAACGTAAAAAACCTAAATAAAAATTACAACTGACCTGTTTGATCCATCACAATATCAATGTTATCTTGTGCCATGGATTTTCGCTTTGAACTCTTTTCTTTTTGATACGAAATCTCAAGTGGCGCATCATCTTCGAAACTTTCTTTGGTTGTTATTTTACTACGTGACTTATTTACTAATTTGTCCATTGCAAAGTCTACAAGACCAAAAAAATATTTTTTTTTAAAAATCTCTAGTCTATCTTGTAATTGTAGCCATCATCACTACCCATACTAAAAATGCGAAAGTGTGTTTGTTGGTTTGTCCTTCAATCACGTCGCAACGAAGTAACGGATTGACGTGATTTTTTGCACGAGTATAGTCAAAGACCTGGAGAGTGACATAGGCTACTTTTTATCCCGGAAAATGGAAGAGTTCCCACGCGTACGAAATCGCGGGCATCAGCTAGTAATATTATAACTATGAAGATAAACAAAATTAATAAACATGACGCGACAGAATCTGGCGTATAAATGCGGAAGTAATTGTCTGTTACCTTTTCACACCTAAACCGCTGAACCGATTTCAACGAAATTGATAAGGAGCTAGCTAGTATTCCAGAGAGGAACATAGGCCACTTTTGTCCTGAAAAATCAAAGAGCTCCCGCAGGATGTTTCAAAACTCTACATCCCACGTGGACTAAGTTGCTGGCATCATCTAGATTCTGGTGTATTAATCTTCTTACTGTCTTTATAATCTATAAGTCTTACTTACTGATGTTTTCAGTAGATTGATTTCTATCCTCTTTTAGACAAAGATTATTTGGTTTATTCAATGAATCTGTGTGCGATCCCACAGTATCAATAAAAAAGCTTACATCTTCATTGTCTGTAACAAGTCAAAAATAAAATATAATTATTACAATATTGTTATCATCATACACATCTAAATAAAAATTAAGTGTCTCTCTGTGATTCCAATCTGAAAAAGAGAAAGGAATCTGTATTTTGTGTATTGATAGGTACCTAGGCAAAAAAATAGATAAAAAGTCTTACCTTTACTTTCACGAATGTCTGTTTTTGCTTCTGTTCTTTTCAATGGTATAATTTCTTCTGAATCAGTACTGGCAGCCTTCAATTTATTTTGCAGTGAGGATGCATCACTATCATTGCTGTCTTCAGAGAACAATAAATGTAGATCTATAGAATCCGACGAGTCTTCATCGTCATCTTTTTGCGGTAATATTTCGTTTACACTAGGTTCTTTATTCTGCTTATTTTTTGGTTTCTCAGATTTCACTCGAGTTAAATTTAATTCGTCAATTATAGCAGGCTTCTCTTTTTTTTTCTTGTTTTTATTGTCAAGGTTTAATGAAAAGTCACAGACTTTAGGTTGTACCTTGCTGTTTTTGTTTAAATCTTTTAGTATTGAGTCATAATTCTGTATTATGTCTTCATCAACACTACTGATGGAATCGTCATCATAATCGGCAACCATTGTAGCCTGTAATGGGTCAAGAAACTCAGATTGAGTCTTTGTTGACTCATTTTTATTAATTTGGCCATTGTCAACTTCCTCAGAATCAATAAACGCTATGGTAGAGTTGACACTTCTAAGAGGTGTCTTTGGCTCTGTTTTTATCTGAGCAAGTAATGGGTCACTTTCTTGTATAGTTTCATTACAGATAGTCATTTCTCTTTCTATTGGAATACTTTCCGCACTACTGCTATCGCTATCAGGCAGCTGTTTGCTTTTCCTTATTGAAATCTTGTGCTCACTTTTGTCTGCAAGTAAGCTAGCCTCTTTGGTTGAGTTTAGTCTCAGTCTATTTTTTCTTGGTTTAATATCTTCCTCGGACTCTGAAGAACTTATTTGTTGGCGTCTGTTCTTTTTAGTTTTATTGGTTTCTGAATTTGTACTCTTATTAGAAGAGTTTAATTTATGCCGCGACTCAAACATCTCTTTGGAGGCTTCCTTTTGTTCTTTACTTTTTCGTTCATTGTATTTTTTCTTGGACTTAGCGGTCATTTTAAGTTCTTTGTCACTCATAGACAGATCATCATCTGAACCGTCTAATAATTCGTCATCATCTTCATTCGAACTCACTATGAATGAATCTTTTTCATAATCCGAGTCATCTGAGAATTCCTCGTCTGTTGTTAATGTTTCACCTTTGTCTAGAACTTCATGTTCTTTTTGATACCGTCGTTCACTTTCATCTTGACTGTCACCAGATTCATAGTCGTAACCCGCATCAAGTGCTTCATAATCAATTAAATTACTTTTTTCTGTGGCGTCATCATCTGATTCAATTTCCTCTTCTGATTCTTCCGAGCTTGATTCATTTTTCTTGGAATCTTTAATTTTAGGCATTGGTGTGTTCGATTTTTTATCAAGCGATACATCTTCTAATTCGCTTTCATTTCTCTGTTGGTGTGTCAGTACATCCTCGTCATTTACGTTACTACGGTATTCATTCAATGTATTCTCATCAGTTTCAATTTTTTCTTTTGATGATGTGGGGGCAGTTTCACTTTGAATAATACTTGTTTGTATTTTTGATGATTTTTTGCCTTTGCCTTTATTTTTACCATTTCCAGTATAAATAGGTTCTCTTAAATTTTCATCCTCTGACGACTCGCTCTCTTCCGTTTTAGAGATACTTTTATATTGATCCTTAGATATATTAGGTATTTCTTTGTTTGTATTTTTACTTTCCTTGTTCTGAGTGGAAGTTATTGAAATGTTAACATGGGTTTCTTTAAACTTTTTGATATTTTTATCTTGCAAAGGGGTACTTGTCGAACAATGCAGAGATAAATTTTTCTTGATTTCATTTTCTTGAGTAATGTTTAAATCATCCACAGATTTCGAGAGGAGCTTGTTATTTATGACTTGTGGTGACTTGACTGCGTTGTTGATATCCCCTGTAGAAGTGTCCTTTATTTGTGACAGTATAAGAGTACTTTTTGTTTCAATTTCACTTTTATCCAAGTTTTGAGTAGAGGAAGACTTTCTTTCAGATTTATTTACTATTTCTTCATTGGATAAATTAGAAAGGTGGACACTAGTAGATTCTCTTCCAGTTGTATTCAGTTCAGCGGTTTGCATTTCAGGTATAATTATATTTTCGGGCATTGTTTCATCAATATCCATTGGTTCACAATCCATTGGTTCACTATCTGTTCTTTGAATTAGCTCGTTATTGTTAAAGATATTTTGTTCATTTTTATCTAAATCTGATGTGAATGAGTTTACTTTTAATGGAGATATTTCACCAGTGTGCTCTACTTCAGGAACACATTGGTCCTCATGTTCATGTCTTGTATTTGTATTTATCTTTTCAGAATTTGAATCAGAATCTTCGATATAACTCATAGCTTTTATATCCCCGCTTGGCCCTTTTTCTAGGAGTTCACTTGTTATTGTATTATGATTTTTTGTGTCATTTTGACCAAGTGATAGCGTTTGATTTTCCGATTCCTTTTCAATATTGTCAATAGTTATTTTGTCTGAAGGCTCATTTATGTTTTCAACTATAAAGTTCATGCTGTCTTTCTTTTTTCTTTTCGAATTTAATGTTTTTGATATACTCTGGTTTAAACTTGCATTTAATGAACCATCTCCTGATCCAGATTTGTTTAGAAGCAGCGAAGTTGATGTAATACTATTTTTGATTTTATTTTTAGCGCTTTCATTATCACTGTAAAATTGACTGTCATTTGAGGCAGATAGAGTTGTCCATGATCTGGTTCGCTGTCTTTTTATTGTACTTTGTTTATTATCTGCATCTGACCAACTTTTATTGCAATTTGACTTGTTTATGGCTTCTGTATTTAGTTCCTTAGTAAATTTAGCAATGGCTATTGAAAGTCTATTTTGTTGAATTTTATTTTGTTGAGCACCAGGAGCATCAGTTTTATTTATTGGTTCAGGTGCAGTATCTTGTGAAGACAGGCTTGTAGGCTCTAGTATAATACTAAAATTTTTAATAGGTGTGGTTGCTGTAGTTTCTGGAACTGGTATATCATTACTGGATTCTTCAACTGTTTTAACTGTTATCTTGGGAGAAGTGTTTTTTTTCTCCAAAAAGCGAAGACTTCTGCGAGTACTGTTGGGTGAACTACTTTGGTCAGTTGCTATTTCAGACTCAGGCGTCAATTTTATTAAATTAACTTCAGGTTCTTCAATAATAACGTCTGTTATTTGTATTCCTTGTTTAGGAGGAAGTTGAGGTTCTGTAATAATTTATAATGATCAATTTTAGGGTTTAACTATTAAGGTTAGTTTCAAGTAAACTTATATAACAATAATATATTCCATACATTTAAAAAGATTATTCAATTTAACTAGGAAACCACAAATCTTCATTTATTAAAACAAGAATGTTATTAACTATACCTTTTTCAACACTGGATGCTGAATCTTTTCTAGTTCTGCGGGTTTGTCTGATAGGTGTTAAGGGCGCTTCACTATCACTGCCTGTAACATTAAATTAAAATTATGATGCAAACCTAAATGTTTTTAGATAATGTTAATCTCTAGGAAAACTAGTTTTACTGAGCCCACCAAGTGCAGATTGGCAGACTTAACAGTTCACACCAGAGGTGTTACGGAGATTCGCATCCGCATCTGCAAATGTGGAACATCCGCATCGACTAATGCGGAGCTTTTACGGAAGCGGTATAAAATATAGGTATCCATAACAACCCTGCTTCACACACCTTGGAAAACAGTATGAAGAACTCTCAAGCATGCAAGCTTCCTCGAAATGTTTTCATTCACCATTAAATCATATTTAATTGCTTACAATGCATATAGGTCTTAAAAGTAAGAGGTGCATGCTCAGGATCATACCCCAAATAGGAAGCAGAAGTGTAGCGAAACAAGGGGTATTGTTTAGAAATTACACAGATTTTAATCTTTTAACGATTCTTACCAGCTAATGATGCTCTTCGTGAAGCTCTTCTGGCTCTGGGTGAATCAACTGCAAGAGCAGTCTCAGATATGATGCTGGTGTTAGATTTGACTCTTGTACTACGTCTTGCTGGAGTCACTGGCTTCTCTTCAGGTACTGCTACATCTTTTGCAGCTGTCTTTTTGGTTGTTCTTGTCTTTGTTGTATTGTCTGGAACTGAGAGAAAGAATATTTGTTTAAATAACATTTAAAAAAAAGGTCATGAGTCATGACTAATATTCCCCTCCAATTGAGTGTAAAGCAGGAGCTAGGAGTGCAACTGGTGAAATTCGAACTGCCGACCTTTCGGTTTTCAGTCCGCTTGTAATAGCTCAAGGGTTAACCGTTGAGCTATTGAGGCTTATATCATGTTTATACTCCTTAAAAGTTATTTATGGGTACTGGCTATTTGTTATTGTTAAGTTATTTTAATATCTTTTTAGGAAAGCTACTTTCCATACATAAATGAATGCTAAAGTGTGTCTGTCTGATACCTTTTCACTGCCTATCTGATTAAACCGGTTTGACGAAATAATGTATAGAGATCATTACATCCCGGATACAACCTGTTACTGTTTGTTCCAGAAATCAGAGCTCCCACAGGATATTTTAAAAACCTAGATCCACGGGGATAAAGTTGTGGGCACTGTTTGGTACAGAGATGGCTTACATTCTGGACTCGGACATAATATGCTACTTTAACATTAAAATCTATATTTTCTAGTAAAAAACAAAAATATTTCATAGAATTAAGGTCAACCAACAAGTTATGAAGAAATTAAAACAAAAAGATATTTGTATAACATACTGTTTTCTTCAATAAGTTCAAGTTCAGGTTTTGCAGTCCTCCTCCCTCCTCTTTTCGTGGTTGGAGTGTTGACTGCCGGTGACTTGCTCTCCTCAGTCTGTTCTACAGACAGTCTTCTTCTTAAACGGGTCACTGGGGCTGTAGGATAGCCATTATTAACCATTTATAGTTACCGCATACGGTGCTGCACAGTGTTGCACAGCGCGGCACAAAGCGTGAAAATGTTATTTCAATCATTTCGTATGGTGCATGTGACATGTCGCACTAGAGCGGCGCAGCATAGCGCTTCGCGGCATAGAGAATATATTAACGCAAGCGACGCGCTGCGCAGCGCCGCTGTGAACCTGTCCAGCCTTTACCAGTACCCTTATTATAAATGCGAAAGTGTGTTTGTTGGTTTGTCCTTCAGTCACGTCGCAACGGTTCAACGGATTGACGTGATTTTTTGCATGGGTATAGTCAAAGACCAGGAGAGTGACATAGGCTACTTTTTATCCCCGAAAACCAACGAGTTTCCACGGTATTTTTAAAAACCTAAATCCACGAGTACGAAGTCGCGGGCATCATCTAATATCAAATGGAAGGGCTTATTGTGAGAATCTCAAATAGGTACAAGTATTATTTGAAATAAATAATTTTTAAAGTAATTAAATTTTGCAAATTTTTTTTATTGCATTATTTTATACTAGCTGATGCCCGCGACTTCGTCCGCGTGGAATTAGGTTTTTAAAAATCCCGTGAACTCTTTGATTTTCCGGGATAAAAAGTAGCCTATGTCACTCTCCAGTGGGGTGATTCTCTAACTCAGTGTCTAACACTGAACGATAGCCACAGAACTCATTTTTTAATCAGTTGAAGGTTTTCTACGAAAAAATATTTTACTACCACCCAGTGAAGCAGCAATGTAGAACCAACCAACCTCGGTGGCTATCATTCTGTGTTAGACACTGAGTTAGCAAATCACCTAGCTGGTCTTTATCTATACCCATGCAAAAAATCACGTCAATCCGTTACACCGTTGCGACGTGATTGAAGGGCAAAGCAACAAACAAACACACTTTCGCATTTATAATAAGGGTAGTGAGGGTACTGATATGCCCCCAAAGTGACCCTCATAGTTACACATCTGTGACATGTCTGGGTCACAGAAATTCATATTATGTGTATCACAACTTAATTGGTCTATTAGCTTTAGAGCAAATTGGCTGTGATAGATGAGTGATCCTATAACGGTTCTGTTTTCGTTTGGACCTACAGAACCCTAAAAATAACAAATTACATCTAGTGTTATGTTTGCTGAAACAGTATCTTAAATCTCACCATACAAAAGTTTCTTAAGTTTTAAGATTTAATAAACATTGGCATGGAAGTGCAAAAAAACAGAATCTCATGTATATTTCATTCTAGTAGGTATAATATTAATGTCATTAAAGCCTTACTTTATAGTTAAGACATCCACCTCCTATTCTGGAAGTTGGGACTTCAAACCCAACCTTTAACTTTAGGAGTTAGGTAGGTATGTCTATGTGTTTTAAGCAATTAAATATCACTTGCTTTAATGATAAATAGAAACATCATGAGGAAGCCTGCATGCTTGAGAGTTCTCCTTAATCTAATAAGTAGCCATTGTGGTGGGTGCATCCTCAATAATTATTATGACTAGGTAGGTTTATTTTAGCATCAGTTTATGTTTCAACAAAGTTCAAGAGAATTAAATAATACTATTCAGTATTTATCTCTGTTTTTTTTTAAATCTATTGTCAGGGTAAACCCTAAGGATCTTGAGAGTCGGTGATCACAGACATAAGTTGTATGAAACTGTGTTTTATAGCGATCATTGCAAAGATAGGTCTATTGCAATGATTGACTTTAGTAGTGGATGCTTACTTGCACTTAGAATGTTGAAATGTTCTTAGATTATAGTTTTTAAATAAATTATTGTGCAATATTATACTGTGCTCTTATTAGTATTAATTGTGTAGTTAATATTTATTTACACAAATAATTATTTCTTACACAAAATGAATAATAAGTAATAAATGCAGTTTACACAGATAGGCTAATAATGAACCTACGTACATTCACAACCTACATTTCAAAAATAAATAATGTAAGTAAGTACCTACTCACTTACATAATGTGTAAAATCGATTTCGATAGACATATAAAATAGATTTTACTACACTGATTGCTATAGATGAGAAATTCATAAAAAATACCTATAACCGTGCAAGTCTACAACTTCAAAAATGAGATGAGAGGAGAGCTTAGTACTTACCTATTTAATTTGGCATAAGTGGGTATGTAATATCGAATATATCACGACGATTCTTAATAGCATTGTTCTTAACATTATTAACATACAATATTAGTTTAAAATCTAGTTAGTTTGATGAATTATTATCTATACTCCATGCGTATTGCGTTGCATGCTTAACTACCATTTTCTACAATTTCTTATATTTAATTTTACTTGATATACATACCTCTGACGCCTGCGTCTTCGTCCATAATTTAATCAATTTTTAAACTAAAGCCTCGACACTATTTAATAAGCTTGAAAACACGTGCAATAAGATAAATAATTCAAACTTGCGCTTTTAGGTTGAGATAATGCTCGAACAGCTGTTGAGACGCCGCGAACTGTCATTTCAAACCGACGCGTGCTCGAAAAGCCGTCGATAATAGCAACATTAAACTAACCATTTCCGGTTTTAACACCAGAGACAACAACTTTTTTTGAGCTATACATAGGTACATAGGGTACCTACACAGCTTGATTCTTAGTCTGAGATACACACCATGATAAAAACCGATAACGAACGTAAAATTACATTATCGGGTAGTGCAACAGTGGTGACGGGTAACTTTAAAACTAAACTGATCAAAGTAATCATAAAAAGAGTAAAGACTATCGAGTACCGTGGGACTTCATTTCATGTGCGGCTATGAATGTGAAAGCCGTGGGCATCTAGTTTTCTAGAAATACAAGAGTGTCTCTGAGTGACCTAGGCATCAGCGCGTCTATTCCGTTTTCACGGATCATGCGCTAAACTGATCTTGAACGACAAAGGTAGCTTGCAACCTGGGGACGGGACATAGAATATTTTTATCTCGATAAGTTAAATCAAAGAGTTCAGTAAAGTTTTGTCGAGGAGTTAGATAGTCTCATTTTCTTGAGATTTCCGTTGAGATGAAAAGTTGTGTTTCGCACAGCCTTTGAATTCCTCACTACGCTTAGAATGCTATATTTGAACCACTCGCTTTCATCGTGGTTCAACCTTGGAATCCTTCGCTGGCTCGGAATTCAATACAAACTCTCACGACAAAATAACAACTTTGCAGCCTTGCATAACAAATAAAAATAACTATTAAAAGATGAAAAACTAATAGAAGCATAGTTGTTACCTAATCTACTCGTAAAATAAATTACCACCTACTTACCTCAAAAACTGCACGAGACAGTTTCTTTTTGTAAAAAGCAAACACCACATTGGTAGCGCCGTATATTTCAGTCTGTACCTACCTACGTTTTGCTTTTGCGGTTGAAAGTGGTTTGTTCTGCATTAGACATAAAGCAGCGCGCTCAGAGTTCTTTCGAGGATTTATGTTTTAACGAATATTTCCAGCGTTTCATGGAAATATTATTTTAATTAACTGACTTATAGATTATACCTAGTCTGTGGATCTATAACAGCTGATTGCAGCATACGAGGTAAACTAGAGGACATAGGTAAACTGAACAATATAATATTTCCTACTAGATGATGCCCGCGACTTTATCCGCGTGGATTTAGGTTTTTAAAAATCCCATAGAAACTATAATTGTTTTCTGTAATTTCCACAATAATTATTATTAGATACCTAAAGCCTACCTACTTAGATAAAAATTGTCATGAACAAAAATAAACCTCAATAAATTATCTATTAAACAGTTATTACTTATTAGTTTATTTTGATGGGGCTAATAGTTTCGGAAATAATATACTCAGGTATTTATTTTCCATGAGAAAAAATATTTTGCAAAAATCGTATTTTAGATCAGTCAGTCAGATTTTCGTTCTATATAGGTATTTAGATTGATGTACGTATCCTTTGTAGACGATTTTCAACACATAAATACTTATAGAGAATAAAACATTACTTTTCCAGACTACTTGATTAAAAAATAGCGTTAAAAGAATTCCAGATCGTGTTAAAGTATCGCCTGCAAACAGAGAGTTAAAACAATTCAATTAGAGTTTAGCGTCGCTTCTTTAATTGCTCTCAGCTTTTGACAAAAAAGTCAATAAAGTAGGTATTTATTTGTAACTTAATCCTCTTAAATCTTTGAGTAGGGAAAAACTATGCGGTATCCACTGTTCTGCGTTTCCACATTACGTAAAAGTAGGTACCTACCTACGAGTTATGACTTATGAAAGTAGAAACTGTTAGCGGCCGCGGGACTATTTAAAAAAAGAAGTATATTAGCCATGTTAATTATGACTAATATTCCCCTTTCTGATAGGAACGACAATAGTGTGACGGGTGGGGTTGGAGCCGCCAACCTTTCGGAATTCAGACTGCTCCTGAATAGTTCAACGGTTAAGAGCGGAACACTATAATTATTGCCAATATTGCCAGTTGAGACTTGTAACCGATCTTGTTTTTACGCACATGTAGGTATAAATAAAAATAAAAATAAAATAAAAATCTTTTTTATTCAAGTAAACTTTCACAAGTACTTTCGGATCGTCGGATGCATCTACCACTGGTTCGGAATGCCTTTCCTACCGAGAAGAACAAGCAAGAAACTCAGCGGTTGCTCTTTTCAAACTTGTAGAACCAACTCCCTAAGGTGGTGTTTTCACCGATTTCAACATGGCGTTATTCAAGGGGTGGATGAACAAATGCCTGAAAAGTCGGCAACGCATTGTTGGTTCCTAGGGTGCTGCAAATGATCATGGGTGGCGGAATCATTTAGGATCAGGTGACTCGCTTGCTCATTTGCTCGCTATTTGTACTTTGTCGCCTTCCTTTGCCACTAAGAACAAGTTTGCCACTAAGGACACGCATTATTTAGTTTGGCTGAAAGTCTGACTTCTTTAGCAGCCATAGCTGCACTTAAAGAAAAAGCCCGAGCTTCTCTAGGACTGCTATGAAATGCTCAAATGCTTTACTTTGAACGCCCAAGCCGACGACGAGCGTCTATATGTAATCCTAAGCTATTAAAAAATCAAGACGTTCTGCTGACGTTGCTGAAAAGAAGTAATTGACCAAGAAGAAGTAGCCAATATTTTATGAAGCTGTGGCAAATCGCCTTGTTTTAGTTACAGCTATTGTTTATAAAGATCTCGTAGAGAGTGAAAGATTTTGTAAGGAAAAGTAAGGAAAAAGAAAAGTAGACCGTGTCGAAATTATTCGATGCTATTGTGTCATTAACAAAAAAACATTGAACAGTCAGAAGAGCGTTCTAACAACGCTAATGCAGAGCACGTTTTTACGGTACCTATTTTACGTACAATCAGAATCACGTCGTATAGTACGCGGCATGTTGAGATGGAAATCGGGAAGGGAACACGTCACCCGCGCTCGACCGCACTGGGTTAGCGTGAGGGTTGTGCGGCTGTGCGGGACGTCCCCCCGCCTCATACCCCGGTTGCCATCTCAACCTGCCGCGGACTATAGGTACATAGGTATCTCCCTTCCTCTACATTGGAGTTTCAAAGTACACTCGCGCGTTGTAAAAGCCACCCGAAGTGCCATGGGGATGATACGATACGATGCAGATGCAACTACTGGTAAAAATACTCATAATATGCATTTGCTTCTCTTTTGTTCGTTACGTTATAAATGCGAAAGTGCGTTTGTTTGTTGGTTTATTAGTTGGTTTGTCCTTCAATCACGGTATCTTGTACTTAGTCTTGTAAAAGTTTACTTGAACAAAAATATATTCTATTCTATTCTAAATGTTGTCATGACCCTGATTGTTTGTCGCGTGGTGTCCAAATATTTGACTAAGTAAATAGTTTAATAAGAACTTACACCATATAAATTTTAACTAAAACTTCGAATTTTCTAATTTTCTGTAATTATGCTTTAATAAATTAATTTAAAACTAGATGATGCATGTGACTTAGTCCGCGTAGTGGATTTTAAACATCCCGTGGGAACTCTTTAATTTTCCGGGATAAAAAGTAGGCTATGTCTTTCCCCGGTAACGGTCATCAAAATCGGTGAAACTGTTGGGCCGTGAAAAGCAAGCAAACAGACAGACAGACAGACACTTGAATTTATAATATTAGTATGGATATGGATTATTTGGATTTTATGAAAATATAGGGAAGCGCCTTGCTTAAAAGTAGACAGATAAAAACCGTGGCGATAGCGTCACTTCAGAAGTACTTATATTAGGTTTTTTCAGGTTAAAGGACATTTACCGGAATAATATCTAGTATAAATTTAACGTTCTCGGCAGAGGAAATATCTTTTAATGCGAGCTTAAATCATTTTTATTAACTTTTAAAGGTTGAAATTATGCGCTGTGTCTGCTGGCTGTAATTTGCGGGAGGCTTGAATAATTTGCAAAGCAATCCCAAATTCAAAATCTTTAAAAGCGAAATTTAGAAATACTCGTAGGTACCTACTAACTTTTGAATATAAACGCGGATATACTTGTTACTTAGTTAGTCGGAAGTTCTCAGAAAAAATTCATTAGAATATTTTTTCAACAGTAGGTATCTTATGTGATTCAAATTAAGAGAAAGTTTGGGTTGGTGACATATTTTACGGAACCTACCACATTCTGACTCACGATTTTTTTGAAGATTGGAAGATTTTCATATTTAATTACAATTTAATTATTAAGTATTCACTAACACTTTAAACTATGCTAAACTGGAGGGTCTAGAAACTTGAAATTTTCGATAGTTATGTTGGTAAGTTCTAAAACCAGTTTCTATTTTCTAAACCTAGACCCCACACTAAGGGATCCTTCAAAAACCTTACTCCACACTGATGAAGTTGCGGCAATCAGCTAATATGTGTGAATCATAGTATAATCAATTAATCACCATGTAAGTACCTATTATGGAATTTATACCTACCTATGTATAAAAGGAAAAGCTGACTGACTGGACTGATCTATCAACGCACAGCTCAAATCATTGGACGGGTTTTAGCATTTATATATAGCTATTATGACGTAGACATCAAGGATTTTTGAAAATTAAATCCTAAGGGGGTAAAATAGGGGTTTAGTGTAGTCCACGCGAACGAAATCGCGAACGGTTGTAGGTACAAGAATAATTTGTACAACTGTTATTATTTTACAGTCGCATTAAATAGCTGATGTTGCACAAGGGACAAATATGGCTTTCCATTGTCCAATAAGCGTTCGTTATTACAGGCTACAGTGCGACGCCGTGTGTCAGTTCTGTAATCCCGGGATTTTTCCGCGTGAGATTTTAAAAATCCGTGCAGTTTCGATCTAGGCTCAGGCTGCGAGCTGTTTTAGGCAGATTTTGTGGCGGAAAGTTAAAAGCAAATAAGTAACAAAGGTTTGCTTGCTGCCTTTGTTGACTACCTAGCGCAATGGCGTGTGGAGTGTATCTTGAAAATGGGAGGTCCTGGGTTTGATTTTCGAAAGGGTAAAAGATTGATTGAGAATTAAATTGGTCTAGTATCTGCTGGGGACTAGGGAGGCCTCGGTCGCAGCTAACTTCTAGTTATCTCCTACCGCAATCGTACTCCAAGCGATGTAGCGTTCCGAAATATAGAGTGTAAACTTACACACTATATTTCGGAACTATTAACTATGTGTGTGTGTGTGTGGGGGGGGGGGGGGGGGGTTATTATGGAACTAGGAATCAGCTCAGGTTATTGTTGTAAGTAATGTATTGATTTTGCCAATGTCAACCCTATCTAATTTACAACAATAACTTTTTAACAGTAGGTAATAATTAATACTCACTCACATACCTACATAAGAGGAGTCTCTTTTGAGCACTGCCCATACAAATGAATTAAGATTCTTACTAGAAATATTAATCAATCAAAATCAATGATGTATTATTATGTGAGATTTACCAACGTGTAAATATTTGAGCCCGTCTAACTTATATTACTTATACAGAAATCTGACAAACTACAGACACAGATATGTAAATATCATTATACATAGTTCTTTCCTAAGCGAGTCTACATATTGTGATTAGTAGATTAATATTCAAATAAGAATCTGATTTCGTTTGTATGGTGTGTGATCGAGAGAGACTTCATTATTATTACTAGTTCAATGTACAGGAAAAAGGAACATTAATTGGTCAATTACAAAAAAGACTAAGATTACGAAATACCTCTGAATGAGTATTTTGCAAGGGTACTTCCCAACAAGGCTTAAACACTTTAAAAGGTCCGGAGACTTTGCATAACTGAAATACGTAAAAGCGATTTACATAATTTACTCTAACCGCAAGAAAGAGCCACGATATTTCTCATCGTCTGGTATTAATTTTAAAATACCTCCGGGCGAAATCTACAGATGTCCACGAAACAATGTTTGCGTTGCTTTGTCTCGAACTTGTTGGAATTTCAGCCGGAATTTTCTAAGGATGCCCAACATTATAAAGGTCTGTGCCTGACTCCTGCAAGTATATTGATGTTTTAAACATGGTTGCGATATCTACATTGTCAAGGCTTAGACAGACGCGACATTTGCGGGACGGAAACGTCTCCGACGCAGCTCCTAGACTTGTAGCTGTAATCATCATCATGATCAACCCATCACCAGCTTACTACTAAGATCAGGTCTCCTCTCAAATTGAGAGCAGGGTTTGGAATAGTCTACCACGCTGGTTAAGTGCGGATTGGCAACTTTCAGGTACATAATGATCAGTCCACAACGACGTTTTTAAAATAAATAAGTAGAGATTCTTGTAACGACGCAATAAATTGTAATTCAGCTTGTACAGCGCTGCGGCCTAAAATGTAATAAACGCTTCTTCTTCTATCTCTTATTCTTTATCTCTCTCTCATAAGTCGTGAGAGTGAACTACTATCTGCCTACTGTAATGTAAGTGTCCAAGACGCTTTTTTGAAAAGTTGGTAGGTATATATACACTGTACACCAAAGGGTTTACAGCTAAGGGTCAGGAATTTCGTATTAGGTATAGATATTATTATACCATCATACTTTCTTTTTTAACACGTTTTTATTAACTCGCTTTCTTGTCCGTCTGTTTGTTTGTGTTTTACTTAAAAAAATTGGGCAGCAACCCTGGTTTTTTCACCCAATAAGATTTCTTCGTAAAATGATAGAAGTAATTTAAGCTCCCTAAATGTTACGGGAAAGCTCCTTTCTGTATTCGCCGAAGCACTCATTAAGGAAGCATTTCCCGATACTTGACGCGGCGGCGCGCGTTGCGCTTGCACTGCTGCCCTCGATTTGATTAATCACCAGGGTAATTACGACCTACAGTATACACTCACACACTATACATGATAAGATAGAATACTTATTACTTATCGTTCGTTGTGGTGTTAGTAATAAACTCCAATTATCTATCGTGATGAAGCTAATTATTGCAGAATTTAATAAGGAATTAAGTACTTACCTAAGTAGGATCTAGATAATAATAATAGACCGTAGTTAACCTATTTAGTAGATATCAGTGGTAGTGGGTATGGGGTGGGTTGGTTGGTTATGGTGGTGGGTTTTGGGCCATTCATTACGTAGTGTCGGATCGTACGAGTGTAGGTTTCTGTAAATTGGGTTGAAATCCTACGATGATTTCTGAAAATTCGTTTCAGACTCTTGTTTAAAACTGAAGTCATATAGACAAAGGTTGGGTATTTCTTACAGTTATTCGAAATTGGATTTTCTTATTACTTTCTTTCTATGCATAGTGCTGGCAGCTGCTGCGAACGTGTTGAGCGTTCTCTATATTGTTTCATTTTGTTTTACAACTTTTATTAAATTAGTCCCAGGTACCTATGGAGGTTTTTCGTCTAAGTAGGTACCTACCTACTTACATTTTATTTTTTAAGTAGGAGTACCTAAGTACATACTTACCTACTTAGATTAAGGGGAATACGTCTTAGACTATGCTTACCTACGTTTTTATAGGAGGAATGTATAATATCCAAATGATGATGAATGATTTTTTTGATTTTTTTCAAACCTATTTACATTTTAATAGCAGGAAAATGTCATTAAAAATCAGTGCTTTTCAAAAAATTAAATTCTTGAAAATAATAGTTTTCTACTAATATTTGGAGTGCGATAGAAAAAGAGGTACAACGTCAAACATTTTAGTTGAATTCCATCAACTTTTTTGTTTTCAGTAAAACAGATGATCAGAGGAAATTCGGGTGTGACTGGTATTACGAGCTGTTGACTGGTTGTTCTAGTTAGACAAATTAGAAGCTAAACAGACGCCAACGGGCAAAGGCAAACGTTTAATTTCCTTTCGCACATAAATACTCCACTAGGCGACGACGACGCGACGAACTACATCTCAGTGACAATTCGTAAATTATACGAGACTGTTTGTCAGTGTGTCTGTTTGTCAGAGGGCTGTATCTCATGAACCATAATAGGTGAGAGTTAAAATGTTTACAGAGTATCTATTTCTATTGCCGTAATAATATTATAACAACAAATAATAAAAATTTCATAATGGTCGCCATTCATTTTTATTATTGCATATTTATCATGCAATTTAAAAAAAGGTACCAACATATAATATGAACCCTGAAAGCATTACACCAATAACGTTACTTACTACAAGTAAAAGCGAATTCCAATGGGACTTTGTAAGGTAGGCTGTATTTCTGATAAAGTCCGTGTCATTTCAACACGGTTGAGTCTCCAGACTTATAATGGAATTCCCTTACAGGAGGCCGAAATGAGGTCGCAACTGCTCCTCTTAAAGCCTGAAAGAAATAGAACGCGGTACGGAAACTATAAGTACGCGGCAGGTCAAGATGGCAGTCGGGGAAGTAACGCCCAGCACACCCGTACAGCCCACGCTAACCCGGTGCGGGCGAGTTCGGGTGACGTACTGGTGTGCGGGGACGTCCCCCTCGCCTCATACCTCGAGTGCAATCTCAACCTGTCGCGGACTATACATGGTAGGGTTTACGTGCGCAGCGACGACGCGTGCGACTGACTGCAGAAGCACTGCTGAAAACTCATGCTTCGCAGTATGAACTTATACTTACAGTTTCTTAAGTTACAACTCCTTGGAGACGCGTTTGACACTGTTTTCAAGCCACGAGAACGTCTTGCGTTATTTGAGGCTTTGATGAATTAGGTACAAGATTAGCTTCATCATGGTCAACCCATCGCTGGCTCAATACAGAGTACGGATCTCCCCTCAGAGTGAGAATGGTTTTGGCCATAGTCTGCCACGCTGGACAAGTGTGGATTGGCAAACTTTACACACCTTTGAGAACATTATGAAGAAATCTCAAGCATGCAAGTTTCCTCACGATGTTTTCCTTCACAGTTAAAGCAAGTGATATTTTAATTACCTACTTAAAAACGCACAACTCCAAAAACTTAGAGATATGTACCCGGGGTTGAACCCCCGAACTCCGATTAGGAGACGGACGTCCTGACCACTATAACGATTATAGGCTATCACAGCTTGATGAGCTTACAAAGTGTCTGTGAAAATATTGCCGCTATCGCCATTGGGGGTTCATGGATCATTTAGGTAATTTAGGTATGCTTTAAACTTATCAAAATATGGTAAGTTTTATAATGCAGTGATTAATTCACTTTTTTGGCTCTTCAGCATTTATATTACAGTCGAAGCGATTCTTTTTCTACGGTACACCACGTTAGTAAAAGTATCACTACTTTGTTTAAGGTTTGCGGCTTCAATGTCCAGCCCCGAAACATCAAATATAATTATCCCAAACACAGATAATGGAATCAGTGCCAAAAATTGGAAACCTTCACCTTTTTTACCCAATACTTAGGTTATTTATTTCCTTGTAAGTACTTTTGTACCTACATACTTCAATACTGCGCGATATAGTGTTTTCAAATGTTTAGTGTTTTGATCAGCGTTTTTTTAATAGATTAAGTTTGGATCAGTCTTTTTTTAATAAGTAGGTACTACACTCTCTTAAAAACCTTAGAATAGAAGACTATTTGGGAGGGCCACGTGGCGATCTGAATTGTATATTTGGGCACCACTGCACTAGCTCTGACTCTAGCATAAAATCTATCTCTGTGCCAAATTATATCATGCTCGGTTCAGCGGTTGAGCCGTGAAAAGACAACAGACAGACATACCTACAAATGTAGCTATTTTCGCATTTGTAACCAGACTTGGTTGGTTGGTTGTTATTAGGTAGACTACGTTACATAGGCTACTTTTTATCCCGGAAAATCAAAGGGTTCCTAAGGGATTTTGAAACGTAAATTCACGTGGATGAAGTTGCGGGCATCAGCTAGTACCTATTATTAAAAACCTAAAATACCTATGAAAGCTTGGTCATCTTCTAGTAACAAATTGTAATAATGCCAATAATTGTTGTAATAGACGTATGCCATGTCACTGTATAACCATCTGTGATATTTTATTGCAAAAATGAAAGACAATTTCTTGTGGTTAACGATCAGTTAGAAACTTGGACCGCTCTTGGCAGCTAAACATTTCTGGAGTAGCTTTGGCTTTCCTCCAGACCCTAGCTATCTTACATGTTCCCAAATGTTCCCGCCTATCTAATTGTTGTTGTTATATGCTTAAATTACTAAATAACAGCGCCTTGTTCACAGATTAAAGTCGTTTTTGGAGATATGTTTACAATCTACAGTGGCGTCGATTTTCATAATTATCATTTTTGAAATGGAAATTAATCGTCGTCGTCATCTCAATCGATGAACGTCCATTGCTAAACATTGGGAGTTCTTATAAGGACTTCCACACGCCACGGTCTTCTGTCGTTTAGCGTCTAGCAACTCCTACGACTCTTCGTCTTGACGTCATCTGAGTTATTAGAGGCTACCGATGCTAGATGTCCACAGCGAGGACACCGTTTCGGTATCTTGGATTTCTAATATCCATGGTTCCTCCAAACTGTCTTGCAAAATGCCCATTGTGATATTAGCTGATATTAGTTTCGCGACTTGTTGCATGCCAGTAACTTTGGTCATTTTTCTTTCTAAATTAATTTGCACAAGTAGTTTTTAGAGGAATAAAATAAGAAATTATAAAGAAATATCTTGACACACTCACTGAATGTCTCATCAACAATCAGCCTAAAACCTTGGACCTAATAGAAAACATTAGGAAGCTAATTTTGAACAGGAATTCCAAGATGTTCGAAAAGTCCGGCCTTATTCCCTGTCTACATCATAGGAAATAAGGCCGGCTTTTTTCGCTTGACCAAAATCAAAATCTAGTTATATTTTCTCTAGTTATATTTTCAATTTTTTTTCTAAACATCGGAAAAAGAAATTCGGAATCATGCAGATTCTAATATTATACGACAAGCTTATGCTCGCGACTTCGTCCGCGTGGACCACACGAATTTCAAACCCCTATTTCACCCCCTTAGGCGTTGAATTTTCAAAAATCCTTTCTTAGCGGTTGCCTACGTCATTATAGCTATCTGCATGCCAAATTTCAGCCCGATCCGTCCAGTAGTTTGAGCTGTGCGTTGATTGATCAGTCAATCAGTCAGTCAGTCACCTTTTCCTTTTATATATTTAAATAAAGAAAGGCAGTTCCATTATTTTGGTCTGATATATTATCTTTGTCCATACATTATGTATGCGAAGCCATTTTATTCATAAATCTCTGACGTATTCAATGCGCAAACAAATCGAGAAATATTTATGCTTGATATCTCTATATCGCATGAGAATACTGGCGGCAATTTGTTTTTCGATTTTTCTCGAATGACATCACTAAGGGCCTTTTCACATGCATGCGGTTGCCTTCTATACGACTCGGCGCAGACTCGGTGCCGTACAGGGTTACGCAAGGTTCAGGTTCGCCCGATAGCAGCAGTCCAGTATTGTCGAGATTGAAGACGTCGTTATCATCAATTAATTATTCCTTAATATTATGGTAGGTCACACTTCTATACTAGTGAAATTAACGTTAATTTCGTTAGACAGTCTGCGGTAAACGTCCAGGCCATGCGTCGATACAAAAGTCAACACATAACTGTAAAGACGGTCGCCGCGTCGAAAACGTGTTTATAGGGACGGGTGACACACGGCCACACGGTCGCCGTTATAGCTTACATTACTACTTTACACGAAACGGTAAGGTCGGTTACGAACTCATCCGATCCGAGTCCGTGAAAATACGTTCCGAAGTTGTCGTAGAATTATTTGAATGGTAGCTTATGACATACCTAGGACGTGTATATTTTTAAAAGCGTATTTTCACGGATTTGGGTCGGATGAGTTCGTAATCGCTCTAACCGTGCGCATGTGAAAAGAGCCTATCTGCCGAAACGAGACCTATGTGGCCTATGTTTACCACAAAAGTAACCGAGCTACTAAATTTAAATTCGGCTTAGAATTTATAAAACACCGCTGAATAAATCAGCCCAACCAAGAACTGAACTCGGGAGGTCCTTGTCCGCCACATGAAATTTGCATTACATCAACACGAAGAGGTTGAGAAATCTAATGGTAGAGTAAGAATAAAGACTCAGAACACGGTATAGCCACAAAAGATTTAATAGTAGGTACTTACATTTAAAAAAAACAAAAATTTATCTTACGCTACGTCTGTGACACCGGTTTGGAAAAAAACTCAGCAGTTCCTCTTTCCCAATCATAAAAAGTTACAATATTATCATAGAAACAATTCAATAAACCAATCTTGTGGGCAACCGAAAGCTTAGCCGGCCGCTTCCTCGCAACTTAAATTATCAATAGGCTAGTTGACACTTTTTTTAAGTAGGTCTTAAATGGTTAATATTTGTCCTATTAGATCAAAAAAATTAACACTATATTTTTTTGCGCCCTAAAAACCGTAAAACTTTAATTTAAAAATATATTTTTCTTAGACAGGTGAAAACACTGTCGGCCATGTTTGGCCGATAGATTATCTGTGCTCTGACGTCATGCATTTGTAAACAACAGCATAACCTACCAAAGTTTAATAAACATGACTTCTATACTAGTTTACATGAAAAATATAGTAATTATCGTTATTGTATCATCCAAGAATGTAAAAACGCATCGATAAAGACCACAGGAAAGTTGTGGATTAGAGTGCCCAGTGAAATAAATATACGTAACACGCGAAGACTTGCTTAAAGGGATCCTATATGACTAACGACTTCAACCCAAATTTATTATTGCAAAGATCACTTTGTTGTAAGTCTTACTTAATAACTTATTCAGTTTATAAAGAGGAAACGATATTTTTTTACGTTTACTATGAGTTTTTAGAAATATATAAAAACTAGCTTATGCTCGTGACTTCGTCCGCGTCGACTTCATAAATTTCAAACCCCCATTTAACTCACTCAGGGGTGGAATTTCAAAAAATCCTTTCCTAGTGGATAGCTTCTCTTTACCTACAAAGAACACACCCACCAAATTTCATGTATCTAGGACCAGTTGTTTAGATGTTTAGGCTGTGCGTTGATATATAAGTTAGTCAGGACTTTAAATTTTATATATATTATGGATACTACGTTAGTCCCCGCGTGACATAGGGATGACATTTCTTTGTTTACATATTTAATGACGTCACATCATGGCTGACAGCGTTTTCTGCGTTTCAAATAAAAATAAAAACTGTATTTTTTTAAATTGGATTTATATATCCATCCTGCGTTTTTAATAATTGTTATTGATACATTTCGTTGTCTTAAGCAAAATACTATAATAAATAATCATTTATTGGACGAAATTAGATATGAGTCAAGTAGCCCATTGTATAATAGCCTCTACTTAATAAGTGTAGTTTTAGTTTTTACATACTGTTTAAATTTGTGTAATGGCACATCTAAAAACTCTTTCCTAGGGTTATTATACCTTACAGGTATACGCCTGGAAGTTACTATTAAGTATTCTGTGATATAACAATGAATGAATTGTAGAATTTCGAATAGTAGCGTATTCTTAGACAAACAAAGATATTAAAATATTGAAACGGAAGAAAGTATAATATGCCCGTTTCTATAAAAGAATATAATAAAACCACAGCGATGAGTATATAAAATAAGGTCAAAGCTGGCTTTTAACAAATTGAACGCAAGCCCCGCAATTTCTCCGCAGCAGTATGTCTACTGTCTATATTGTCCTGTTCGAGAATTTTCCAAGAACTATAAAAAGGAAACATTTTCTATGGACGGTATTGTTGCGTGAACAAGACTATTATTTCATAGCGATGCAGCTGGCTTTATTTTGTCCATTGTCTTCTCTTAGTAATGAGTGATTACATTTCTTTAGATGTAGGTAGGTATATGTTTACAGATTTATGTCGTTCAGCTTTTCGATGAACAGAAAGAAATAGGTTGTTTATTGTAAAGCTACTAAATACATGTTGAAGTCTGAAGGATTAAGTAGGTACTCTCTTAAGCTTGGACAACAATGTATGTTCCTATTTACTTACTAGATATATTTTTAAAGCTGACTAGCTTATGCTCGCAACTTCGTCCGCATGGACTACACTTTAGAAGCCCTATTTCATCCCCTTAGGGGTTGAATTTTCAAAAATCCTTTCTTAGCGAATGCCTACGTTGTAAAAGCTATCTGCATGCCAAATTTTAGCTCGATCCGTCCAGTAGTTTGAGCTGTGCGTTGATAGACCAGTCACTCACCTTTTCCTTTTATATATTTTGATTATTATCTTTTGAGGACTAAGCAAAAATAAATATGTTGATTGTGTAATTATTATGATGACGATTCATTGTGTAAGTATTCAAAAGCCAAGTTGCCTCTATATCAATGAAATTAAGCTTTTTCCGAAAGCATATCGGCAGATACATATTACATAAATTATTAGATAGGACGCTAGAACCCGACGTACAAATAGTCAGGTTAACCAACCAACCAACTGAATTCACTTTTATTAACTTGGAAATTATACTATTAAGGGCTCGGTTTGAGCTGAAGCTACAGGGGCAAAAAACGTTACTTATGTAGTTTTTTTATTTACACTATTTACATTTATGAAAATTAGTTAGGAATAGTTAGAAAGGAAAAAAAGCTGTGATAGCCTAGTGGTTAGGACGACCACCTTCTAATCCGAGGTCGGGGGTTCGATCCCGGGCACGCACCTCTAACTTTTCGGAGTTATGTGTGTTTTAATTAATTAAATATCACTTGCTTTGACGGTGAAGGAAAACATCGTGGGGAAACCTGCATGCCCGAGAGTTCTCCATAATGTTCTGAAAGGTGTGTGAAGTCTACCAATCCGCACATGGCCAGCGTGGTAGACTAACGCCAAAACCCTTCTCACACAGAGAGGAGACCGGTGCTCTGTAGTGAGCCGGCGCTGGGTTGATCGTGATGAGTTAGGAATATCTGCCGAAATAAAATGAAAAATTCAATAAACGCTTTGGAAAATGTAGTTCGTAAAGATTGATGATAGAACAACACTCAACTATTAAAGCTCCTGTCGGATAGACAAATGAATTGTGCGCTCTAGGCGAGAGATCATGGCATCACATCACTTTGTACATTCGTGCACTGACTGTACGTACCTACGCCAGGGATTTTCTGGGGTGAGACCTGGATTATGTTTAGTGTAGCTGCAGCTAGCGGATTTGTACAGTAGGTACTCGACTTACCTAAGAGATTGATTGATGTTTAAAAAATCAGAACAAAGTCTATGAATTCTTGTTTATCTAAAGAAAACTTTTAGTTAGTTATTTGAAGTTATCATCAGAAAACCTTGCACTAAATCTCTTACAAATTTTTCTTAATCTCAATCAATATACCTACACTTTTTAATAAAAAAATTAAAAAAAAATTATGATGATGATGTTTTATTGCACAGTTTTCAGATGTTTTGAAAGTTGCGTCCCAGCTAGTCCCTATATTTAGCAATTTATATAAACGTTTAATCTGTGTTTATATAAAAAAAGAAATTACATACTGACATAGTATTATTATTGTACAGCTCAAGCCACGGAGTCTAGAATCTTCAGATTTTGCATGGCGCAAGTATGCCTCTCTTATAGAGAGTTACATTTTTGTGCCGTTTGCCGTGGAGACCCTGGGGCCATGGAGTCTTAGTGCTAAAAAATTTTTACGAGACATTTCACCGCGATTAATAGCCTCAACTGGTGACAGAAGGGCTGGCTCATGTTTTGCGCAGCGGATCAGCCTGGCTGTCCAGCGCGGAAATGCAGCCAGTATTCTTGGCACCATTCCACGCGGTCATCTACACTAATATTATAAAGAGGAAAACTTTGTTTGTTTGTTTGTTTGTTTGTTTGTTTGTTTGTTTGTTTGTTTGTTTGTTTGTTTGTTTGTACTGAATAGGCTCAAAAACTACTGGACCGATTTTAAAAATTCTTTCACCATTCGAAAGCTACATTATCCACGAGTAACATAGGCTATATTTTATTTTGGAAAAAAATAGGGTTCCGTAAGATATTTGGGTTTTTCGGACACAAGGTGTAAAAAATCAACAAGAAAAGTTACTTATTTTGCGTACGCTGCCTAAACTATAAAAGATAGAACCATAAAATGTTCTAATTAATTGTAGATCTTATAAATATCTACAAAAAAGTCCGCGACACACTATACCCATCTATGTCGAGTGAGGCACAGCAACCATTTTTTTATTTAAAAATCTTGAATTTTTTTTGGACTACATTTAAACGCGTTTATTTTACTCATGCTATTAATCCTTATCAAAATAAATGATTTCATCACTAAGAAAAGTTTATGGAGATAATATTTGGTCTTTGAATGATTAAAATTGGACGTTTGGTTTTGAAGTTATGGCGAAATTAAAATATTACGATTTCTGCTGCACGGCCCGTTGTATTATATTATACTAGCTGATCCCCGCGGCTTCGCCCGCGTAGATTTAGGTTTTTAAAGATCCCGTATAGCCTATGTCACTCAGGAATAATGTAGCTTTCTACTGGTGAAAGAATTTTTAAAATCGGTTCAGTAGTTCTAAAGATTACCCCCTACAAACAAACTTAACGACATTACCTCTTAATATAATATAATATAATACAACGGGCCGTGCAGCAGAAATCGTAATATTTTAATTTCGCCATAACTTCAAAACCAAACGTCCAATTTTAATCATTCAAAGACCAAATATTATCTCCATAAACTGTTCTTAGTGATGAAATCATTTATTTTGATAAGGATTAATAGCATGAGTAAAATAAACGCGTTTAAATGTAGTCCAAAAAAAATTCAAGATTTTTAAATAAAAAAATGGTTGCTGTGCCTCACTCGACATAGATGGGTATAGTGTGTCGCGGACTTTTTTGTAGATATTTATAAGATCTACAATTAATTAGAACATTTTATGGTTCTATCTTTTATAGTTTAGGCAGCGTACGCAAAATAAGTAACTTTTCTTGTTGATTTTTTACACCTTGTGTCCGAAAAACCCAAATATCTTACGGAACCCTATTTTTTTCCAAAATAAAATATAGCCTATGTTACTCGTGGATAATGTAGCTTTCGAATGGTGAAAGAATTTTTAAAATCGGTCCAGTAGTTTTTGAGCCTATTCAGTACAAACAAACAAACAAACAAACAAACAAACAAACAAACAAACAAAGTTTTCCTCTTTATAATATTATTAGTGTAGATTAGATAAGGCTAGCATGGAAGTTGATTTTAAAATGTAGACCCCCACTGAGAAAAGCGATTTTTAGAATTCGCCCGGTGAAGTTGAGGTGGATCAATTAGTATTCTTTAATAATCTAAATATATAAAAGGAAAAACTGACTGACTGATCTATCACCGCACAGCTCAACGCTACTGGACGGATCGGGCTGAAATTTGGCATACTATATTATGACGTAGGCATCCGCTAAGAAAGGATTTTTGAAAATTCAACGCCTAAGGGGTTGAAATAGGGGTTTGAAATTTGTGTAGTCCACGCGGATGAAGGCGCGAGCATAAGCTAAATCTATAGAAGCACAGCAGCCTCGTGAGACCATGTTGCCCATGCCCACTATAAACCCGATTAGATCGAGGCAAAATCACCACCATCGAAGCAACCAGTCTACTGCAGTCTACACCATCCACGCTGCTGCAAAAAACAGACTTGCGTGTCTGGACCCAGCTAATTCATAGCTAGATATATTATCTACATTAATTTCCAGATTGATCAACTCATTTACCTTTAAAAAAAACCGGCCAAGTGCGAGTCAGGCTCGCGCAATGAGGGTTCCGTACTACAGTCATATTTTTTCGACATTTCGCAGGGTAATTCAAAAACTATGATATATAAAAATAAATAAAAATCTGTTTTAGAATGCACAGGTCAAGACCTTTCATATGATTCCCCACTTGGTATAGTAATCTTACTTTGAAAGTTAAAAATAGCAATATTTGTTCATGACCACAATTTAATTTTTTGTGTGTGATGATGTAACCACAAATTCACGGTTTTCAGATTTTTCCCAGAATGTCAGCTATAAGACCTACCTACCTGCCAAATTTCATGACTCTAGGTCAACAGGAAGTACCCTGTAGATTTCTTGACAGACCGACAGACCGACAGACAGAAAGACAGACAGACAGACAGACAGACAGACAACAAAGTGATTCTATAAGTATTCCGTTTTTCCTTTTGAGGTACGGAACCCTAAAAATCAACCGGGAAGAAAATATTTAAATACTTCGTATCTCTTCAAATATGTACCTACTTAGATACTTAAAGTTACCTATCTCCGATTTTACGACTACCGTAATCATCCCATACCAAATATATGTTTATGCTTCGGAACTCAGTGCGATGTGAAGTTACTGCAAATTGAATCCATAAGAATGCTGACTACAAAAGAAATAATGAACTTTACTTTTTAGCACCTTGAATAACATTGAATAAACTTATGTATAATATTTAGGTTACTTTATTATTCTGGCTGGGTTTTCCATAAAAACTTATGGCAAATACTTTTCTTACACAGCTCATTTACGTTTATTTTTGCCAGTACGAAAAGTCTTTAATTTTTGAAGTGAAAAGTTATTTAATCGCGTGGAATGATTTTGGGATAGACAAACACTTCAAGGTCGTGTTACTGACATGCTAATGCTGGTGCTTGGAGTCCAATAAATGTAAAATGTTCCCACTGATTTCACTGACTGATTTCAGGAAATAAGTGTATTAGGTGAGAGCCCGGCAGGGCCGGACCTTCGTTCTTTTATAAAAGCTGAAAGTTTCTCTGGGAGGTAATTTGGGAGATAACAGGTAACAAAGGAGTAAAATTTCTTACGTAAAATTATAAAGTGTAATTTTTTTATATTTTCTTCGGAATAGTATCTACCTACCTATTAGAAATCACGTCATGCATTGCCAGACACTTAGTAAAAAGTATAATCCTGGCTACGCCCTGCCAGACACCCTTAAACTTTAACAATAGGCTACTTGACACTTTTTTAAAGTTGGTCTTAAATGGTTAATATTTGTCCTATTATATCAAAAAAATTAACACTATATTTTTTTGCGCCCTAAAAACCATAAAACTTTAATTTAAAAATATATTTTTCTTAGACAGGTGAAAACACTGTCGGCCATGTTTGGCCGATAGATTATCTGTGCTCTAACGTCATGCATTTGTAAACAACAGCATAACCTCCCAAAGTTAATAAACATGACTTCTATTATACTAGTTTACATGAAAAATATAGTAATTATCGTTATTGTATCATCCGAGAATGTAAAAAACGCATCGATAAAGACCACAGGAAAGTTGTGGATTAGAGTGCCCAGTGAAATAAATATACGTAACACGCGAAGACTTGCTTAAAGGGATCCTATATGACTAACGACTTCAACCCAAATTTATTTTTGCAAAGATCACTTTGTTGTAAGTCTTACTTAATAACTTATTCAATTTATAAAGAGAAAACGATAATTTTTTACGTTTACTATGAGTTTTTAGAAATATATAAAAACTAGCTTATGCTCGTGACTTCGCCCGCGTGGACTTCATAAATTTCAAACCTCCATTTAACCCACTCAGAGGTGGAATTTCAAAAAATCCTTTCCTAGTGGATACCTTCTCTTTACCTACAAAGAACACAGCCACCAAATTTCATGTATCTAGGATCAGCTGTTTAGATGTTTAGGCTGTGCGTTGATATATAAGTTAGTCACGACTCTAAATTTTATATATATGGATACTACGTTAGTCCCCGCGTCACATCGGTATGACATTTCTTTGTTTATATATTTAATGACGTCACATCATGGCTGACAGCGTTTTCTGCGTTTCAAATAAAAATAAAAACTGTATTTTTTTAAATTGGATTTATATATCCATCCTGCGTTTTTAATAATTGTTATTGATATATTTCGTTGTCTTAAGCAAAATACTATAATAAATAATCATTTATTGGACGAAATTAGATATGAGTCAAGTAGCCTATTTATTTAACAGCCCGCTGACAGACACACAGACGAACAGCGGAGGGAGGCAAAGGTTTAGTAATAGAGTAAGGATAACTTTTTGTATTATGGTTGAAGCGTGCTGGAAACTAAAAGTCAAGTTAAAACAAACTCGTAAGCTGTTTCCGAGCTTCCCTCTCAGTTTTGATATTAAATTCGAATTAAGATTGAGAATATCCAACAACTTTTTTATCAGTAGGTTAGTGTAATGTGGAAGCATAATCATATTCCCCCACCTTATGATACTGCTCGTTCAAAACGCTTCCTGAGTTTGATTTTTATATGTTGTTATGATGTTTTAATTTTTATACAACTAGCAACTAACTGCGGCTTTGTTCGTCGAAAATATAAATCCTCTTCATTTTCTATGTCGTTGAAATTTCAAAAATCTGGCTTTATTCTTTGTTTCCTACATTAAAAAAGAAACTTGTGCAAAATTTCGGTGCAAACCTGTCCAAACACTTGAGCTGGGCGATGATCAGTCAGTCAGTCAGTGAGCCAGGACTTATTATAGGTATGTACTGGTTCCGTGTTTTTCATATTCAACAATATACAACATATATACAAACTTCACTAAATTAAATTATACCTAGTTAAAATTAGTATATTTTGTACTACAGCTGTAAACGGTGCACTACCACGATGTAGATTTATTATGGCGCAGTCTGTTTAAAACTAAGTGAGGACCAACGTTGGAAAGCACAAAATATTTACATTTCCCAAAGTCGGTACTGTTTCATACAGCTTCATTTTGTGACGGCAGATGTAGTCGCAAGAATTGTAATTTACGTTGCAACTTCAATTAAATTTTAATAAAGCTAAAAGGAATTTCGACCAACTAAAGTCAGCTTAAATGGTAGCAGAATTGATATTCGTTTTAAGTAAGTTTAATATTATTATTTACCTTTTTCCATACGACATTTCCACTTGACTACTTAATACCTAAATACAGAGTGTTTAACTTAATTCATAATAAATTTTTCAAAAAATCGCTAATTGAATATCTGTTATCTCTTTCATATACAAAATCTCCCTTATGTTTTTTAAACTGTGATTGCAGGTAATTTAGATGTATTTTTAAAATATTGTAAGTATTACGCTAAAAAATATCCATATCTATATATATAAAAGGAAAAGGTGACTGACTGACTGACTGAATGACTGACTGACTGACTGACTGACTGACTGACTGATCTATCAACGCACAGCTCAAACTACTGGACGGATCGGGCTGAAATTTGGCATGCAGATAGCTATTATGATGTAGGCATCCGCTAAGAAAGAATTTTTGAAAATTCAACTCCTAAGGGGGTGAAATAGGGTTTTGAAATTTTGTAGTCCACGCGGACGAAGTCGCGAGCATAAGCTAGTTAATATATAAAAATGCGAAAGTGTGTTTGTCTGTCTCTCGTGTACTAGCTTTTCATTGCCCATACGTTGAACCGAGTTTTGATGAAAGACAGTTAGTGAGTACAGAGATAGATTGCATCCCGGGAAAGGACATAGATTCCCTCTGCTTTTGGTTCAGAAAATCAAAGAGTTCCCACGAATTTTTATATCTTAAATCTAAGCCAACGAAGTCGTGGAAGGCATCACCTAGTTACCTTCTAATGATTGAAGGCCGTATAACCGAATCTATCTACATAATATTTGGGATTTCAAAGAACTTTTGGAATAAGGCAACCTGGCAATGACTCGCTGAAAAAGTTTTTGAACGCACATAGACAGTAAATATATAACTTGTACTTACCTCCTATCATTAGACCGGCCTACCTATTTCTTTGCCTCGAGTTATGGTATTGCTTTTTTTCTAAAGCACCTCGGGTACAATATTTATTGACCATAACCGCTGAACTTTCGCAGTTAACGAGAGAAGTTAATATTATAGGGGAAAAAAATAAACTGGGCATGAATACATGATCACATTATTATAAATCGTAAAGACAGGAAGCTAAAAGGAATACCAAGATCTTTTGTAAAATTACCTGAAGTAAGAGAAAAGTAAAGCTTTAAGTTGTACCTCACTACTTCACTACCTATATTATAAATGCGAAAGTGTGTTTGTTTGTTGGTTTGTTGATGTGTTGGTTTGTTGGTTTGTCCTTCAATCACGTCGCAAAGGAGCAACGGATCGACATGATTTTTTGAATGGGTAGGTATAGTTAAAAACCTGGAGAGTGACAAAGGCTACTTTTTATCCCGGAAAATCAAAGAGTTCCCACAGGATTTTAAAACGCGTACGATGTCGCTGGCATCATCTAGTACATAATATATTTTGGTATTTTTTTCAATACCGTGTTAGTGTTCAGTTTTGAAAATTAGCTACATATAAGTACGTATTTAGGGCCCCGGATTCATTTTCCAAAAATATTAAATTCTCAGTATTTTTAAGGAATCACCGCCATCTTGGAAAATAATTATCTTCAAAACTTTCATAGTCATTTATTATGTCGATGACATAACTTACAATCACGGTTTAGATGCGATTTTTTTTTCTTCTAGTGCCCCTCCAATACTGGAGGTTGGTTGGTCAGCTTAGCGAGTTTTTCGCGGTATTGCACCAAGCGAAATAATTCATCTACGCTGGCGATCTTCGTTCGATCCGTCCGTCCGTCCGGTGATGGTGCGCAACCAGGATTTCTTTCTTCTTCCAGCGCGTCGTTCGCGTCGCGTCGCGTCGTCTACTTTGCCTGTCATTATAAGTTGGAGCAGTCGGTATCTCTCGTGTCTCTAGACGTGGCCCAAATATTCGACTTTTCTCTTCTTGACGGTTTACTGTAACTCGCGGTTTCACACTTTTGGCGACGCACTGGAGTACCTACTCTCACGTTCGAAACTTTCTGTGTCCAGCTAATACGGAGCTTTTTGCGATAACACCACATCCATACTTTCCACACTAATATTATAAATGCAAAAGTGTCTGTCTGTCTGTCTGCTTTCAGCTGATTTTGACGAAATTTGGTGCAGAGATAGTTTGCATCCCGGGGAAGGACATAGGCTATTATCTCGGAAAATCAAAGAGTTCCCACGGAATTTTTAAAACCCAAATCCACGCGGACGAAGTCTTGGGAATCATCTAGTCTTAAATAAATTGAACTAGATAATGGACAATTATTTTGTGCCAGTATTTGTCACTATCCTAATAACTCAATTTCAAGTTCCTGAGCAAAGTGTTCATTAAAATTGCGACCAAGTACTAAGTGAATTTGGTAAACTAAAGCTTTCTCATGAATTAATAGGTAGGTATCTATCAACGGTAAAATCTATAGATACTATGAACAGGTATTGTAATTGGTATATTTAGTTTTGAATGTAATTCTTAAGGTACGTTAGTGTAGGACGACCTCCAGCCCACTGGACCGATGACCCTAAGATGATGGCCGGGACCGGGGAGCGGGTTTGGTGTCGCGCCCTTGAATATAAATATGCTTTGTCCAGCGGTGGGTATAATGCATACAGGCTGATGGATTGGATTGGTAATTCGTTGGGTACTTTGGATTAGATTGGAGTTACTCATCATCATGATCAACCCATCGCTGGCTCACTACAGTGCACGGGTCTCCTCTCACAGTGAAAAGGGTGTTGGCTACAGTCTACCACGCTGGCCATGTGCGGATTGGTAGACTTCACACACCTTTGAGAACATTATGGAGAACTCTCTGCAGGCATGAAAGTATCCTCACGATGTTTCCCTTCACCGTTGAAGCAAGTGATATTCAATTACTTAAAACGCACATAACTCCGAAAAGTCAGAGATGCTTGCCTGAGATCGAACCCCCGATCTCCGATTAGAAGGCGGATGTCCTAACCACCAGGCTATCACAGCTTTTGGAGTTACTATCACAGAATATTTAATTCTTCCTATCATGATTGTCACTAAATATATTAAAGTAAGTAATTAGGTTAAAGACTTCAGAGATCTACATGTATTTACAAGGTCAAAATCAAAACTTAAAATAGTAGAGTAAAATAATAGTTCATTTAGATACGTATGGGTCAAATAGCAAGTATAATATCAAAGCAAATCTTATCCGTATAATATTCCGTATCATATTCTAACCGATGGCGTGTATCCAGCTTTACAAGTGTATACAGCTAAACAAGACACAAAGGGCATCAAAGACGAAGTACGCAAATCCTCCACACAAACAACGTCCATGGGATGAAACTATGATCTCTCTTGGAAATCGAGCAAACCATTTGCAAGGAGAAACTGATACACTGACATATCAATGTACTGAAGCGGCTGACTCTAGATAATTGAAGTTTTGCATATAAATATATCCTTATAGTAAAAACAGTAATAGTCTAGTGGTTAAGACGTCAGCCTCCTAGTCTAACGAACCGAAACCGAGCTTCGACCCCGCGCATGTAGGTACGTCTAACTTTTCTAAGTTAGGTAGGTATGTCCTTTTTGAGCAATTAAGAAGGAAACCATGGTGAGGGAATCTGCTTGCATGTATTCCAAAATTATCTCAAAGTTGTGTGATGTCTGCCAGTCCACGTTGACTACGTGGTAGACTTTTCTGTGGGTTTTCTGAGGTTTTTCTGATAGGAGGCTTCGGCAGTGGCTATAGTTACCTACCACCCTACCGGTAAAGCCGTGCCGCCTGGCGATTTAGCGTTCTTATACGATGCCGTGAGGAAACCAAAGGGATATGGGTTTAATAAAAACTGCCATACCCCGTCCACAGCCCGCTTCCATCCTAGACTGCATCACCACTTACCACCATATTATAAGATTGCAGTCAAGAGCCAACTGTTTGTACTTATCTGAAAAAAAAAATACTATGCACAACCCGACCTTTTAAACAGACCTTCTTCGAGAAGGTTTCAGGTTTTAAGCAAACTACCTAAGTAAAGAGCACTTAGGTATAATACCTATTTTAGATAGGCCATATCTACTACGTTTAACTCGCCCACTGAGTCCGCCAATAATACACCTGCCTAATACTCCGTGGCAGAAGTCAGACGTTGTTTTGTCAACACTTTGAAACCAGTTTCTTCAAAAGTCGCTTCTTGCTGCAAACATAGATAAAGGAATGGATTCAATCGATCCGTACTGTCGATGCGGGTTTGCGTAGTAAGTATCTACTGAAACTATTAACTGTATATAAATAGGTTACCTAACTAAACTAGGACACCGTTTCGAGGCTACGGGTTATAACTTAGTTAAGTACTTACTTAAAAATATTGCAATTTTTAAAATGAAATTATTTTTATTGACTGTGCAATCGTCACGTGAAAAACTATTTACAGAATATCCCAAAAATCCATGATCTCGATCAAACATAGACAGATTTTATTTTATTTATGCCACACAAAACAGTTTTGTTGGAAATAAGAATGGAAATAAGTAATATTTTTCAAACCTAACTTCTGTCTATATGTTAATAGGTGGCGTTAATAGTATTTTCTGACGCGCTATCATTCGTTGCTTCGAGTTGTATTACACCATTCGAACACATATACCCTATTGCAGTTATATAGACCACAGAGTACTTTTAACATATGGAAATAGAGTACTATCTCGCGAGCTAATAGTGGCAACAGCTTAGTAGCGCCATCTGTATCTGACGAACGGAACTAATATTCACAATATGTACATACCTACCTATATATATAGACTGCTTTATAGGTTCATACCTATACATATAATACATACATATAGGACTGCTATGGAAGGTAGGATTGTGTTCAGATTAATTATTTATTAATATTTGACTCCCTTACAATTTAACATATCATGTAAATTTAAAAAAAAACTATAATAATTAATCTGAACACATATTTTTAAATAATAGAAATTTTTGGATTCTAATCTTTATTTTTACCAAAATTAATCCTAATCACTCTTCCTTATCCTAAAACAGTTTATAAAGTTGCCTGAGGACTGGGGTCTGGTGCCGAGTAGTTTAGTTTCAAGATATCAATATTATGAATCCAGGTCATAAAAAGATCCAAATCTTTTGCACGATTTGGAAATTCATGCAGGACATTTTCTAAACCTGAAAAGTAAAAATATGAGTATCTTAGTATGGTCACAAGTTCATAACATGTTCACTAAATCTGACTCAATTAATCTAATCACATCTAATCTGAGGTCGGGGGTTCAATCTAGGCCTAGGGCATGCACCTCTAACTTTTCGGAGTTGTGTGTTTTAACTAATTAAATATCACTTGCTTTAACGGTGAAGGAAAACATCGTGAGGAAACCTGCATGCCTGAAAGTTCTCCATAATGTTATCAAAGGGTGTGAAGTCTACCAATCCGCACATGGCCAGTGTGGTAGACTATGGCTAAACCCCTTCTCACTCTAAGAAGTGACCCGTGCTCTGTAGTGAGCCAGCGATGTGTTGATCATGATAGGAATTTGGTCTAGAAAAACTAAAGAAATACCTACTTCTTTATTCAAATAAACTTGTAAATAGGTGCTTTCGAATCGTCAAGAGAATCTATCACTGGATCGGAACGCCCAATACTTAAAGAAAAACCTATGCGTGAACCATATTGTCATCAAGTTCAAGGAATTTAATAAAAATTGCATTCAAGGATTAAAGTAGATACCTATGACGGTATTACAATGGCATTTACAAACCTGCAGTGAACCTGAACAGCCTGGAATACAGCCCCTCTTGTAAGAAATGTTCACTAAACTTAACTAGTACCTAACTACAACTATACTGGAGTCCTGTCTCGTAAATAAACACTGGAGTTCTGTCTCAAAACACTGGAGTCCTGTCTCAAAACACTGGAAGTCTCTGTTTCAAACATGGGTACGGAAAACTTAAAATTTCTTTGGTCTCAAAACACTAGAATCTCTGACAGCTTACTTAGCGTGGGTTAGGTTCACTGGTTTGCTAAACGTAGCGTGAAATCACTAAAAACTGGCTTTAAATAGTTACAAAAGGTATTGAAAATAGCATAATCAGAAAACATTACGACCGCCAGCACAGACCAGGTTGTTTGCCCAATTTCTACCATATCAATAGCAAAAAATTGTCTGACAATTTTATTTTCAAGAATATTTATTAAATCAATGATACATACCAAAGGTAGAACCAAATAAAATATTGGTAAATAGCAATTAATGGTTAGAGAATATTTTTTTCTTTAAAATACAAATATGTTAATGTAAACTAAACTACCAATTTGGTAGAAAAATTAAACATGGGATGCCTTGACCACAGAATAATATATCGAATTTGTCCAGTCACAGTAGCGCGGTCTGCTATTGCCTTTTGGTACTAAATGAATTGAAGTACCATGCTATTTGTTCTAAGATTGATGACCCTGATATAGACCTATATTTCAATTTTTTTAAATAATTACAACTTTATTGTTGTTATTATTACTGAATTTATGAGTTATCACTTATCTTTCAATTATTTGCAATATATGATAATATGATTAATAATATATCATTACAATTTACATGAAGCGGTCCGCCCACGTCTGACAATCGGTAACCTTTTTTTTGTCGACAAAAAATGTAACACATAGACTGCAATTATACAGAAACGCACAAATCCTACAAAAAGTCGGTCAAAACTCTGTGATTTTTTGATTTTCTCTTTCTCAATGCAAATCTAGATTAAATATGCTACACATTTACATGTGATTTTAATAAATTTTTTAAAACAAATATTTCAACAGTTTCAAAATACTTTGTTTACAAAATTGCAGATAGCTGGACTGGAATAGGCACGAAGAAGTAGAGTAGGTAGCCGAAATCCATGTTAAAACTCTTTTAAAAATGGACACGATATTCACTCCGGTCTTTATTAAAAAACTTTGCCCCAATTACAGGGCTTCAGGGAAATATGAGTCGAATACTAAAAGGAGTTCCATACGGCATTTCAGGCTGTACCTTTTGTTAGGGATAAGCTTCCAGAGTGTTGCTAGCTTTTGTAGAGGGCAAATTGGCATTGAAAGTCTATGTGTAAGTTAAAAGTAAAATCAAATCATTTATTCAAATTGAGTATAATATTATTGTACACGTTTTGATTGTCAATTGTTGAATTTGCATGGTGATAATTAATTACGTAAACTTAAAACTAAATCTACAAAGTACTTAGAGCTATCTCCCCCCCACCGCCAAAAAATTACATGAATCTTGATAACTCCACTTCTTAAACCCACACTTGAGTCCTAGAGACAACCCTGCCGTATAGGAAATCTTTTGATCACGAAACACTGTATACTCAATTTTATCCTATTAGAGAATAAAGAGAAATTACAACATCATCATCATTCATCATCATCATCATTGTTAACTGAATCAAGCGGCTCCTTCCGACTCGTTTGATGTCGTATGTCCATCTAGTCTAGTGGGGATCTTTCGACGCTTCGCTTCACGCCGCGCTTTCCAGTGCGAGGTTGCCTCCTCTTACAGACAATACAGATAAAATTACAACAGGATCTTTGCAGGATCAGGACAAAGTCTCGGGCATCAACTAGATATAGATATTAACAGATAGGGTGGATTGAGTCAGGAAAAAGTTTTGGGACATATTGACGGAGGGCTTTTCCTGTCATGACAATACTCCCTCGGCTTCGTACTAACGGTGCCAACACTTGAACTTTTTCCATTTACCGAGCACTTCGTCGCTTTTGATTTTTTACGGAACGTAATTTGAATTTTCATCGAAAATACTCTTTCTGTTTATATTTATACTAGGTGGAAAGCTTATATCTACTCAGAAAAAATTCTGAATACTCATTATTTCTGAAAACATTTTTTTGTGGGGACATAGACTTTAAGATTTTATGTTGATGAGTCAGTCAGTGAGTCAGAAATTTTCTTTATAAATACATTTGTGTCTTTCTCGATATGCCTGTTCTCTGGTTCTCCTACGGATCTTCTCATACCCGATTTGATCATGTAGACGAATTTTATTTAGCAGCAAAATAAACCAAGACGTAGTTTGTATTCAATATCGTAGCATCATTAAACTTGTTGGAATACTTTACAGAAGTATGCTCGTTAAAATTACTAATACCCAATGCAGCTTCCGATACAAGGAATAAAATTGTTAGGCCTATGTTGGAGATGCCCACTTTAAATCCTAATTATAACATTATGAAGATCTTCGTTCGTTTCTTTTATGTAAAGGAAAGTACAAGTTTATTATCAGATCCTTTGATCTAAAAAATAATCTTTGTTTAAAAAATATATACTTGATATATAAAAATACCAAGTATATTCTTTATTTAGTTTGAAAATAGTCAAATTATAAGTAACAGCAGAAATATGATTTTATTTTACGTTCTTTATGAATAAATTTATTTTCCTTCAAAATAATTCACGTTACTGGTTATAATTAGATTTCCTTTTCTTTATATCTATATTTATACTAATATTATAAAGAGGTAGGAAAATTTGTAATTTGTTTGTATAAATGCATATGGGGTAATTTCTTTCACCGGTACACAAGTTTGCAGAGTGACATACGCTATATTTTATTTCAAAAAAATTCGAGATCCCTACGAAATTTGTAATATGCTACCCGTACGAAACAGGGGCTAGTAATCTATATATATAAAAATCTGACTGTCTGATCTATCAACGCACAGCTCAAACGACTATTATTATATATCCTATATAGAACTTTTAAAAATTCAACCCCGAAGGAGGTAAAATAGGGATTTGAAATTTGTGTTGTCCAAGCGGACGAAATCACGAGCATAATTACTCATAATAAGCTTTGTGTTTATATGGTGCACAATAGAAATAATGTGCATATTATATTCTACTATCAGTTCACCTCGGATTTACAAGATTGATGCCGAAAATCAAACTATCTATATTTTAAATTTTTCTATTGTAAGTTAAAAGATTTTGCCTAGTCACCGATTCCATATTCAAGTTACCGAATAGTGTTAGAAGTATGTAACTAGGTAATATCAAGATTTAATTAAAAATTCAAACCCTACATTCTTACATAATACGCTCACGTAATAATCTCTTCTGAGAATTTGTGAAGAAACTGATAATATTACTTTTCAAGTTTTACTTGAAAGGACGTACGCCTTGTTAACTTTGAAACTTGTGCTTCCGAGAAACCAGCCTTATTCAAATACTAGCTGATGCCCGCGACTTCGTTCGCGTGGATGTAGGTTTCAAAAGCCCGTGGGAACTCTTTGATTTTCTGGGATAAAAGAAGCTTGTGCCACTCTCCAGTCTTTAACTTTACAAACTAGGCTTTACAAACAGAGTAGAGTCTTGATTTGTCATCCTTAAAAAAGACTCCTAAAAATATACACAGCCCGAAATTCCCAGTATTTTTTTTCTAAAGTATTAAGCGTTACTTGAGCGTATGAGCCGTACTGCACTGTGGCAACTTGCAAGCGCCTGCAGGCATCGCTTTAGCAGCAAACGAGGCGTGCCATAAAGCAACAACCAGAAATTAAATCACTATAATCATCCAGCTTGCTTCGACTTTAAAATAAGTTGGCGCCATGTTGGTACCTCTTATACAAACAAATTCAATCAGTTCCTGTAAGTACGCAACATCATCATTAAAATAGGTGAGCGCATACCTACCTACTATAGTAGATGTGCATTTTCGACAAAAGTTTTCTTCATTCTAAATCAGTCACATGCGATAATTTCTTTGCAAAGTCAGTATGGAACATAAAACGTGTGTCCGTGCATCAGAATGAAATAAAAAAAGTATAGTGGATAGTGGTAAATACCTACCGGAGACGCATTTTATTCTTCAGGAAAAGTATATCAACTATTGAAAACGAACGCACATAATATGCACGAATCCAATACAGTATTATTTCGTTAAGCTAACTCAACAGATAAACAATTTCACACATGGTCTTGGTCGTTTAAACGTGAACATTAGATTTTCCGTTCAATAAACGCTTGGAAGTTGGAACTAGTAACGCTTCGATCGCCTACATTCTAGGTTAGTATACCTTCTCGATAACTTATAAGGAAGTATCGATATGGTAACAACTGGTTTAATAGTGTGCAGTAACTTTATTTATTATCGTCAAGTACCTAAACCTATCGCCGGCCGGCGCAATGCTGAGCTGAGCACATGGTTCTTCACCATTTAGTCCACCACACTCTTTGACGATATTATGGAGAACTCTCAGACAAGCAGGTTTTCTCATGATATTTTCCTTTACGGTTAAAATAAGGAAAAGTTACAGTTGCGTGCCCGGGATTGATCCTTGATCTCCTGAATAGGCCAAAGTTTTTAATTGGGCAGTAGGGAGAGAAAAATAAACTTTACACATTTAACATTTCCAAAGTCTAAAAATGAATCAATAGATTGAACAACGCAAATCGTAGTTTTTTTTTGTTCATTTTCATGACACCATTTAAAATTCAGATTGGTAGTTCTGGCTACTACACAAAATAAAGTCATACTTTGAAATAGTAGGTAAAGTTTGTAGATCATTACTTCCGTAAATTTCTACACACGTCACACTACTTGGTACTTGCACCTGGTACCTACTTGTTGCTAAGGTTACTACTCATCTACTGACTGGAATGTGGTTATACCTATATGCAATAACCAAAGGTAATGTAAATACCTTAAAATCCCTGTTATAATATCATATGAATATTATGTAGGTAATTTAATTGGAAATAAAAAAACTTTGTTCATTTATTACCATTACTACCACGAACGCGCCACGGTGTATGGTTATAATTTATAATTAAAGACAGTGACATAGGCTACTTTTTATAGATACCTACTAACCGGGAAATCAAACGGTTCCTGTCGAATGACATACCGTTATTTACGCCTCTGTCCTTCAATCACGCAGCAACAGATCAACGGATCACGTGATTTTATGCATTGATTTTTGTTAAAGACCTGGAGAGTAACATACTACCTACTCTACCATTTTTCCCGAAAAAACGGAAAAAAATCAAGGGATTTTTAAAACCTAAATCCACATGGACAAAGTCGTAGGCATTATCTAATTTCATATATTTAGAAACATTATTTTGATATTTTTTACTCTTAGAATAGAATTATATAATATTATAAATTTAATACTAATTGGCTAGCGAGATTTTACCCAGAACCAATCTGAGAGATCACCAAAATAAATGAGAGATAGGTATCGACTTTTATTGTTTTATAGTTTTCGAGACAACAAAACAATGGGGAATTTTCACATTGTCATATAATTACATCTCCTATCACATAATAAAGCAGTAAAATGTTGTGGATTTTCCAGCGCAAATGTTTGAGCTTTTTGTTGTTTGCCCGCACTTGGAAACAAGGGGCACAATTTAAAATTCAGATCGCGGTTGTGCACTGTCTGCTGCACAAAATAAAGCTCTTATTTGAAACTCTAGTCATTGAGTTCCTGCACGGTAAAAGCTTGCAAAGCGCAATCTAGGTTTCGATTGTCGACTATATTTTAATACCCCAGCAAGAGTGAAAATTAGTCAGGTTAATTTAAATAGGTACCTAATTTCTAACAGCTAAAGCCAGAAACACATTCGACGTGCGACTGGTCGTCACAGTTGCAAACATTGTTCCGCTACCTACTTCTTTTTTCAAGCTGGCTTTTACTTATTTCGGCCTGATTTGGAATTGGACTGAAGTTTCCTTGGTGCGTATGATCGCTGCACAAATACCCAATTTACCAACGCTGAAGTCGTATACTATTGATAGTCTATTGCGCCGGTTAAGTGCGGATTGGCAGACTTCACACTTATTAGGAATATTATGGCGAACCCTCAAGCATGCAGTATCCTCACGATATTTTTCTTCACCGTTAAAGCAAGTGGTATTTATAATTGCTTTAAATGCACATAACTCCGAAAAGTTAAAGACCGGGATCAAACCATTGACCTCTCCAGTGGTAAATTAAATTAGTTTAGTAAAAGTTTACTTGAATAAAAATATATTCTATTCTATTCTATTCCCGAATAACAGACCACCGCTTTTTTAATCGCTAGGCTAGCTTTATGCGAACATGCGTAACTCATACAAAGTTTACTCTGCGTTTAGGTGCAGCATGGATGAGTTGCGATCGCACGCACCAGGAAACTCATATCTTAAAGAGGATTTCCTATGGTTTGGATGCCCGTAAGACAAGACCACCTTCTCCTCTCCCTCGCCACTTTAGTCTGCTAGTGGGATCAAGACTGTGCCTCAAGTCTCATTTACTACGGCTATATAGTGGCATGTGTAGCGTAGCAGGAGTTTAAAATTGCAAAAGTGGAAACTAGTTTCAAAACTTCTTTCAGGCTACGTGATTCAATTAACATTTGCCTATTCAAGATATTTCAGTTAACAAGATCTTTTAATTGTGTGTTGAAATAGTTCGTTTCAATAGTGCTTGGATTGTTCCGAAATAGCTAAATTAAACAAAAGTCGGTGTGAAAAGAGCTTATTTTAAGAAGCTTTAATATTTAACTAGTATTACTAGCTTTTATCCTTAGCTGAGATATGTTTTGATCACTCTTGGAGCAACGAGTATTTATGTCTGATTTGAAGTGTGACGAAAAGTGGTTATTTTGTGTTCAAATAAATAAAAAGATAAATTATTACAACTTTATACTACTTAGTAGAGACAAATAATTAGAGTATGTATAGGTATTAGGTTAAGCTAATTCGCGCTAGCCCAACAAAAATTTTCTTCAAAAGTCACTTTCATTATGTAAGAAAGATTGAGATGAATCCACAACAAAAAGCCAACGAGCTGGGGACACCCCGCACACCCTCACAGCCTCCGCGCTCACCTGGTGCGGGATAGTGCGGGTGTGCGGGACGACGCATCCCCCGCCTCATACCCCGATTGTATTGATTGTAAGTAATATGTTGCCTTTCGCGAAAACTTAAGGAAAGTACTTTCTAAAGTGGTGTAACGCAATGTATGACACACGATACGAGTAGGTAGGTACTCACGTACAAAGTTTTAAGCCGTAGATGACAATGTCGTTGCGAAATATATATTGTCACATGTACACCTATGTGTAAATGATGAAGTATTTTTCTACGTAGTAGGTATAAACAACCTTACAAAGATCTGCAGCTAAAGGCCTCCATATGTATAGTAATTCGCTCCGTAAAGACGGATAGGTCATAGAATGAGTCCAAAGAAATATTTTTTCGTGCTGTAACTCGTTTTTGCGTACAACTTGATCCACTATCATGTGCTAATTTTGACAACTTCATGGAGCACGATTTTTGAAGTAGGTAAATGGAAAATTTTGGGATGGATAAAAACTTTAAGGTCGCGTCACCAATATTAATATCAATAGCGCTCGGAGTGCCGATAGATGTTACAACTAAACTATGGTTATTTTTTTATAAATTAGAAATTTTTAGTTTTGATACTAAAATCCAAAAAAACAACACTGTTATTTCATAGTTTTAGGTATTCACTCATGTGGTGCCAATTTTTGGTTGAAATAGCTCTTCTGTAGTCTTTCATCATCATCATCATCATCATCAACCGATAGACGTCCACAGCTGGACATAGGTCTCTTGCAGGAACTTTCACACGCCACGGTCTTGCGGCTGAATCTAGCTTGCCTGAATCTAGCGGTTCCCTGAGATTCGTCTGTAGTCTTTACAGGTATTAATTATTAGTTCAATGTCTGTAGTTCTATTAAATAAGCTAGCCACTAGAGGCCAACGAGGTAGTTTAGCCAACAGTGAGTGTCAGTCAATCAGGGGTGATTGCGATGGTTACACTGTGGCTGTCGAACTTTGGTGCTAGGGAGGAGGGTCTCTGGAGAATGGCGTGTCATGAAGCGTGCAACCTGCGCGCTTTCCGCCGTTTATCTTAACTAGTGACAGTGATGGATCGTGGTGAGGATTATTCAATTATCTCTGAATAAAAGCGGAAATATAACTAAGCACGAAAATTGTAGTTATCACATTGCTATAATCACAATTGTGATAAGATGAATTTATGACTTTCTTGATGCAACCATGCAATTGTGAGTAAAATAGCCAAATAGTGAGACAGTAGCCAACAAGACGTGATAATGATTTTCATGTACAGTCCGTTCACTATAACGTTATAGTGAACGGACTGTAGTATAAGTAGCTGTCAACCGCCGCGCCGGTAGATTTCCTGAGAAGATTGCGATAGTTTCTGTCAAACCTTGGTACACATAGTCAGAGCGAACAAGAGTGAAGAAACTCTCGGTTTGATCCTGAACCGACGCGTGTCAAATATTAGGCTATGGTGACGTGAAATCAAAGAAAAATAACGCTACTTTACGTATGTTTATGATAGGTATAATTTTGCAAAGTATACCTCAGAATTCCTTGACTTTTCAATAGAAAATAGAAAATAGCGTATCTTAAAACAAGCTATCTGCGCATATCATGCCATCAATCATTAGATGAGTGACTTTTATTTATAAAATAGCGACATTGATAAATGAAGGGGAACATTATTCGATCACTCCACCGCTGGCAAGACGATTGGTGATACATCGAGGTCTATGATGTACGACTATCTACGAAACCACATCATATGACCGTTTAAATAATATTATAGTCTCAGAAAAACAAAATCCGTCTAATTGCGCAGATATGTTTTTTAAAAATAAAAAACTAACACTTGGCTGCAATCAGACCTGCTGGCAAGTGATTATGCAGCCTAAGATGGAACGCGCTTGCCTAGAAGATGCCTATTCACTCTTGACTCATATTAATAGTGGAAACTGACGCCAGAAGGGCGTCGTAGACTTGGCGTAGCACTATATTGCTACGCTACGTCTACGAGATGTAGCACTATATTGCTACGCTACGTCTACGAGATATATTTTTGTTAAAAATATATATTTTTTATCTCCGAAGTCCACCACGCTGGCCATGTGCGGCTGGCAGACATTCTAAATTAATTCATATTCAAAAATTCATAATTTTTTTGCGTGGACTCTCTATTTATTGTAATGTTAATCAGACAACAATAAGTTAATTAATTTTCGCGTTGCGGTCTACTTTTGTTCGTCGACAAAATTTAGTAAAAGTTTCGCTTTAATTCATAACAAAACATCCCATCATAAACTTAAGTTGCCAACAGCGTAGTTAACGCTCTACATTTCAATTGCTTTTAATGTTACATTAAACGTTATTAACTCTTTCCGCGCGATAAAAATGTCTTGGAACTTGGAAGGTGCAGCTAGTGCATTTGCAACTCACAATTATATAAAAAGAGATATTGCTTCACGTTGCAGAGATAGGTAGGTACGGCAGCTGCAAAGGTATTTTATCTTTGATATTCCCGACTTGATATTCCTAATGAGATATCGTTAGATGTTTATTTTATAAAGTGTGCATTTTGATGTTACATTTCACTACGATATTATAAGTACCTTTATGAAATCTAATATAATATCTTAGTAATTGTGATTAAAATAAGCCTTTTTGTATCTTGTAAATTTTTTACATTCGCTACTATTGTTTATTCCAAGTGTATAGACCTTTATCATTCTGTCAGAAAATTACCGCTCGGAGCGAGTGCAGTGTACCGAATATCGGGAAATATTTGCTTAATGAGGCCTTTGACGAGCCCGAACTGTAACGGGGAAATTGACTCTTGTCATATTAACGTGAAAATGGACGCACTGTATCGATGACTACAATGTATCCAGGGTCTGGATCTTGATGCTGCATGATATTGGTTTTGGATGTAAGGTGAAGGAGAAAGAAACGTAGGTATAATTATTTATCATATGATTTTCTGATAACGCAGCGTTACGCTTAGTTTGCATTTGCACGCTGCGAACATTTTAAGTGCAAAAATTGAAAAATAATAACTTTTATTAAAAAATAGCCTGTGAAAACTCTGTGAAGAAAAATAATAATTTCACCAAGTGCAAATTATGGTCTTTCAGGCGCATCCGGATCGTACTCTGATGTTCGCCACCCTCGTTGTTCTGGGTTTGATTTCGTGCAAGGACAATTTGAATTATTTCTAGGTTCATGTCTAGTCTGGTGGAAGGCTTAGACCATGGCTGGTCACCAACCTGCCGCTGCCAAGCAATTTAGCATTCCAGGAAGATGCCGCGTGGAAACCGATAGTGGGGTTTAATATTATTGCTATACCCCTACCCGGTTAGCCCGCTACCATGACTTGTGAGACTGAATCGTTACTTACCACCAAGTGGGATCGCAGTCATGGGCTAACTTGTATTGATTTAAAAAGGCACTTACATAATGTGTTCTCAAAAAACCAAAGGTTTCATTTCATTTACCTACTATGATTTCAGCCAGTAAAAAAATTCAATTCTACTTTTTTTCGTAGATTGGAAACTTTGGCCCTCATGATGTCCCATTACACATTTTTTATCAAAAACAAATATTGGTATGGGAGAAAAGGTTCAATATCCACAGGACCTGTGTAAACACCGTCCTCTCGTAAACTGCGTCTGTTATACTGCTCCCAAAGTATAAGGTATGAAAACTTAAGTGGTACTTTCTTTTGTAATACGCGAAGGGATGACACGCAGTTGGCACTTACTATTTTCAATATCCTAGTCCTGATAAGTACCTAGCTGCTATTCCTTTCCTGGTAATTTTGATTTTGGCTTAACAAACTAAAGCAACAGCTCAAGCATTACAATAAGTGCAACAACGGGCTCTCGTGATTTTGGTATCAACAAAACTTTTCAAAAGTCTCGATAAAGCATTGTCGTATTAATTGATATTATATTATATACTAGCTGATCCGCCCAGATTTGCTTGGTTGAAATTTATAGGTATCTTTATATACATTATATAGCCTAAGTTACTTTTAAATAAAGTAGCTCTTCAAGGGTAAAGGAAAGTATTATTAAAATCGGTTCATTAGTTTCAGGTTTTATCAATTACAAATAAACAAATCATTCCTCTTAAGTTATTAAATTAGTTTAAAATTTAGGTTTAAAAGATCCCGTGGGAACTTTTAGATTTTCCGGAATAAAAGGTACTTAGTCTGTGTTGCAAAATATGCAAAAAATCACGTCGATCCGTTGCTCGTGATTGAAGGTCAAACAAACACTCGTTTTTATAATAATATGGGTAGAAATCACAGTCGACAGTTAGGATTAGTGCAGTAATTAACGACAGGTGTTATCGTTAATTCAAGCTTATGTTTTAAAGAACAATAGGTAAACGACGAAAGTTAAACTTTTCGCTTAATCCGTTATAAGCCCTTAATTGCGCGGACTTGCAATTTACGAGTTGAACCGAGCAGTAAAATTGTATTAAGATATATGACGACAGTTAATTTCACTTTTATAAAATTAGTATTTAGCCACTTTTCGTTTTATGTTGATCGGACAGTCACGCAAAAGCCGCCAAAGTTACATTATTATGAACTAGCTGATGCCCGCGACTTCGTACGCGTGGATTTAGGTTTTTAAAAATCCCGTGGGAACTCTTTGATTTTCCGGGATAAAAAGTAGCCTATGTCATCTCCAGGTCTTTATCTATACCCATGCAAAAAAAAATCACGTCAATCCGTTGCACCGTTGTGACGTGATTGAAGGACAAACCAACAAACAAACACACTTTCGCATTTATAATAAGGGTACTGATTTCAGCTTCAGCATTAAATCAGAGTTGCGCGTAATTAATTTACATTACTACATATTTACAAAGTAAATTAATAAATTGCAAGCTAAAACTTCAGTGCATAAATTGCGTTTGAAATTAATTTATGAATGTGTTAAAAGCAATCAGTATTCAAAGGCTCTGAAATAGAAGGTACTAGGGTATATTTAATTAGTTACTTACAGCACACTGTACCTACTAAATAACGCTTGAATTGCCGTCTTGCGACACTATGTTATGTTGTGATAGTATACTACAGTTTGAAATAATAATATCATAATATTATCTACTACACTGTAAACTGTATGTAGGTATCTATATTTTATTGTATGTTCAATAATTGATGATTAAACTAACTCACCTGTGTGAAGTTCTATCACAATTATATGAGTAGCTTTATTCAAGTAGCGAAAACTAACTTAGGTAGGCACTCTAATAACTACATAGTTTTTAATTTTTTTAATCTAATTATTTTAACTAAAACTTATCTTATTTTATTTCATTTTATTGTCTTTAAACATTTGGTTCATTTGTATTTTATTTTATACTAACAATGGGTGTAAAAATTTCCTGAAATAAATAAGTAGGTACTTACCTAGGGGAAGGTTGCGATCATTGGACGAGCGTTTTCATTGGACCACCTTAATATTTCAGGCAATCAGGCAAGCAATATCTATACCTGCTGCAAATACAGTTTACGTTAGCTACGCAATACGCAATGATAATGATCAAATTAAAAACCACTGTGCAAATGAAATCAAAATTTTCATTACTAACCTCAAAGACAATAGGTAGAGTAAACTCAGCTCTACTGGTACGAAATTACACGTAGTCTACTTTTTACGTAACAATGCCATGCGAAAGATATCCCCATTCCTTTTTAGTTCTCGAAAAACATACCCATTTGAACAGGACAATGTTGAAGAATTGCTGTTGAAAAGAAATTGCAGGTTTTGCTTTTAGTTTTTTAAAAGTCTAGGCTAGTTTTGATGATGTCATTTTTATGATATTTTTTGTAAAATGTTAAGCACATAATTTTTAGTGCTCCGGAGCATATTTAAGTCATTACCTTGATGTACGGCCGCAACATCAAAAATATTTTCTCAAAATCATTTTTAATTTCGAAATAATTTGCGTGAAGAAGGAAAGAAAGAGACGCATTTTATTTAATCATATTATTTTATACAACAACTTAAAAGTAACTAAATATAAATAAATATAAAATACTTAATAGGTTGGTATGTTTGGAAATTAATTTACCAACTGGCAAGTTTCTACATCAGCTGTACCAAGATATTTCACAAGTGCACAAATATTTTTTTTCACGTCCGATGTTTTAAAAAAATCGTTTAGGTTGGTAATTGGTCGGAGAACTTTAATATACAATTCTAAAATCGTAATTTGGCTGGAAGTGTGCAAAAATGTTGACAGCAGAAAATGAAACTGAATTTTCTGCTATTTGCTTCAAAAACAACAGCCAAAACAAAGCCGTCGTTATGAAATAATGCGCGGTCTTGTTTATAAAAGAATGCCAGATATTCTGATATTGGCTCCTTGTTTAGATTCTCCTGAAAGGCATTTGCTTTCATTTCAATTTACTGAAAGCCAGGCTTGACCTGTTATTCTATTATTCGGTATTCCGTATTTTTGAGATCTAACCAGAGGGCATATTTTTGCAATGGCTGAAAACGTCACGCGTTTGTTTGACCAAGCATCACACCTTCTCGATCAAAGAAATATAACCTAATAACTTTTACAACCTTATAAAAAACTGTATTACCATATTGTTCTTATTACTAATTTTTGAAAAATACCTAGTCACTGAAGTACTTTTTTACGTGGTACAGTCTCCATCATTGATGTATCCTTTGAAGAATCTACCCGTCAGCGTTACATCCGCTATGAATAGATTATGTCATACTTTCTAATCTATTACCGGTAGTAGACGCAACTCAAGATACTCCATTCGCTACTACTACTATATTTTGCAGTTGCAGCGTTCGAAGGATTGAGGATGGTTCAGAAAATAATCTCAGCCTACGGATCAAAATAATTAAGTAACATAATATTATTCAAAATAAGTATATAGAATCAAAATATATTTCCATGTAAGACGTTACAATAAGGCGGAAACTAATAAATTCCTTGCATTGAACGCATTATTTAGAGGTTTAGTATTATATTATTATTATATTATGTTATTATTATACTTGTGATAGCCTAGTGGTTAGGACGCCCACCTTCTAATCAGAGGTCGGGGGTTCGATCCCGGGCACGCGCCTCTAACTTTTCGGAGCTATGTGCGATTTAAGTAATTAAATATCACTTCGTGAGGAAACCTGCATACCTGAGAGTTGTCCATAATATTCTTAAAGGTGTGTGAAGTCTGCCGATCCGCACATGACCAGCGTGGTAGACTATGGCCAAAACCCTTCTCACTCCGAGAGGGACCCGTGCTCTGTAGTAGCTCTATACTGTTGCGTAATTATAATTAGATGTTTAAGTTTACCATTAAAACTTTATAAATAAATATAAATTCTCTAGCGTTATGCGATTTATTCTGTTTATCTACCCTTAAACAACCACCTTAATGTGTATATTCGAAAACGTGTGTCTATTTATCTACCCCATCAACAGGATTTTGTACACACTATTTTTTAGTCCGGGGAGGACACACATTCCCGAGTCCTATACACCTTTCGATTGCTAAATAATTTATATTATTCCTGCAGTTTTAATAGTAAAACTGCATGAATTAAATAATAAATGGTGGCTGTTTTAGGGTGGCGCCGATTCAGTAATTTTCCAAACATTAAATATCTACAGTAGTAAGTACTGTTTTTTTACAGTTTCTTCCGAGCAATTTATGAATTTGATTGCCAACCACACATCCCATGGTTCGTGTAGCGCGCCGAGTAGAAAAAAAAAACGATTTTCTGCCCGCAGCAGTTTTCCACAATAATAAGTCACTTGACGCAACTCCCGCGGGCACCATTTCGACCAAATTACGAAGCCATTGTTACTGAGATATTGTTCGTCACTCTTGAATATGTGCGAAAGGAAATGAAACGGTTCCCCCGCGTCCGTTGTCGTTTGTTTGGCTCTCACGGCTGAAACGGAAACACGGACGGTCTCCATTCAGAAGGTGTCACATTAAATGACGTCCCATGCATTACGCGCTTGATTACGCGATTGCATTCTGGATTAATCTTCCCTTTATATACATACTAGATGATGCCCGCGACGTCGTCCATGTGGGCTTTGGTTTTTCTGAAATCCGTCCTCACTCTTTGATTTTTCGTTATAAAAGTAGCCTACTTATATCCATTCAGAAGGTGTCACATTAAATGACGTCCCATGCATTACGCGCTTGATTACGCGATTGCATTCTGGATTAATCTTCCCTTTATATACATACTAGATGATGCCCGCGACGTCGTCCATGTGGGCTTTGGTTTTTCTGAAATCCGTCCTCACTCTTTGATTTTTCGTTATAAAAGTAGCCTACTTATATCCGTTCCCGGTATGCAGCTTGCATTGCTGTACTCACTGAGTAGGGAATATAGAATATAGAGGGATAGATACATAATTTCCGTTATCTATGGAATGCTGTCCCAAATAGACGATGCCTGCGAATTCATCATCGTGGATCTAGGTTTTTCTTAAAAACCCGTGGGCGTACTATTTAATTTTCAGGGACCAAAAGTAGCATGTACGTCCTTCCCCGGGATGCAAGCTATCTCCGAACCTTTCGTCAAAATTGGTTGAACGGATAGACCTGAAAACCTAGCAGGCAGACGGACTGACACACTTATACAGACGCAATTATAATATTATATGGATACCTACATAATTTATATCTAACATGAAGTTTGTGGAATAAAAATTACAGGTATGTTTTAACGAACATAGTACCTAGTAACGGGGTGGTCCTGACATCAATGGTGGTAGCGATAAAGCTTTATTGACTCTATAAATATATTGATAGGTAATCTAAAATATCCGTTAGACGGATTTTAGGTATGTGAAAGTTATTTATCATTTTATATACCTAATTGTTTTGAACAAAGGGCAAAATCAATAAAATATATGCGAGGTCATTCGTAAATTCTACATTTTGTGTATTTCACCGAAGTTTATAAAAATGCATTGATCAATAAATCACAACAATGTCAGGAACTTTAAAAACGCTCGGCGAAGAATAGGAACAAGGAAAGTATCAATGAATTATACATTTCGAACCGGCGCGATTGGCATTGTTTCGGGAAAGTTTGCTCCTCGGCAAATATTACTCAATAGTGTTTCAGAGACACTTTGATGTCAGTGCTTAGTAAGTAGCCACTTATATCAATGGAAATATTCTTATAACGGGCCCAACAAATACCAGCTCTATATTTTATCAATAACATACTTACATACTTACTTATTTAAAGTTTATGATTGCACCAAACTTGTTGTAAACTGTAAATATTCTTCTTTAATAAATAAATAAATAAATAAATACAAATACAAATAAAATATGCACTTACCTAAAATATACCCAAAGTTAATTCGTATCGAAAAATTAATGTGGAAATATAGAATAATATTTTGATTAGCTTAGTCCTAAAACTCTTTAGTTTTAGTTACTGTATTCTATTCTCTCTATAAGGTTTTTAAATAAAAAAGTATTTTCCTAAATAGATAAAACCGGCTAAGTGCGAGTCAGACTCACGCACCGAGGGTTCCGTACTCGGGTATTTTTTAGACATTTTGCACGATAAATCAAAAGCTACTATGCTTAAAAATAAATAAAAATCTGTTTTAGAATGTACAGGTGAAGCTCTTTCATATGATACCCCACTTGGCATACGGACAGACAGACAGACAACGAAGTGATCCTATAAGGGTTCCTTTTTTCCTTTTGAGGTATGGAACCCTAAAAAGCAAGTGCATTAAAAATGAAAGATTGTTAATAGCAAATTAATCATCTGTCATATTATGGGGGTAATGTTAATGTACCGTAAAATAGAGTGTCGTAAAAGGTTTGATAGAAACCATTATGAGTGGCACGAGTGGCCGGAATATTACTATCAAATCTCCGTGCGGCTCCTAGATCGACACGCGCTGACCCGTAGCGGCTAACATCGCTGGCCGTAATTCCTGAGGGTCATCAGGAAGATATAATGCCATTTCTGTACCCTTGATGTCTTTTTAAGTGCGGACCCACTTAACCCTAACGCGGAGTTCCTATTGGCTACGCTTCGGAAAACATAAAGGCAACCAGGGTTAGTTTCGTGTCTCAAATTAAAATTCTAAGTAGGGAGGTGTCTTTATTTGACAGTTGAGGATTCAATTTTCAAGAATGATTCAGTCCTGCGGTAATTTGCACCGATACAAATTTTTAGTTTATTTGTTTTTTGTCATGTTATGTAATATTTTTTGTATGCAATAAAGTATTTCTATCTATCTATCTTAAGTTCCTGTTTGGAAATAGGTACCATGAACCTTTTTATTCATTTTCCTATCTGGGGGATAATTAATAATAATTTATATTAAATGCCAGCGTTAAATGAGAGCGTCTTTTTAATGGATCTTTATTGATCGTATTTAAGGTTCCAAGTCATCCAACAGACGAACCGTACCATAGTGAACTAACCATACCTACCTACTGCAAAAAAAATTTGCATACCGGTGCGCATTACTCTATAATACTTTGGAGTGCAAAGTACATAAATTATAGTAAGTAGTGTCGTTATCTAAATATATAAAAGGAAAAGGTGACTGACTGACTGACTGACTGAATGACAGACTGACTGACTGACTGACTGACTGACTGAATGACTGACTGACTGACTGACTGACTGACTGACTGACTGACTGACTGACTGACTGACTGACTGACTGACTGACTGACTGACTGACTGACTGATCTATCAACGCACAGCTGAAACTACTGGACGGATCGGGCTGAAATTTGGCATGCAGATAGCTTTTATGACGTAGGCATCCGCTAAGAAAGGGTTTTTGAAAATTCAACCCCTAAGGGGGTGAAATAGGGGTTCGAATTTTGTGTAGTCCGCGCGGACGAAGTCGCGAGCATAAGCTAGTTGTTAATAAAGTAATTCGTTCATGTACCTGAATAGTCTGATTTACGTTCAACTTTACTTTGGGTTCTTGAATATATGTAAATTCATCAGAGTTTTAACAGGCGGTCCTGCCAAGTGCCAGGTCTAAACCTCGTAACTTTGTTAAGTTATTCATCTTCGTACGAGTAGTAAATTCGTAAACATGATAATATATTACGAAATTAAGGGAGAGTATTACTAAAATGAAAAAACTGAAAACCCTGCTATTCACAAATCTATTTCTATTTATTACTACTTACTACTGTTCAGTGCGGAAAGTATCGCAGTCCTTCGGGATATTCGAAATTGCCACGCAGGAAATGTCGCAGGGCCAGACAGGCCATTAATAAATTAAGTACGTTTTACCTATTACTCATCCCTTAATTTCTTTTCTTTAAATAGAATTCGCGTTTCTCTGTGTATTTGATCATAACTCATACACTTCTTAATCGATTTCAAAGCTGCAGTTACCATCGTTTACCATTTCACGAAGAAGTTAACACTATCACGTCCGAAGCCGGGGCGAATAAGCTAGTTTTATATAATTTAAGATTAAATTTATCATCTTAAAAGTCGCAGTACAGACGCTTGAATATTTAAATTCATAACAAGTTTGTTTGAAACCACAATTTGAGTTTTCGCAACACAAATAGCAATAAGCTTGAGGAGCAGCTTGAACTTCGTAGGGTTTCGGAGTTGCGCCGAATATTACAACAAATGCGACACTAACTTCAATATTATTTGTTGGACATTTTGCAGCTATCGAAATAAAGGGTAAAAGGACCCACCAATTCCTAATTATAGAGGGTAGGAAGGTACATAGAGACAGTTGCGTACCTAAATATAAATAAATAAAAGGGAAAGCTGACTGGCTGATCTACCAACGCACAGATCAAACTACTGGACGGATCGGGCTGAAATTTGGCATGCATATAGCTTTTGTAACGTAGACATCTGCTAAGAAAGGATATTTGAAAATTTAACCAGTAAGGGGTTAAAATAGGGGTTTGAAATTTGTGTAGTCCACACGTACGAAATGCGGGCATAAGCTAGTGATAATTATTATTGAAGTATTTGTACATGCTAATAAGTAGGTACTATGTAGGCACTAGTTACACGGCCCATCCGTTTACCCGATTTTGACGAAATTTGGTACAGACATTTTCTACCTACTTATTGGATATCCCGTATATATTCTGGGAAATCAAAGAATCCGATTTAAAAAAATCTAAGTAGGTATATCCACGCGGACGAAGTCGCGAGCATCATCTAGCTATAAAAGAAAAAAAAATGGTTATTCGCTGGAAAGTCTCTTTACACAAGCGGGTACTTTTGGTTTAGCGCTGAAGGAAAACATCGAGACGAAACCAATGCTCGCGAGTTTTTCAAATTTTTATGATTTTTCTTTTTGAAGGTGTGTGTGAAATCTGCCAATCCGCACTTGGTCAGCGTGGTGGACTATGACAAATACCTTCTCATTCTGAGGAAATTCAATAGTATGCTGGCGATGGGTTGATGATGATGATGACTAAAAGCTTCTTTAAAAACTATAGTCTGTAATATACAAAAGAAAACACTTTTGGGGCTAGATACATTTTCAGTTAATTTAAGCATAGCTTTTAAGGTTTTCTATAGTCTCGATAAACTTTATAGTCCCGGATTCAATTACATTCATTGAATGCAAATCTCCGGCGAAAGTCAGGGCCCGATTGAATCGATTAAACTTTTGCCTTTTCCATTCGATTTTATAAAGCGAGATACCTTATTACGGCTTGGTACTTTAGTTATGTAGATGCGTACCTTTTTAACTCTCTTTGTTTTTTAGAACTCAATTCACAGGGTCAAAGTATCAGCATTAAAAGTGAAAAATAAAACCAAAAAATATAAGGCGTTGAAGCATAATAAGTGGGTATTGCCCCTAAATGATTTTTTTTAGATTTTTGTGACACCACCAGGCCAATAAGTGTGACTGAAAGCTACGAGGATATGATCTATGTTTTGTTAATTTTATTATAATAATTTATCATCATCATTATCAACCCATCGCCGCGCCGGCTCACTACCGAGTACGGTTCTGCTCTAAGAATGAGAACGATTTAGGCCATAGTTCGTCACACTGTAATGTGTGTATACTGTCGTATACATAATATGAAGAATTCTCAGGTACGCAGGCTTCCTCACGAGGTTTTCCTTCACTGTAAAGCAAGTGATGTTTAACGCACATAATTCCAAAAAGTTAGAGGTGCGTGTCAAGTCTCGACCCTTGGATCCCGACGAATGAAGGGCGACTGTTTTAATTTATCATATACATATTATATACAAATAATCAAAAACATTTCATTAATTTGTTCAGTATTTTAGAAAAAACACAGACTGGTTATTTTAAATACCCAGATAGCGCTTAATCGCCGAGGTGAAATCGTTTATATCTACCACGGTGTTCCATTCAAACCTCGATACAGTTGATGAAAAGCTTTTCAGCAAAATGTTCCCGAAGCGTGTCCCATTGAACAATGGAGTAACGGTAGTAAAACATTTTAGGTACTTGCCCCACCGCCGAAGATTAGCGAGAAACGAGACGAGCTATAAACTAGAAATGAATTGGTGAGCAACGGGAAGCGAATGTGTAGGTACCGTACCTACTTTGGCATAGTAATGTCACGGGCTAGACGAGTGAGCGAGTGCGAGGGGAGATTCCTCGCGCCCGGTCGCTCGGGTAGGCGGCAGAAGCTTGCGCAAACTGCGCGTCTGTTTTGATCGCCATGGAGCGTCGCTGAACGGGTTGCAACGCAACAGTATGCGATATGTACCGCCCGCCCTCCCACTGCTAATCGGACGGTGCATATAGCATGCTTCATGTTGCATCATACAGATTTGACTGTTTCTGCGGATTATAGCAAATTAAGCTTTCGGTTCCTATCATAACATTAAAATCCGCTAAGTAACGCCTGCTTCTATGCAACATATTCATCTCTTTTATTGACATGGGATCATACATCGGTTGTACGTTTCTTGAGCGGGAAATTAGTGGATAGAAAGTTGTTTATTCGTCGGCGGCTGTGGGACAAGTGCCTTAAAACTGTTCCGAGACGATTCTTCCGATATTTTTCTGAAATTGCACTCGCTCTGGAGGTCGTTACTTACTCGGAATATCGGTAATCCTACGAGTTTCAAGACGGGACCGATTTTTGGAAATGCCTCGCAATTTAAAACATCAAGTGCACCGTTATTAATGCTGAATTCAAGATGTAATGCGAACTCTTGAAGTCATGACGATCTCTGTTGCAATGTTGTGCATTTTTGTGATATGTTTACTTCGATATTCTTTGGCATTTCGTTTTTTTACATTTTTTATTAATTGTCATAATAATTATCATAATACCAGAAGAAAATAAATGAGCCCTAAGATGGGGCGCGTATTTGAAAGATGTCCAAATTATAAAATTCAGGAGACACAGATCTAATCCAAACTCTAGCCATGTTTATAGAAGCAAGAGATGAAGACGCAAAGCGAAGTACCATTGTATACCTGGCCAAGTTCTGTTTGAAATATCGTAAAATCTTTTCCAAATTACTGTGCAACGTACTTAAGTCGTTCTTATTATATACCTAGTAAATACAAAGATTAATGACTATAATTTCATCAATTAAACACAACAACACACTGTATATAAGTATACCTATAGCAAAATTTAATAACACTCCCTCTCAATTCGCAACAAAAGCGATCCATCATGGAATTAAATTTGCCTGAAGCCCATTTCGCGCTTTAAATTATAATTGTATCAAAAACTAAGTATAAATTATATAGGTATGATAAGTTTTTATGTCAGCTAAGAATAATAGATTTAGACCCAACCGGGCCAGATAAGACCAGACGAGTTTGGGCGGGACTGGACGAGACAAGAAATACTACTTAGCAAAAAAAAATACTTAACGTAATTAAAAAATTAAAAAAACGACTGGGCTGCAAAATCGAGCTATAAAGTAACATTTTCAACATTTGAAAATTTCGAAAAAATTGTTGCGAGTGTCACTCGGGATGATAATATTATGATGTAAGGATTCTTAAGATACCTACTCCATAGTAGGTACATCCAACTGTTCAAACGTTTAGAAGTTATGGTGGGACAAAGAAACTTACTACACACACATATATTATGCATAGGTACATTTATAAACCCTGAAAACAATACACTCCTGGCTGAGTTGCCTTTGAGCTGGCACTGGGTCGTGTAACAAGACACGACACGACCCAGTGACGAGAAAAATATGTCGTATTAAAATGTGTGTCACTGTAGCCTGTAATACATACTTGAAACAATTTCATCAAAGCCAGTCATTTAAACTCGCTGAATGTTGGTAATGTGCATAAATACTAAATGCCAGCTTTGACGAGCTCCACTCTGATGGAGAATGAAATGCACTCCCTGATGACATCAACTTTATTGACGGCTTTTAATAGATTCATGCTCGACTGCTGTTGTGGTCTTCATAAATTTGAGCCGAGACCATTTTATTTAAAAAAATGCGTCTTTGTTGAATGTTGCATGTGACGTATAGTACATTTTCGCCACAAATTGAAATCTTTTGCTAAGTTCTACATAAACACAGACGAAAAATGATTTGAACTTATTACTTTTCGGCGAAAATTATTCGCTGAAAAGTAAAGTTAAATTTATTTTTGTACATGGTTTACCTAGTTATTACGAGTACCTAACTAAGGAAAAAGTGATATGTTGTCTCTTATTACATTTTGTGAACTTCCTTGCTAGCTGGAAAACTTTCCGTGAGATACGTTTGAGCTTAGTATGAAGTTGTAATGACTTTCAGACAGTTATGAGCAAACTTTGGTATTAAGATATTCAAGAATCTATGTTTATTTTACCACACAAGTGTAAAATAACGTTTAAGAGAGACTAATTTACTGTAAAATCTAAAATGAAAATGAAAATGAAAATCTTTTTTATTCGTATAAACTTTTACAAGTGCTTACGAATAGTCGGATGCATCTACTATCTAAAATAAACAGCTCAATGCGATTTACTTTACACAATAAATTACTTAGCTGAAACTCAGTAGGTAGGATTTAGATTTACATTAAGAACATTTTACTACCTATAGGTAACCTAATAGGTAGGGTGTCTGGCAGGGGGTTGCCACCATACTAAGTGTCTGGCAATGCATGACGTGATTTCTAATACTATTCCGAAGAAAATATAAAAAAGAAATACTTTATATTTTGACGTTAATTTTTTACACCTTCATTACCTGTTATCTCCCAAAGCCACCATGATCCAAACTTCATAGTCGCTGATCGTTCCTCCCTGTCTTGGGGACAATACGGAGATAAACTTTTAGCTTTTATAAAATAACGAAGGTCTGGCACGGGCTGACTCTTATTCCATGATATATGATTAGTCATAGATATGGTAACCCAATCCCTTTCAGTTTGCGTGGTGGACTATGGCCAAAGTCTCAGAGGAGACCCGTGCTTGATGGGTTGATGATGATGATGATGATGAGCCATAGAATCAAAGCAGTTAATTTAACCTACATTTTTAAAAGATATTTTCAACGCAATTTTTTTTCCAAAAGTTGTCAAGGGCTTGTGTTTATTTACAAAGATTTTTGTATCTCTATGTTACTACCGTGTCTATATTTACCTACTAGGTACTAGGAATTAATGTTTTTGGAACTCACACGGCATTTCCGGGAGGTTTTATCAGAATCTACGCACGTAATTAATTTTCCTTGCGACACCGTTTCAGGCTATTAATTAGGTGAAGCGGGCCTCTGGAAGTGATATAAGTGGAGTCTTCCTAAGTTAATTGGTTTATATAACTTTTATTAGGAATAAGAATTGAATTTATGGTTTATTAGATTTAGCCTGCGACTTCTCTTACTTACTATAAGGTTTAGATGAAGGATTATTTGAATTCCTGTAGTCCTTTATTTACCGGGATATAAAGTACTTATTCTTTGTCGTTCTCCAAGTTATGTCAAAGCTTTGAAAGTTTTCTTAAAATGCGATTAAACAGTACAGGCGTAGGTACAAAAGTTTAGGTTTCGTGTCTATAATTGTTTTTAACAATTTTATTGACACGAAACCTTTTATGGCTATCACAGATTAATAGCTAAGTATAATTTTAAGTATTTAATTTAATTTATTTTAGTTTTAATTTAATGTTTTTTTTTTAGATTTAAGTTCATTAATAGTTTATTTGTTAACCATAATAATAAGTATTATTGATTCAGTTATCTCAGTGATAATGTTTAATCACAGCAACATTAGCTACTTGAAAATTTATTCTTATAACATAATATTTACTGGATTAATGAAATAGCTACTTTATTTATGAACTGGACACTATTAGTGCCAGAAAAAAAACTTCGTATTCGCCTTTGGTCAGTAGTAAAACCTTAAAGAAAATACCATCACAAAGACCAATTCCCTGTTTCAATATGTATTTATCATTGTAAATAATTATTTTTCATTATAAGTTCCACGAAAAATTTAAATCAGAATGTTTGCCAAGTGATACAGGTCTTTGTAAAATGATAATGAGAAAGGAATACTATTAATTTAAAAACACGTAGCTGTACTTAATACAGTATGGGTATTATTGACTTTAACCGTTTGAGTTAATTAAGCCATAAATCATGAAAATAAATAAATTTTAATTAATACATATTATCGCAACGGCCGCGTTCGTGTACCCGTTTTCCATATTAATGCTCATTAATCTCGATTTGGTAATTGCCACAAAGGGGCTTCAGCCAATTATAGTATTCATTCGAGTTGAAATAAAGTTGCTGCGAAAGCATTATTATAGTCAAACTTTGGTAGCTATTTTGTGCGCCGTCAGTTATAGGCTCCCTTGGGGTAAATTATTTCACCGAATTATTTTTTTAAATTTGCAAATTGAATAATAAAATCAAAAAATACGCATTGCCTTACCTTGCAAATAAATTGTCATAATATACTTATTAGAAATGCAATTAAAATAATCGACTTTTCTTCGGAAAGATTTTTAGTCGACTAACCGCCGTACTCGTAGTCGCTAATCGTTACTTAACATTGAGTTAAAACGAGACAGATTTATGTGAGAGATATAGCTCTGTCTCGTTTTAACAAAACTTAAGTAACGATTAAGCGACTCTGAGTACGGCTGTAAGTTTTTTGTATCATTTTCTGGATAGCAGTTCTTACCAAAATAATTACTTATTTGTAACATATTCAAAGCTCAACTAACTTACCTTACTCCCGACTTTGAGTTTTACGCAGGCAAGTCGTGGATAAAAGCCTTTATGTATCTATTGTAATATTTTATTTTGACAACATAATATACCGTCCGTGTATTAAGACGTAGTAATAGTATAATAGTTATAAAATTAAGCTTAAAGAGTTTTTGAAATAAAAGTATTCAAGGTATAGGTACCTATACCTACAGACTTACATTCTTGAAAGTTCCAGAACTGTTGGCAATAGCAAAATTGATTTTACATTATGTGTCACAGTTTATCGCAGACTGAATGGCCTCATTTAAAGTTCGCGAGCAAAGTGCTCATTAAAATTGCGAAGCAACTACTAAGTGAATAGGTAGACTAAGGCTTTCCTAGAATTAGTTCGGAGTTTGCTCAGGAGTTTCAAAGATGGTTACATCGGGACCCTGAGTGTAGGTATAGGGAGAAGTGGGGCAGATAGATGCAAGGGGCATGTTAATACACCAACGATATTTCGTCTGGATGAGTGATATTTGAATTGTGACAACGCTTAAACATGTCTTTACGTCATGTGTAGCAAATACCTACAGTAGGGACGTCTAGTTAGTTTTTGAATTTTAATGTGTAAAACGTGCATCTAAGTATAGAATAATGCAGAAAGTCCTAGGCAATCTTAATATCCTCTACTACGATTGCAGTGGATCTCCTATGCCCTCTTACAAAGATATACTTTTATTATCCGACTAGCTGATCCCCGCGGCTTCGCCCGCGTAGATTTAGGTTTTTAAAGATCCCGTATAGCCTATGTCACTCAGGAATAATGTAGCTTTCTACTGGTGAAAGAATTTTTAAAATCGGTTCAGTAGTTCTAAAGATTACCCCCTACAAACAAACTTAACGACATTACCTCTTTATATAATACAACAACAACGGGCCGTGCAGCAGAAATCGTAATATTTTAATTTCGCCATAACTTCAAAACCAAACGTCCAATTTTAATCATTCAAAGACCAAATATTATCTCCATAAACTGTTCTTAGTGATGAAATCATTTATTTTGATAAGGATTAATAGCATGAGTAAAATAAACGCGTTTAAATGTAGTCCAAAAAAAATTCAAGATTTTTAAATAAAAAAATGGTTGCTGTGCCTCACTCGACATAGATGGGTATAGTGTGTCGCGGACTTTTTTGTAGATATTTATAAGATCTACAATTAATTAGAACATTTTATGGTTCTATCTTTATAGTTTAGGCAGCGTACGCAAAATAAGTAACTTTTCTGGTTGATTTTTTACACCTTGTGTCCGAAAAACCCAAATATCTTACGGAACCCTATTTTTTTCCAAAATAAAATATAGCCTATGTTACTCGTGGATAATGTAGCTTTCGAATGGTGAAAGAATTTTTAAAATCGGTCCAGTAGTTTTTGAGCCTATTCAGTACAAACAAACAAACAAACAAACAAACAAACAAACAAACAAACAAAGTTTTCCTCTTTATAATATTATATAGTGTAGATATGTTAATCAATGGATACCGAATATTGTATTTTAAATTTTAATGCATTTTTTAAATTAATTTTCGTGGTTTCAGTCTTAACCTATACTTTTTGAAAATGTGGTTTAAAGTGCAATGACACAGTTAAGTCCACAACAAGAAGTTTTTTTTACTGATTTGGACTAAGTATATCTAAAAATAGTTCTCAATTACTAGCTGATGCCAGCGACTTCGTCCCCGTGGATTTTCATTCTTGAAAATCCCGCGGGAACTCTTCGATTTTCCGGGATAAAAAGTAAGATTTGGAATGGAGATAGATCTCTATTCCAAATTTCATCCAAATCTATTTTGCGTGATTGAGTAACAAACGTCCAAACATAAAAACATTCACACTTTCACATTTATAATATTAGTAGGATTAGGATTACGGGTAATGTACGGGTATAATAATTGATCCCTCAAAAATTAATTTTTAAATTCTTTAGTACCTACCTAGATACCCTTCAGTAATGTTACTTCGGGTTTTATAAATAGGTAGGTATTTATTTAATCGTAAAAAACAAGTTTTTTGTTATTCGATAGGTAGCTTTGATATCAAAGCGGAGATAACCATTTGACTTTGTTTCTTATTTTTCAACTGAAAGCCGACAGCATATCCACCTAAAACCAAACAGGCATGAAAGATTTCAAACATAAAGTCGATACGTGTACTGAAATCCTACTTTGTTTTAATTTTCTATGATCCTATAGTATGAAGGTTTATCTATAACTAATCGCTTATTTATTTGTATTTAAGATTAGTATTTTCTCTCACAAAGACACGGCTCTTCGGTATGAAATATTATGTAGATACCTGAGTTTATATAATAGGTAATATGTAGGTATCTAATACCATAAAAGCTCGAACTACGGCAAGTCCTCGGATTTTCTTGTAAAACCTAAGATGTATCTTAAAGATAAAAAAGTATTTTCAAAGTTTTCAAAGTTTTTTCAAAAACATTTAAAAACAAACATACCCGCGTTTTTTTTCTGAAAAAAGGTCGTTTGTTTAATTATTATGTAATACCCTCTACTACGATTGCAGTGGACCTCTATAGGTTGATCATGACGATGATGATGATCGCAAAACTTTTCATGTAGGGTTTCACGTGATCTAAGTTCATAAACTGATCGAATCTCTTTGCCGTGAAATTTTTCTAAAAAATCTTCCTGTAATGATTCAAATACCATATTTCAATTTTTTAATCCGTTGAGCCGCGCGTTGTCCAGCCGCGCTGTAACATAGAGACATGAAAACATTTCTAAAATCCGCTTTCATAAGAGTAGGTACCTATGCAGCGCCTAACAAATTCTACAAAGTACCGCTCGCTCTGTGCAATCAATTTGTCTAAAACGGCTTAAAACGTGCCTAGAAGCGACACTGAGTTTAACGAAAACTGAACTAGCGAGCTTTGAATGACAGCATGGATTTCAGTTAAGGTGAATGTAAAAAGTTCTGGTTTGAAAGTGTATCTTTTGATATAGAACACTAGCAGACCCACCCCGGCTTCGCTCGGGTGGGCGTGGGGGTAGAATTTCCAAACAATCATGAACGTGTTTCAAGATTTTTTGGAATTTTGTCTTTTGTAATCAAAAAGCCAACCAAACCAAATGTACCAATTTTCATGGAAATAACTTGCAAAATTTAGGACTTTCATACAAATAAATGGGGGATAAAAGTTTTATCCCCCATTTAACCCCCTTGTGAGAAGACTTTTCAAAAATCGTGAAATACGTGTTTTTTATTCTTAACCAAACGCCTAAATACCAGTTTTCATCTATGTAACTTTAAAAATAACGGACTTTCACACAAACTTCCAACCCCCATTTAACCCAGTTAGGGGTAGAATTAAAAAAAATCCTTAGTAAATATCTGCTCATTACAAAGAACACACCCTCCAAATTCCATGTCGCTAGGACCAGCGGTTTAGGCTGTGCTTTGATATATAAGTCAGTCAGTCAGGACTTTTATACATATAAAAAAATACAGATTCATGGAAGTTTATCACATCCAATCCGTAAATCTTGGCATGGTAGACAAGGTAAGTCAAGTAAGTACAAACCTATACCTACTCCGCGACACCCCGCACACCCGCACGTCACCCGCGCTCGCCCGCACCAGGTTAGCGCGGGGTCTGTGCGGGTGTGCGGGGCGTTCCCTCCCCGATTGCCATTTCGACCTGTCGCATACTCAAAGTCATGTCGATCTGTCGCGAAGTAAGTGTAGGTACAAGGTTTTACGTGTGCAAGAAGGTGCCTGATTCTGAATAATAATACTTCGTTGGAAACTCAAAGTTCAAGGAGCGGTTTTGCTTTATTGCCACGTGTAGCACGAGTGGCACACGCAATCCCAGCTCACACACGATGTTGTAAAATTGAACGAGCGCTTCATATCTTAAGCCACTTTAATAAATTTGTATCTTACCTTAAACTTTTTAAATTAGCATAGGTATAACGCGTAAAATTTAACTTTCACGCGCCATTTTATCTTTTTGTGTCAAATTTCATGTCAAAATTAGTCCAACCATTTTTTTCGAAAAATTGCTTGTTCCTATTCTAATGTTCTGACTTATCTCAACATTTTTTTCGTGGAGAAATAATAAAAATCAAAATATTTTTTTAAAGTAGGTACTGTTGTACTCTTTTTGGATTTCAGTTTTTGGATTTTTAGGATCCTTTAGAGAATATATAGGATTATAGGATCCTTTAGAGAATATATAGGAACCTTTAGAATTTATCTCTGCAGAGATAAATTCTAAAGGTTTATCTAACGGAATATCACATGTGATATTCCGTTCCCTATTCTGAAGCAAAACTCGATGAAGTATTTTTTTCTAAAGCAGGACATTTAAGGTGACGCAGGACGCTCGACCGAAATTGGCAGCGCACGTGGGTAACATGTTTGCTTTTCACTTGACATTGTATGAGAAAGTTGAGAGGCACGATGATTTTCACCGAAATCAAGCGCGCGAAAAGGGTTTAGGAAAAGTATTTTTGACAAAAAACTGCTGAATTTATGTTTGCAAGGTAAAGTTATTTCAATTAATGGATAAATAAACTACGTCTAATGATAAATTGTTTTAGAATTTTCATATCCCTAATCTTATTTATTTACGCCCAAAGTTGTCATTAATTTAGTGTTAAAATAGGAATCTTTTGAGCCTCGTAACTTTTAAATCAATATTTTTTTTAATGTTTTATATATCAATAAACCTAGATAATGACGAGATAAATCGATATAATTCTTAGTTTTGTGCGTACAATATCGAATATTGTTGTAATTTCCCTCCTACGTTTGTATGAAGAAAGCACCGAACTGAGTCCCCTTAAGTATACCTACCAATAATCAATACCTATAATTAAGCATTAGTACACATACTTCTACGTACGTCTAATAATTTATGTTTAAATATTAAAAATAACTATTATATTCCTACCTTTCTTAAAGTGATAACTGATAACTGATAAGTAGGTTATTCTCATAATAAGTGTAAAGAAGGACAGAACTTAGAACTATTTCTATAGTTGAGAACATAAAGAGCAGGAAAAGGTCCTCATTTATTACCAAGTGTAACATGACTTACATGAGAGACGTGTTACGATGTTGTAAAAGTAAATGAGATCCTCATATCTGGAAGGACTATTCAAGTTTTTGTTACCTACTTAATTAGTATTACATTTAGTGCGGTAAAGATAAGTGTACATTTGGTCCCAAGTAGCTAGAATGGCGACCTCGCACCGGAAGGTGCACCGTTGGCAGACCTCCCACATAGATGGACAAACCTATGTGGGAGATCGAATGAGTTACACGGAGCCGCTGGATTTAGGCGGCAAAAGATCATGGCGTGTGGAAGCCCTACAAGAGACCTGGACATCTATCGATTGGTGATGATGAGGATGTGTAAATTTATGAAAAGAAGGAACTTTTAGAAAAATAATTAAGAAGTGGTATTAATTTAAATATGTATAAAATTGAAAGTCCTGACTGACTGACTGATATATATATCAACGCACAGCCTAAGCCGCTGGTCCTAGAGACATGAAATTTGGAGGGTGTGTAAGGGTGATAAATTGGACGGAATAGAAATATACCCGGATACGGAATAATCTACCACCTTACAAAGATTAGAGGAAAAAAAATAATTTACTTACTTGATCTATCTACCTAGTAAAGAATAGAAGCTAGCCGTCGACTCCCTTGTAATGTATATGAGGTGTTATAAATGAAATTTGCTAGATGTTAGGCAAAATTGTTTTTAATGTAACTTTTACCGGGGTCGCTTAATACATAAGGATGGCTAATAATGCTTAGTTATTCTAGCTTAATGCCAAGACTTAATTTAGATACATTAGAATGCCTTAGGTAGATAGTACATAAATCTATGTTTTAAATTTAAGATGCCATTGGCATGGAATAACACTTCTTTAATAAATCCTCTAAGTCTTGAAGTTTTTTAGTAATAACCCCTAACTCACTTTCAGAAGAGAAATCTGTCTCTAAAATTGATTCAGAAGGAATTTCCTGAATTAATTGTTTTAACTGTTTCTTTAAACCTAGCACTGTAGGTGCTGGAGTTTCGGAACGAATGGATACCTCATAACACAATTCGTCCTTCAAAAGTGAATGAAACTGGGCAAAAGTCTGTTCCATTGTGTTAAGTCAAAACACATTTAACAAAATATCGAGCTTGTGTAACTGTCTATGTTTAGCCTTATACAAATTGGTTAAACACAAACACAAAAGAAGTTATTTAAACTATTAAATATACACAAGCAAAATACACAACAAAAACAATATTCTTAAGTCTATCCTAACTATTTTATCAATTATGTTCCTATTCCAAAATCTTGTTAATAATACAAGCACATATTATTACTAAAGTAAACAAAATATAACAAAATAAAACTTCCCAAAATTGAATAAATGATTGTAAGGTGCAGTATCACCTTTATGAGTACACAGTGTGTTACAACCTTTACAATTACAAAAGTAAACAGGCAGCAAAGTTGCAATGAACTCTGACTAGCATATTATCTTTCAAAAAAAACAAAGAGATTGTGCAATGGTTTGATGGCTGTTACTTTACACTTTTAACACATAACCTAAAATACAACAAAATCTGTTTCTAAATGTCACTTTAAACTACCAGCATTCAATTAAATTTAACATGTTTTGTGTGTGAAGTAGCTTTTATCATAACCTTAACACAGCTCTAAACAAAATTTCAACAAAATAATGAAGTATCAAGTCACTGAAAAAAAATTGTTCATAACTTCCTACTTGAACTTAATGTAATCTCTGAATATAGTTTATATATTTAGTTTCACAAGTTGTAACTCTTAGAATTTACAAATGTATGTGTGTAACTAGTTAACAGGACATAGCGTTTCAAAACTTTAATTATACTAAGTTACCGGAATTTTCAAACATAAGATGTACTTACTATTGAAAGCAATACCCAACAACAACTCAGTTAAGCAATGTTTATTACTAAACTGAAGGCAAACATTCACTTATACACCTCCAAGGTAAGTCAAATAACATAATTGAACGGCATAAACACCATTTATAATGTGTTAATTAAATAAGAAAAAACCACTGTTGGACACTACTTAGAAAATTGTACAATCAGCGGAGTACATTTCATAAAATTCACAAAATTTCTCAAAATATACTGAAATAACTATATAAAAAAAACGTTCGGGCGCCATTTGTAAGGGTGATAAATTGGACGGAATAGAAATATACCCGGATACGGAATAATCTACCACCTTACAAAGATTAGAGGAAAAAAAATAATTTACTTACTTGATCTATCTACCTAGTAAAGAATAGAAGCTAGCCGTCGACTCCCTTGTAATGTATATGAGGTGTTATAAATGAAATTTGCTAGATGTTAGGCAAAATTGTTTTTAATGTAACTTTTACCGGGGTCGCTTAATACATAAGGATGGCTAATAATGCTTAGTTATTCTAGCTTAATGCCAAGACTTAATTTAGATACATTAGAATGCCTTAGGTAGATAGTACATAAATCTATGTTTTAAATTTAAGATGCCATTGGCATGGAATAGACAATGACACAGTAAAATTCATAAAATTGTTTCAAAATAAAAGCTCAGTAGTAAAGACAGGGTTCTTACTGTACACATACACTAAGAAGGTTCACTAAACTGTTGCAGGATACAAACATTTGCTTACTTGTAGGTGCGAAGACTGCAAGGTAGCTGGACGGCATCGGCCAAGATCCAAAACTCAATTTATTTGATTCTTCACAACCGAAATGTTTCATTACAAAGATTTTCACCAAGTCTTATCCATAGCAATTAAGTTGTCAACGTGAATGTGCAAAAGAAATAAATACGAAAACCGAAAACGTAAACGTAAAAACGTAAACCCTGTAACAAAGAAAAACAAGATTATAATTTGTGCTGTGTGAAAATTTCGACACGTGGAATTTTCCCGATCAAACACAACTCACCTATTGAACTCCTGGCCACCAATGGTTTTCAGAAGTCCACCCACAACCCATTATCCTCATTTATTTGGGAAGTTAAAATAACTGGAACTGAAAGAAATCATGAGATTAGGATTTTCTCTAACCAAACCGCCATTTTGTCGAATCCACATTACTTGATTTTTCACTCACCATAACTGATGAAACATTGAAAATACGTTAGGATGACTAAAATTTATGACTATTGTATTTTTCCAGGCGAAGCCATGGGCGAAAAGAAGTGAGATTTTCCTGGAACGAAAAAAATTCGTCTTCACATGTTGACTCCAGAAAAATTCTAAATCTCAGCAATCGGTGTTGCCAGACGCAACCCGAGTGTGTCCGCTCTCATTTAGTTTGATCATAAAGCCAATTCATTTTTGAATATTTGCGGAACCTAAGGATATATTATAAGAACCGTTTTGTTAATGACTTAACAATAAACAAATGATATTATGGTTTTATTTAATTATTTTGTTTTATTTTTACGACAATTGACAACGAAGCAAACGCCATCTATTGTGGCTCGAATGAACTCTGAACAATCGACCCACGCGTAGTTCTGCACCTTGATGCTAGGTGGCACCAACATACTTTGAACAAAATAAATTTTTATTAAAAGCGAAACGCTAATTAGTAGTTCAAAATTTACAACGTCACAGGTGTGTTCTTTGTAAAGAGTAGGTAGCGAATAAAAAGGATTTTTTGAAATTCCACCCCTAAGTGGGTTAAATGGGGGATGGTAGTTAGTATAAAAGTCCGTCATTTTTGAAGTTACATCGATGAAAATTGGTATTTAAGCTTTCGGTTACAAAAAAAAATACGTATTTCACGATTTTTGGAAATTCTACTACCAAGGGGAATAAAAAAAAAGGGGTTAAATATGAGATGTAAGTTTGTATGAAAATCCGTCATTTTTCAAGTTATTTGCATGAAAATTGGTATTTGGGATTTCGGCAACAAATGAAGAAATAATAGGTATTTCAGGATTTTTGGAAATTCAACCCCCACTTCGATTTTCTAAATTCCACCCGAGCGAAGCCGGGGCCAGCTAGTTTAATAGAAAATTTAGAAAACATGTTATATAGTCTACCTCGTTTTGCAATACACGAATATTTTGCTGGCAACTTGAAATGCAATAAATGGTCTTACTTTATTGCCGTGTGTAACAAGTGGGACTCGCAATCTTGAGTCCTGTACGACGCGACATTATTGAGGTGAACGAGTTGGTACTTCATCTAGTGACGTGACGTCACTAAAATGGCGGTCACGCGAATTAGCGATTTGCGGGACGAGCTATATCTGAAGTTTCATAATATCTTTGCAAAGAGCATAAAGTATCATCGACGGTGTTCTGCTCGTATCGTGTTACAGAAATTAATTGAGTTATCTACTAACTCATACCTTGGTGCGTGAATTTCTACACCTACCTACGATCTCTATAGGATATTATAATATTAGTTACTAGGTACTTACTACTATTATAAATTTTGTAGTGTGTGTTATAATGGGAGTTCTGAAATAACGCAATTTGCCCTTCGTTAGAGCGCTATGTAGAGTGGCGCATTGTGTTGCATATTGAACAAGTTGCGTTGAATATACGAGTAGGTACTATCTAGCTGCCTCGTAAATATAAAGTTTAGTTTGTTCATATCTTTACTAGATATGGCGCTGGTGTATGACCTACATTCTGTACCTAGTGATGCGTCTTTTACCCTATTAGATAAAATTTAATATCATAATTATTACAAACATTTAACATACTACTTACTATTACTTTTAACAAAAAAATTAAGATCCTCCTCCTCCTCCTTTGTTTAAATTATTATCAATCTAATTATCTATTGATAAATAATAATATTATACTCAATCAATCTAGTGATGCCAGATGCTAGGTGGACAGGCGATATCAAACGAGTCGCGGGGATCCGCTAAATTTAGGCGGTGCGAAAATTGGATCAAAAATATATTACAGATAGGTAGGTAGGCAGACTTCTTTACCGGTGGAAATGTTTAAAAATATAAACCCTGAAACCGTGTTAGCCTTAGGGCGGACAAAATAAAAGCGAGCATTTACGATGGACGGGCAAGCAGTGCAGTTGAGCGGCTTTGCAGTCAGTCCACGCGAGCAGCTAATCACTTGTTACAGCACAAAGCCTGGCCTCCGGCTGGTTCATTCTATTGATGTTCCATTTTGACACAACACGATCTTTTTAGAGGTTAACAATGGAAACAATATTTAAATAAGTAAACTTTATTATACACAAAGAACGATAGGTCTACCTACTACTTACTATCATATACTTACCTACTTATATGAAAAACTTACCTAACTTAGGCACCTACTACCTGTGTAGTGACCTGTGAGGTTTGGTAATGATGATGATGATAAATAATAATATAATTATTAATCAAACAAAACTTAACAATCAAAATAATAAACTAGTATTTTGTGGTTTTATAGTTTCTAATGCAATAACATTTGGAAATGTATATAGTATATTATTATCTAGGTATTTATCTCTAAAGGATGAAAATCTGCAGCAAGAAAATCCGTAGGAGAACTAGCCCAAGTTTTAGCCCTCACAGATTAGCAAACTGAATCTCAATCATTCTACAGATTTTTGCCGTTACGCACAAATAACAATCCGTTTTGAAAAATCGGCCAGGTGCGAGTCAGACTCGCGCAACAAGGGTTCCGTACTATAGTCGTATTTTACGTCATTTTTCACGATAAATCAAAAACCATTATACATAAAAATAAATAAAATCTGTTAGAATGTACAGGTAAAGTCCTTTCATATGATACCCCACTTAGTACCTATAGTTATCTTACTTTAAAAATTGAAAATATAAATTATTTGTTCATAAACACAATTTTTTGGTGATGTAACCACAAATTCGCGGTTTTCGGATTTATTCCTTTACTTGTGCTATAAGACCTACCTACCTCCCAAATTTCATGATTCTAGGTCAACGGGAAGTACCCTTAAGTTTTTTTGACAGACACGACGGACAGGCACAGAAGACAACAAAGTGATCCTATAAGGGTTCTTTTTTCCTTTTGAGGTACGGAACTCTAAAGATGAACTTTTAGTCTCTTTGTTAATTAAATAAAAATGAAAGCTGTTTGTACGGTAAACGATAAAAAGCGACACAGTTGAGCGACTATCAAAGTCAGTCTACGTGAGGAGTTAATCATTGATTAAAAAAGAATGCCTGTCCTCGGGCTATTTGCAGGCATGGCAGTTTTATTGAGATACATCGTTCACCGCCCGCGAGTCCTCGTTTGTCCCGTTTTTAGAGAGGATACAAATATTACTTGCGCTGGACATTTTTCAAATAATTGTTTAACAGATTTCTGTAGCACAACTCTTACAACAACTGAATTATGCTCGCTTCTCGACTTCGCTCGGGTGGAATTTCTGAAAGCAAACTTAGCATAAAGAAGAAAATTGAGATGAGAAACTTTAATATCATAACTCATACAGATCGAGTCCTGCAAGTGCTCAAGACCCTTAATGGGCTGTATCGTAATAAATATTAGAAGAAATGCTAAACAGACAAAAGAGTAAACAAGAAACGTAAGTGTGTGCAGTGTTTAGACAATAGCAACGTAGGTACATTGCTATTGTGTCACCAGTCTGCGTTAAAATAAAAGCTTATAAGAGTATAAGAGTGGCATAAAGTTCTAGTAGAGTTTGAAAGGTCCCGACGGCACTTTGGCTAAGTTCTGCAGCACGATTGTATATTGAAAGTTCAATACGTGATCTGCATCGCGCCGAGGCAACGAACCCCTCGCGAAAGATTTAATGAATGCTCTTTGTTACCGCCACAATGGCGGCAACTAATTCTAAAGCACAATGTGTGCAAACAATCCAACTTTTATGAAAATAATAACAACTGAGCTTCCATATTGCGGCCTATTAAGCGTACCTAGAATATAAAACATATCAAACGTAGGTAGGTATGATGTTTTATCGTTTAACTTGCCACTTACCACATAACTGGTAGCTATACAAGTTAGTACCTACTGTATGTTTAAGTAGCTCTCTGCTCTACATTACAGTTCGACGGGATAGCGCAATATTACCATAATATTATCCAAACGGGTAAAGGCTTATTTTAACAGCTAGTTTAAAAAAATTACAGTTAGCGGGCACTGCCGACAGAAATGAATACTATGAAATAATACCTTGTATTTTTTTATTATAGATTTTTAAATCAATTTTAGTATCAAAAATTAAAATTTCATAATTTGTAAATTGAAAGCTCAGAGTCACTCAGCAGGCGATGGAGAGAGCTATGCTTGGAGTCTCTCTGCGTGATCAGAAATGAGGAGATCCGTAGGAGAACTAGAGTAACTGACATAGATCAACGGGTTGCGAAGCTGAAGTGGCAATGGGCAGGGCACATAGTTCGTAAAATCGATAGACGTTGGGGTCCCAAGGTGCTGGAATTGCGACCTCGCACCGGAAGACGCAGCGTTGGAAGACCCCCCACTAGGTGGACGGACGACATCAGACGAGTCGCAAGTAGCCGCTGGATTCAGGCGGCGCAAGACAGTGGCGTGTGGAAGTCCCTACAAGAGACCTAAGTCCAGCTGTGGACGTCTATCGGTTGATGATGCTGATGATAATGATGATGATGAAATTGAAACCATTAAGAGAGCGCAGTTCGGTATTTTCTTCATACGAATGTAGGAAGGTGATTACTACATTATTTGATTGTATGCTAAAAAATAAGTATTAAGTATATCGGTTTGTTTTACCATTATCTATGTGTAAAACATTGAAAAAAATATTGTAAAGTAAAGATGTTTTAACTCATACGCGCTGCCCAGAAAATGAAGTGTTTAAAAAAATTATACTTAGGTAGGTACTTACACCATCAACCAAAATATTAAAATATAGGTTTAACATTTAAAAAGATACGCACGAGATACGTACGTTGCGAGATAATAATGTAGAAGCACAAAATGAATTAAAATACGCACGTACATTTAAAATTAATTAATTTTAAAATAAACCTCGTGAACAAGCGCAGTTCATAATACTCGTACCTACTCGTATGTGCAAAATTCTTACGAAGCTGTAACAGACAGATTGAAAGCTGTGTTTGACCTGATTTCGTCTGACGTTTTATTACGTCGACTTATCTTTTTTCCATTTCAATAATGCATGCAGAACTGGTGCATTGAAATTTGCATTTCTCGATGAGTTCATCGTATTATTTAGGTTTTTGGTCCTTGAACTTATAGGTGTTTAATGTTGGTTTTCCTCTAGTTTTTGGTTATTATTTGCGTCAAAACCATTATTATGCTTATGGTCAGAACTATGAAGTTGCATGGCTAAGGCTGATCATAGGATATGAAAGGGCAAGGGGCATTTGTTTTAGGGCGGTATGAACAATGGGGTTGTCTTTGTTGGATTTATTCACGGAACAGAAAGAACTTTCTGTTCCGTGGATTTATTTGTGTTGATTAATTCTATACTATGCATAATGTGCATGAAATTCCATTAATTTTCTCCCCAATATCACAGTTTCACCAGATGATTACTATTGTGAGTGGATGGGTAGAAAGTAATTAGTTTTGAGGACTAAATATCGTTTCAATGAATACCAATCTCACAGAATTTCATATGTATATCTACTATCTAGGTTCACTATGAAATCATTATCATCATGATCAACCCATCGCCAGCCAGTATGAAAAGCGTTTAGGCCATAGTTCGCCACACAGTGCGGACTTCACGCACCTTTGAGAACATTATGGAAAATTCTCAGGCATGCAGGTTTCCTCACGATGTTTTCCTTCACTGTTAATAGGATGATTGAGACCTCCCGTATAGAGGAGGGTGACGACGCGACGTCTTAACCACTAGGCTATCACCGCTGCCTACGAAATACGAATATTCACAATCTATTTAGAATGTGATAAATATACGCACCTACTTAATAAATAACACGATAAAAAGTCAGCTTCGCTTACACATGAATGAGGAAAAGGGGAGCAAGCGATTTGCCGTCAGTATTCTAATGCCTCGATATCTCTCTATTGAGCATATTTTTCGATTTGTTTGGGCGTTGGGCGCGTCAGTGATTTATGGATAAAACGGTTTTGCCATACACAACGTATGAGAAAAGATATATTCGGTCATACAGCTCTGTCGTTACTCATACTGCGTACATCGTTCACGTGTCATTTATCCTGTGCTACTGATGGGTTCCACAACCTTACACTGGAAAAACATGTTTTGCTATTATTTGTAAGTTCTACTCTAAAATGTGCAGTGGCCCGTGGGTGCACATAATATCTTAGTTACTACACTATATTATAATCTGGAAAATGAACGAATGTATGAACTTATTTTCTAAGCCCTTTGTTTTTAAGTCTATCCTGTATTTTTTAAATCTGTATCGTAGTATGAAGCAATAAAGATGTTCAAATAAAATAAAATATTTTTATACATATATAGGATTAACATTTTGTGATGGCATCGAAGAAAAAAGAGTAAAGTCTAAGATTCTTAAACCTAATACATGACGAAGATACAAAGAGGCTCATTACATGTGATATTAAAGCGCACACCGGTGCTCTTGAATCTTTTAAGTGGCCTGCATGATGTACCCAGCCCTGCAACGACGACGCTCAAAGGGAGCTGGGATAAGCTGAATGTAGTCTTTTTGAATATTAAAACAAACCATTATGATTAATGATTAGATATACTTGGTAAGAGAATAATTTGACGTAATTTCTCCTACCTTCTTCACCTGTGTTCCGATTAAAAAAAGAAAATCCTACCTACGATATCAGCAGCATTCTTGCTTTATTCAGCAGTTTGATAAGACTTTTGGTAGGTATCTAAATAAGTACCTAAGTATATAAAAAAGGTGACTGATTAACTGACGGATCTATCAGCGCACATCTCAAACAATTGGATGAAACGGGCTAAAATTTGGCATACAGATAGCTAAAAAAGGGGTTTAGATAATTCAATCATAGAGGATAAAATAGGGGTTCGAAATTTGTGAAGTCCACGCGGAAGAAGTTGCGGGGATAAGCTAGTTTTAGACATAATTTTGCACCAGTTGGTAGTCAGCTTTATATGTATGTATATTGTATAGGTTCAGTTGGTGTTACTGATAGTTTTCCGCGTGCCTGTAAATGAGTCGACCGGAGCGCTGTTGATTTAAAGTATGACAAACTATGTAGTTCCTTAATCTAAGTAACAAACTATTCGAATTGTACTCGGACCCGGACAGGACCCGGTTCAGGATCCTGGCTGAAAATCAGCTCTGTATGCTCTTGAGTATCAAGGCATAGGTACCTACAGCATAATACTGAACTGGAACCATTTATTCGGATTGTGCCAAACATGACACAGTTTCTGCCGGCGCTCCTTCTGCTTGTTGGCTTAATGGTCAAGTGGAGGAAGCGCCGGAATAATCAACTCTTAGTTATAAAGATTGCGATTCGGTTCGACTCGTCTCGGCGAGCCTAGTGGGTGCCAGCTTTAACAGTTCACCGAAATTCGCAATTTTCGTCCTCTCTGGGCTGAGATTTGGATGCACGAGTGGCTTTCAAAAATACTGTTAAAAGTTTTGTCTACCTCGATACGAAATACTAGTGAATGCTAGCTTCAAAATATTCAACAACATGATAGTCGTAACAATAGATACGGCGGGAGGTTGATCCCCGACCCTTTGTAGGTATTGTTGTCATCACTTTTGTTCGGGAAAGGTTTGGTTTCAGCCTCAGGTTTCAGTACAAAGATAAACTATTTTTGTCAACGTTTTTTTAATGCTTTCATGTACCTACTCGACACTCGTAGATCCGTCTATGTCCTATGCGAATTTTGTTTACTGAGGTAAATACATTTATGTATAGGTTTATATATAGGGTTAGAAGGTTTACTTTTGAATTAATTACGTCTTATCAGAATATCTGCTATTCCAAATATTCTGCTTAACATACAATAAATTAATTACAGATTTCTGTTGCCTAAATTACTAAAGGAATATTGGAAATTGTACTAAGTACTGTACCTAATTTTATACAAACTTCTCTATAATATTAGCTAAATAGCTTATTCATTTTACCCAGTCGTTTTGACTGGTCATTTGTCTGATCATAAATATAGATGTAGATTTTGTGATTACATTTTTATAATATGATCAACAAAAAGAATTTCTAGGTGCTTAGGTACCTCATTGATAAAAATTATAATTAAAAATTTATAATTTTATTAGCTACGTATTTATAAGCATTTACAAAAAACATTAGCTATTATTTTTATTCTCTACTCCTTATCACACTAGTAATATTTTAAATGCAAAAGTTTGTACATGTGTGTTTGTATGTTTCTCTTTCACGCAAAAACTATTGAACAGGTTTGGCTGAAATTTGGAAAGAAGTTAGATTATACCCTGGATTAATACATAGGCTACTTTTTATCCTGAAAAATCAAAGCGATCTCAGATGATTTTGAAAACCCTAAATCTACGTGAACAAAGTCGCGGGCGTCAGCCAGCAAATTTTGTGCCAGATTCAGGTCTACGTACAGATACATAAATATAATCTTAGCAAATAAATTTTGCATATAGGTAGGTATAATCTGATAAAACATTAATCACAGCGTATATTAATCGCATTACCTAGTTTAAACAATTTGCTATGCATGACGCTAATGAACTATAGGTATGCATACAATGTTACAAATTAACGATATTGTTTGCGTATACATTTCACGTTATTTTACCAGAATGTTCCTGATATAAATCTTTGTAAAAGATAGAGCTACCACCATATACCCGCAAAGCAATATTCATATATAATCAAGCACAGGGCCACGCTATGACTAAAATGAAACGCCCTGACAGGACCTCATGTAGACATTATGTATATTTAAGCATCCACCATCCAATGTACATGAAAGCAAATGAATAAATGAAATGAAATGAAATCATATCACACTCCTATTTCAAAATATTGTGACCACAGGTTTAATTCCTGTTAAGGTTTTTAATAATCCATCTCTTTCATTTTCTGGGACAGAAAGTAGCCCAGGATATCCTTTCTTGGGCTGCAAGCTATCTCTGTGCCTTTCGTCAAAATTGGTTAACCAGATGGGCCGTAAAAAGCCATCAGACAGACAGAAACACACATTAACTCGATATAATATACATGGTATAACCAGAAAGCTGGCAAAAACGAAGACATTAGACAGGTGATAACTGATAGTACTGATGATTACTGATATGATACCACAAAAGAAACGCGAAAAAAATTACAAAAAAAATTCCTGTAACTTTGTAAAAGTTATATGTTGCAAATAAAACATCTGACTCATGCTAGAAGCCAACGAACGTTGCGTAAGTAGGCCACTTGGAGTCAATGCCTCGTCTCCAAGTGGCTTACTTAATAAAATAAAATAACATAACCACTCACACACGTGCTTAGGTAGGTACTTTTGAAGAGTTATATATAATTTTCAGGAAATATTCATGAATTTATACAGAGTACATACATAGTAAAGATGATTGTATCAACGCGCGATATTAATAATAAGGTTTTAAATTTTAAGATTTATTGTTTTCATAACATTTGCAAGCTTTATAAGCTTGTAGTAAATTTAAAAAAGTGTATTTTTACGTTAAAAATAGCAGTGTTAAAATTGTAATATTTCTTTTTGGAAAAAGAAATTGCCAAAGCTTCCAGCCGGGAAAAACCTTTCTTTCTCTTATTGTAGAAAGAATTATAGAACTAAATACCTTACCACACTGCACCAAAGCCATGCATTAGCCAAGTTTGCAATAAAGTCACAACATTACACATAGGTAACAGTAAGAAATAGGTATAATAGCTAGTTCGCCTTCAGTTTTTCTTTTAAACCTACGATTTATATTGTACGTTTTCGGCTTTTAAGTATTATTTTATTTTTTATATTCACACTACCGCAAAGTTAAGTAGGTAGGTAGGTATAGATTTAGAGAGTCTTAACATATGCCCGATTGGATTTATATTTTAGTTTAATCTTACCTTACCAACTGCCATCTTGCTTCAATCACTACCTCACTACCCATTTGGGTATAAATGCGAAAGTATGTTTGTTTGTTGGTTTATTTTTTTGTTTTGTTGGTTTGTCCTTCAATCACCTCGCAACGGAGCAATGGATCGACGTGATTTTTGCATGGATATCGAAAGCTATTTTCAAATAAACATTAAGCTCCAAAAATTCTAGACCCAATACCAATTTTCGCGTAAAATTCAAGAAACCAAATGATCTAATCAGAAACTAAAATTTGCAAATCATTTGCGACAGTATAGCGGAAACTCGTTCGTAGTTCACTTTTCGGCTAAATAATGTTCACGATTTGAAACTTTTGCTTCGGCCACACGCGCATCCGACTGTAACAGTTCTGGCTGCATGCGGTTAGCGTTTTGCCCGTGCTCCTCCTGCATTTACTTACCTAATAAAGATAAAATTCCAGAGCTCCTTTCACTGATTAAGGGCAATTATAACTAACTTTCAAGCTGACTTTTCATATTTCAGAAATGAGAAGAAGATCGAAATTCCCACGGAATAGGGAACGATTAATATTTTAGCCGAGCAAAGCGGTAGCGGTCATTAGTTTAAGTATAATATAAATGTACCTAACCAAATACAAAGATGATAAGTATGTGGTCTGACCGATACAATGATTGAAACCCTAGAATTGATTTGAGCCGGGCTTCCATTTCAGCGTATCAAAGTTGGTCCGGTCAAAGCAAATATTTCCCTCTATTCGGCCGCAAGCGCGCTGGAGCCCGGCCGACTGACTCAATTAATTAAAGGGCCGTCTAATTAATCAGCCGAGCCCAATCGACAATCGACATGACATACCTACTAGACGATGGGCGATCTATTGGGAAACTATTATCGTCGATTATGCGCGCAATTTGGTAGGTAATTATTATCAAAACCGACTCCGTGATTTGAACATGTTGAATATACCTATGTACCTATATGCAATCTAATCTATACTTAATATTTTTGTAAATGCAAAAGTGTGTCTATCTATCTATCTGCTAGCTTTTCACGGCCCATTCGCATGACTGATTTTGACGTTTGGTACAGAGTAGCTTCCGTCCCAGGGTAGGACGCTTACTTTTGGTCCCGGAAAATCAAAGAGAGAGTGTAGTATGTGGCCCATGGCACTTGAAGCACCATTATAATGAAATACACCTTAAGATCACTTGATTTGATGCGTTATTTAGCTGCCTTTCTAAAAGCGTAATAATACCCGGTTTTCATAACTTAGCTCATATTTAGCTCGATGGAAAAAGGTTCAACGAACTAAGCTTCGAAAATAGGCGTGACCCCTAGTCGTCAAAAGGCATCAACTTAGATGGGGCATATTAGGCGCTGGAAACTATTATTTAGATAAAGTTCAGCCGTGCCAAAAAGTTGTGTGTAGTTAAGTATAGAAGGGAAGTGGGAACACCTAGGCGAAGTATAACTCGCAGTTGCAAACATTTATTGGACGGAACGGACGGCGACGGCGAACTAGTTTTGCACAGCTTACACAGAAGTACTTGTTTGTTACGACGCGACGCCTGGCCATTTTCAGTGACATTCCGGAGTAAATAATAAATAAAAATTTTACATAAAACAAGGAATTCCTTTATTTTTATAACTTTTTAGTGTTTACCTACACTTGAAGGAAATTACTAAATAATTTAAATACATATCAAAAGGATTTCCTTTTTCATTCTATTCATATTCTACAGATTCTATAGCCATTTTGTTGTAAAAAATGTCACAATAACTAGGTTTGGTGTTTTTTTGTAAAATCTGAAGCAGAGTCGTGCCGTGCAGTTAACGACGGCACTGCACGATTGAAACTACACTGCAGAGCGCAGTTTATCACACTGAAAGCGCACGTAGGTACCTACGCGTAAATCAAGGAAGGAACTACTGTCTGATAGGAACACGAATGAGGAGAATAACTTGTATGTATACCTAATAAATACAAGGAACTGGTATGTTATGAAGTACGATCGGAGCGGAAAGCGGAGAAGTGACATGACTACTGGACCGAGGCTTATATTTAGCGATTATTACTTACATCGACAATAGCTTCATGCATTCCTTGTATGTATAGCTACATTCGTGTTCTAAGAGGCACATTGGTTCGTTCCATCGCGCGTTATGTATTCATGCTTAACAGCTAATGCAACTTAACGCAACTAAAAGTAAGTAGGTACAGTCAAAGGTTAAAACTCGTTTACTGCACGGCACTGTTGTGTGCACTTGAGTGTTTGTGTGGCGTGTTTATAGAAAAAGCTCATAAGTGCGACTGGTTTTTGATGCAATAGTTTTGCGGAATTGCTACTCGAGTTCTGAGTCCAACCGTACCTACTTGAGGAATATGCAGTGCTCAGACAGGCTGTCAAATGCATTCAGGTACAGGCAAATCAATTTTCTATGTAACCATTTGTTTGAAAAAAATAATCCGATGAGCCGTGAACAACGAACGCTGGGTACAGTGCTAAAATTGCGAGCATCTGCTAGTTTTATATACTTACAAGTGTTTATGTAAACCCCCGACTTTATTACGGAAAAGGGTCCGGTATCGTTGGTGCTTCTAAAAGCAGGGACTTTTATAAACATGAGCCCTGGCCGTAAACTGTTTCCGCCATCGCACCGTAAACATTTCCTATCTACATAAAAGTATATCACAACTTAAGTGTTCATAAATTTTGTTTGTGTGTCCCCCGAACGGAACAGATTTTTTCAATAGCTTGGTTCACAAGCAAACTGGCAAAAGGTGCAATTACACAAAGTACATCCCCATGCCTATGGATTTCGGGCTAGCAGTAGCGATCAAAAGTAAATAAAATATATCTATAGTAAAATAGGTAGTTATAGTATTCTGTGGTAGGTATGCTCATTATGACAAACTAGATGATGCCCGCGACTTCGTCCGCGTGAATTTAGGTTTTTAAAATCCCGTGGGAACTCTTTAATTTTCCGGGATCAAAAGTAGCCTATGTCCTTCCCCGGGATACCAAGTTTCATCAAAATCGGTTTAATCGGATGAAACTGGGGGGGGGACGATGGACGAAAGTGTCTCTCGCGCAAACTATTCAGTTAAGAAAAAAATTATATTAGAAACCCTAAAAAGTAAGTAAAACTTCACAGTATTGTGTAGACTGTACAACATACAAGTCTGGTCATTTGTTATTTATAATTTAACTCGGAATAAAGCCACTGAATATAAGTTTTTGTAACACAAATAATAACAAGCTCTCAAAGTCGCTCAAGCAGACGGTTACAAAGTTGCACTGAATTTCGTGACAAAGCGACACTAAGTTGAATGTTATTGGACAGTCTGCTGCGATTGTCTCACCGCAAGGTGTTCTGAAATTGTTGGAGGGAATAACTGAATTGTTTCATTTTAATTCATACGTACTAAGCGCTTTTTTATTTCATTGAAAGTTTGTACCTACACCTTACACACGTGTGACTTCAGCTATGTGAGAAAACAACAGCGGCCGTCACTCCGTCAATCCATTGCTCAGCTGCAACGTGAAAGGACAAACCAACAAACAAATAAACAAACGAACTTTTCCATTTGTAATATGGGTAGTGGTAATGTTTTTGTTTGATACTGAACTGTGAACAGGATCAGCATAATAAAACAAGAAAAACTGGGTCTCATCTAACCGTTAAATGAAAGTTAATCCATATACATTTTTGAGATAAGCGTAAATAGCGAATTGAACGGCAAACTGATAGATCCCAGCGCGCTATGGCGTGCCCTCTAACGAGTTTGATTCCTCGGCACGGAGCAGTAACGCGATTTTGATGAGCTCGCTAGTCGCTACCGAGTACCGATGCACGAGCATGAGATTTGCAATCATCGATATTCATTCAATCGCAAAACTGATTATATAAAAAGTAAAAACAGCTTAAGTAGACAATCCCGATTAAGGGTGCCTTTTCATTGAAGTATAGCGAAGCAGAGATGTTAATTGATTGATGATTGATGAATGACGTGATGATGGTTATGGTTTTCTTGTTGCGGTTGTGCATTTTAGCCAATACCTAGTGTGAGAGTTTTAATAGATCAGTGACGATTGCGATTATCACACTGTTTAACTGTCAAATTATGGCGGCTAGTCTCGTGTCTGTATGAAGTGACTTTACCATAAAGAAAAGCTCAGAAATAGCACGTATTTAAGTATTCTATGCTCCAACATTAATTAATGTCACTTATTTGTACATTTCGGAAGGTATAAATTTAATTTCCACTACGTTGAAATGAGTATTTTAATCAAGCTCTCATATCAGCATAATTTATTTGGTGCTCTAAATGAAATGATAATACTTCACAGAACATCATTTAATCATATTACATTTTCAGCAACAATGTCGTCGAAATAAAGTTCATCACACATTAGAGGTGAACTGCAAGAACCGTACGCGCCGAAGCTTACAAATTTTTATTAGGTACTTACTTAGTTAGTTAGCAACTAGGGCTTGAACTCTGAAATTCCGTTTTGGCGTAACTCCGGGGCTTCGAAAGATTACAGATTCGTTTGTCAAACCGGAGTTATCTTGAACATAACCGGAGTTTAAATTTTAAACCGGAGTAAAAAAGTATTTTAATGAAGATTTGAAACTCAGGAATTCCGGACTTGGAACGCCCAACAAACATGCATGTATGTAGGACCCTGTTTTGTACACTGTGCAGTCTTATGTTTCGTGTTCAGATTGGACTACTTGTTTTGTGTTCATTGTAAAAAAACAAGTAAAATGTTCAAATGATGTCAGCATGGTAAGTCTAACAAATTGAATGCGCCGATTGGATTGACGCTTATACATATTTTTGAAAATTTTCATGGCTTTTAAGCGTCAAATATAGCCTGATACTGCTGCTCAAGTCGTCCAGAGTTCGTTATATTCGCATTTTCATCTATCGGAGTCAGCTAGCCACTCTTACATGCGGCTATTGCTGTGATATGCGATCAGTCTATGTTTTGGTTCAGAAATAAATAAAGTATCTTGTGATTTTTTCTACAAGTCCATGAAATTAATACATTCTAAACTGCACAATAGCTTAGTAGATATATGTACGTTCTATCAAAGTTGCAAATTACTAAAGTCATCAATTGCCTGCCTCTTGGCAGCTGCACATTTTTGCCCCGGGCCACCTGGCACTACTCCAGGGTCGTGCATTTCACAGATATCATACCTCATAACTTAGTACTCTACCATATACCTAAACAAATTCCTTAGACAAAAATAAAATAATTCATAGTCGTAACTGGACCAAACTAGTATTCAAATAGAACAAAATCACATTAAACTTTTATTTTATACATTATTAGGATTACTTAATCCATACTATATAGGTAATATACTTTAATATTATAAATGCGAAAGAGTGTCTGTCTGTCTGCTAGCTTTTCACTTCCTAACAGTTTAACCGATTTTGATGAAATAATTTGGTACAGATTGGTACTGAGTTAACTTACATCCCGGGGATGGACACAGGCAACTTTTTATCCCTGAAAATCAAAGAGTTCCCACGGCATTAGGAAAATCTTTAATCCACGCGGACGAAGTTGCGGGCGTCTAGCAAGCATATTAAAATTTGAAATAGATATCGCTTGTTATCTATCATAATATTAGACTTAGGTTTCTTTAGCGACAGGCTGTGATCATTACCTGATGGATTTTTTTATTCAAAGGCAGGTTTAATAGAGATAGTTTTAGCTATAGGTACCTACCTAAGTATAATAATATGTTTGATAAAAATCTGTTGAACTGTTTAAAGATAAGCTACATAATAGAAACTGAAACTTGTGTATAATTTCAGTTATATCCTGTATTTGAACAGCAAATACTAAAATTAGATAAATATTATAAAGAAACGAAATTATTTCATTTTTAATGGATATTAGTATTTTTAACTTAACTTACAATAATCCACTAATTATACAAATAATATTATGGGTTTCTACTCAGCTATATTCCTATAATTAGTAATCAACTCGAAAGGTTATAGAGATATAATCATACATCCAAGTTTCCTACAACAATATGGCTAGACAACCAACGGATTTATCAAATAGATTTATATAGTTTCGAAAATCTAGTTGTAAATGCCTATGGGCATAGGTTGCCTTACAGTTGGCAACTCTGCATTGTTAGCTCGAGGCTTTGGCAAGTCTCCAGAACCAGGCTTCACCTATCTACTGGACTATTATCTCTTAATACTTATACACAAAAATATTAATAAACTGGAATAATATGCACTGATCTATGTGCAAAAACAAATTGAATAAAATGGATTAACACTTATTCATTTTTCAGTAAATTTTTATAATTACCTTTATGTCTCCGAAATTACAAAAAAGTAAAATAAGTAGGTAGGTACTTACTTAAACGTATGACAGTATATTATAGGCAAACATTTTTTATAACCCCTTGTTTTAAAAGAAACCTGTGTAGATAGACCTAGCTCAAGCTGACTTGCCCGTGGCCGCCATTTTAGTGACGTCAGCACTAGACTGAAGTTTCGAGCTGATGGTATATTTTTATTTCAGCTGACGTCAAAATGACGTCATTTCGATGTTAATGAGACATGGTTCCATCGCATTAGCGGGACTTATACTTTACGGGTACGCTTACTTATTCTAAACTGAATGGTACTCGTACAAGTATACAATATAGAATATTACCTAATCATGAATCTTTGAAATGTATAATGGTGATTGGTGTAAACAACATTAAAACTAATAACAATTTTTGAAGTTATTTAATCAAAGACACGTTATGCGATTGTATATATTGTAATAGGTATTTAACAATTTAAAGTAGATACCTACCTATATTATGTGCCAGCAGTGCCATTTTATACTTACTTAAATATATGTATATTCGCATACCTACTTAGTTTATACAGTTTTATTTTGTAAACACAACGTTACCAAAAAAATCATCTGAAAAATAGAAATATTTGCATTAACAGGTCGGTGCCATGAAGGCTTTGGAAATGGATTGATTTTTCTGATTTTTCTGATTTTTTTGATTGAAATGAATGGATAGATTGAGGGCTTTCACCGTCACGACAACACATCCTCGTGTGCTAACGCGGCCGACACTTCAATTGTTCCATTTTTCAAACTGTCTTGTTTTATCTATTGCGTGTATGGTTATGCATTTGACGATTCAAAAGTACGATCTACTTGTAAAAGTTATGAGCGTAGATAAAAGATCTTGCAAAGAAAAACATAATTTAGTTATGTGACAGGTTTGTACCTACCTACTATTTATAGGACAGCTGGTATCTAAATGATATCAAAATATTATTATATTTAAAAAATTTACTCTTTTTTTAATTTTCGTATTTTAATTTTTTTAACGACTTCTTTATCCTTATTTTTTTAATAATGCGTATTTTTTTAATTAATCTTGTTTTTTTTCTTGTAGATAATAACATATACTAAATATACGTTTTCGTATGTAACTTTGTTTCTTTTATTCATTTTTTATTGTTTCCTCGCAAATGGGAGAATAGTACTACTTATACAAGTCTCGACCGAAATAGGGATTACCGTTTAGTTTAAAAATAATCGCTTTATTTCAGGCCTGGACTGTGGAGTACTAAGTATTACACTTAGTGCAATTACAACTTTTAAGAGTAAGTTTGAAGAATGCGAGGGATATGTTTAAATTAAATTTGTTTGATGCAAGCTGATTGGTAAAGTTGCTCGACATTCCCTTTTGAGTTTTGAACTGAGGTAGGCCGCAGGCCCTCGTTCGCGTATGTAGGTAGATAATTTACAAACTTACCTACCTATCTAAAACCATTTGATGTAGGTACTATAATAATATAAAGGTTAAAAAGATAAGTAGAGAAGGATTATAAATACCTACTCTAATCTATTACTACAAATTAAATGGGAAGTACCTAGTTGAAAAGATCCCTGAACTCCTTTTATTGAACGTAAATACGAATAGATAAAATAGATGTACCTACTTACATATGAACATTGAACTATCGAAAAATAAAGAGCTGGTTCCCTGAAACTCTACAATACAATCAGAGCGTTTTTCTGATAAGACTTAATATAATATAAACTTTAAATCTTTTTTCTCTCACAATAAAACTATCTACAGTTCAAAGAAAGCTACAGTTTTAATAAAATCAGTGTGACACACCACCTTATTTCTTCCAGAACGCCGCACGATTTTCCTGCTTTCACCTCATACAACTATACCTACTGTATAAATTAAATTTTACTGCTTGAAACTCTAAAACCGCGACTTTAACGTAAAGCAGCGGTATTGGCTTGCAAATATGTAAATACCTTACCTCCCTACCTTACGCCAAGAGAAGCTCTTTGAGCCAATATATTGGAATTCTAATCGATAGGTAGGATTTTATTTGTTCTTGCTTTTTGGAAGTCTCGAAATTCTGTTTTATAAAGGCTTTCTTCTTCTTCTTGAAATGCCGTCTCCTATCGGAGGTTGGCAATCATTAGGGCTATTTGCACCTTAGACACTGCTGCTCGGAAAAGAGATCGGGTACTCTTCCCGTACCATTGGCGTAAATTCTTTAGCCACAATGTTCTTCTACGGCCTGGTCATGGTGGTCTTCTGCCGGCTATTTCCCCCTGAATAATGAGCTCAAGGAGGTCGTATTTGCTATTTCTCATAATGTGGCCGAAGTACTCCAACTTCCGAACTTTTATGGTCTTCAGGATTTCAAGATCTTTGCTTAGCCTTTGTAGTACAGTTGCATTTTTGACACGCTGTATCCAAGAGATAAAAGCTTTACAAACACAATTTACCGTAACACATTCTGGATTTGAATCCTATAGAAACGTTCAAAAGTCAAAGCACCATATTATTGTCGTGAAAAATCTACTTAGAATAGGTAATTTAGCTCGCTAACTTATTTAAGTATTGGTTGTGAAAATATAAATTCTAATTATTATATTTTTATTTATTAAAAAATTTGCTTCATTTTATTTTAATTTAATAAAAACCTTTATAATCTAGAAAATAGAGTTATTAAGGTTGTTTCAGACATGCTACAACCACATCACAGCGGAAAGAATATCGTTGGTCACAAAATTGATGAGAATGCAAATGCTGAATTCACGTAGGTCCGGTCCGGACCGGTCGTCAATAACGATCGCACATTTGGCTGTCGCCAAAATGCGAGCATTATATATTATTATGACGACATCGTTGTCACGCAACTACTAGCGACGCTCGTTATTTTACACTAGCGATTTTGTATTTTGTGGCTGCAACTCTAGGCAGCTGCAGTGTGACTATTCATAATACGACCACTGCCTGGCGACATTTTAGCGCCTGCGATGCGGTGGTGGTGTGGTCCATCTAAATAGACATTAAAATGAATTCTATAGAATATTCGCTACTAACGTGGCCTATTATTAGGCGTGAAAGGAAAGCTAACGTGTCAAACGCAATTATAAACGCCCGAAGAGCGCTTTAATTAGTTTACGACAGCCGGAGCATAGCTTCACATCCCTCCTGGTATGATATAATATACTAGTATATCTATACATATAGGACGCCTTCCCTTAGCGTAAGTACGGTAAATGGGTTTATGTATATCTATAAGATAGTCTAAGGGCGCGGTCTTACCTAACCTACCAGGCGTATAGTTTGATGCTCAGGCTGAGATCTATAGAACTCAATTTGACTTTGCTCAGATTGACACAGTTAAAACGAGACAGACTTATGTCTCTGACAAGTGTTTTGCTGAATTAGCACATAATACAATGGTGGTTACACTACGCATATATTGTGCATTTTGCGGCAAAAATTTTCAGTTGTTGACTTGCAGTACAATGCGTAGCAGTGTTACCTATACAGCCTCAGTACCCGTAGTATAAGATTTTAAGTCTCACCGAACGTTGCTAGAATTCGAGAATCGAAACACAATAACATCAAAGTAAAATGGACCTAAATAGCCTTGAATTGAAGTCAAAAATTCAATGCCACTGATTTTAATTTCGCAAGGTTTCCGCTTGGAGCGCTGGCTGTAGATGTGTAGACAAACTTGAGGCTTAAAACAAGGTACTTAAGATTCAGTTTACTATAACGCAGAAGTATTTCGACTCTCGAATTCTAGCAACGTTTGGTGTGACGTAAAATCTTATACTACGGGTACTGATCACTTCAGACAGGGAGTCAGCACTTAGTAAAAACTATCTGCACATGAGACCGCGTCCTAAATGGCAAAATATATCATAGATTTTTATTAACCTCTAAACAGGCTTCCTTTCACGTCATGCACGCTAAACCCCTATAAACTTACTCGTCGCAAGTACATCCTAATCTTCTTGGCAGGCGTTTCCAAGTCGCAGGCAATCAAGACTAGCTCTGCTAATTACTTAAAGCAGATGCACCCCGCACCCGGCGCGCGACTTTCACTACTTCAAGTAGTTAGCACATTATATTTTTATATCTATGAGAATTGTCTACTAGGTACGCTAAATAAGCAAACAATAATTATTTGAAGAGAAAAGTTTAAAATTAATTTATTTCAATTAATAATTCTTACAGATTACTACGGACTGCATAATTTAATACCACCGCCACTATATTACTATACTTACCACCAATTTTACTATATTATCTTATTATTATGAATCAGAAATTATTAGACATACCAATTATATAGACCATGAATTTTTATCATTTTTATTTTTTACTATATTATTTTTATTATTTATTCCTTTATTTTTAGGGTTCCGTACCTCAAAAGGAAAAACGGAACCTTTATAGGATCACTTTGTTGTCTGTCTGTCTGTCGGTCTGTCAAGAAACCTACACTGTACTTCCCGTTGACCTAGAATCATGAAATTTGGCAGGTAGGTCTTATATCAGACATTAGGGGAAAAATCTGAAAACCGTGAATTTGTGGTCACATCACAAGAAAAAAATTAAAATGTGTTGATGAACAAAATATTGCTATTTTCAACTTTCAAAGTAAGTTTAGTATACCAAATGGGGTATCATATGAAAGGGCTTCACTTGTACATTCTAAAACAGATTTTTATTTATTTATGGGCATAAATTTTCTGATTTATCGTGCAAAATGTCGAAAAAATATGATTGTAGTACGGAACCCTCAGTGCGCGAGTTAGACTCGCACTTGGCCGGTTTTTTCCATGAACTTACCATTTATCTAATAGTTTCACGGTCTCAAGTTATGATGAGGCCTATTATGCCACCCTTATTTGAGCTATTAAGTTTACAAGCGAATAAAATATATTCGGCTTGATCATCACTTAGTATACTAATTAATTAAATACCAACCTAATAAGGGTGTATAGAACGGCCGCGGTGAACAAAAACAATAATAGTAAAAAATTAATGTCGTGTGTAATCTGGGATAAGCTCCTAATTTCACGGCCACGATTTGCACGTTTGACCGTATCCCGGTGAAATATTATTAACGTTAATAATATGAACAATTAAAATGGCTATTTGACCCTTTATTTTACGTTAATGGTCAGCTCATTTTTAATCAGATTTGCGAATGAATGATGTTTGTTTTCTTATATGTATAATACTTATAATAGGTACTAGGTACCTACGGGCATATTCGTCATGTAAAGGTGGAAACCTGATGAAGATCTTTGGAGATGGTGTACGGCACTTTTCAACTGTAGCTAATCACTAGTAAGAGTAATAATAAACAAATGCAATATCATCATCATCATCATCATCATGATCCATCGCCAGCTTACTACAAAGTCCTTCTGGCCATGGTCTACCACGCTTGCCGAGTGCGGATTGGCAGACTTCATAAACCAGGTTTTCCACGATGTTTTCGTTCACCGTTTAAGCAAGTGATATTTTAATTAGGTACTTAAAACGAACATAACACGCACTAACCTACGTGTCCAGGATCGAACCTCCGATCTCTGTTTAGGAGGCAGACGTCCTAACCACTAGGCTGTCACAGCTTCAATGCAATCAGTACCCTTATTATAAATGTGAAAGTGTGTTTGTTTGTTGGTTTGTTGGTTTTTTCTTCAATCACGTCGCAACGGTGGTGCAACGGATTGACGTGATTTTTTGCATGGGTATTGATAAAGACCTGGAGTGTGGCATAAGCTACTTTTTATCTCGGAAAATCAAAGAGTTCCCACAGGATTTTTAAAAAACCTAATTCCACGCGGATGAAGTCGCGGGCATCAGCTAGTACCTATACCTACAGTATAATATTTTGGTACATACAGTTTTCAACCAATTAATTTAAACTATTACCTATTATTAAAAAAGTAATAACCATTAAAATCTCGAAACAAATGTAGAGATCGTTGGTAATAAAACTCATTGTACTTAATAAAAAGTTTTACCGAGCACTTTTACAAAAACCTAAGTAAGTAGGTTAAGTAGACCTTATTTGAGAAACACCACAGCGTACCTATCACAGATACAAAAGAATTTCTATTTCCCTTGCCGCTAAGACAACAGTGGAAATAAAACCGCGCTGTTATTTATAGCAAGTACAACGCCAGACACGTAGATATTGCTACCTCGTTTAGCTTTTCTCGTGAAAGCATTTGCGTGAGTTATTTGATTTCAATTTCTTGAAAGCCAGTCAACCTCATTTCGTATAAATAAAGGATTTTGTATAGCGTTCTTTTGAGTAGTTACTGTAACTTATATAACTATTCACCGCAGATCGATGAAGTGAAAACTTCTACAACTATTCTTCCTCAGATGATTCAAAAGGTGAAAATATTGCTCCGACGATCTTTAAACGGAGATTAGCCCACTGCGCAGCAGATATTATTATAGTGCTCAAATATGTGCGCATATACCTACCTACAGGTGTTCTCTCTATTTCCTAAGTCACCGCCAAATCTCTTCCGATGGTTCGGCAATCTGACACGACCGGAGAGAGATCAGGCACAGCTTTAAAGGCTTTCAGAAAAAACATCATACATAGGAGGTATATTTTTATGACTACGACTGTGCTACGCCGTAGAAGCTAACTTAGGTAGGTATAGTACGCGACAGGTCGAGATTGCAATCGGGATGGGGACGCCCCGCACACCCACACAGCCCCCGCGCTAACCCGTTGCAGGATAGCACAGGTAACGTGCGGGTGTGCAGGGCGACGCCCCGCCTCATACCCCTATTGCTATCTTGACCTGTCGTGGACAGGATTCGCTACGTCCGTCCGCGTCGCGTCGTAGAAGGTATCGATAGGTATAATAATATTATTTTTACAACTACGATTGTGCTATGTCGTAGACGCTAAAGTACTTACATTAATTTTATTTACAAAGGTAGACAATATGTACAAAATGTTTTTATTTGTTACCTTCCCACATGTACCTACCTGAAAACTTTGGCATAAGCATACTTTGCATTCCGGAGAAGAATATTTATTATTCCATCCTGCGATAGCAAATAAAGCTAAGCTGCATTGGTAAAGTAAGTAGGTACCTACTTATAATTTCTTGCGGACAAATCGCGTTTAAAATCGCAGGTAAAAGCTTGCTATTTTTAACCGACTTCAAAGGAGGAGGTTCTCAATTCGACTGTATGTTTTTTTTGTATGTTACGCGATTACTCTGTCAATTATGAACCGATTTTAATGATTCTTTTGCAGGACATACTTCAGAGGTGGACCCATTTTACTTTGGTGAAGATCTGATGAATATCTTCGGAGATGGAGAACAGAACTCCTCAATAGGTAAGAGTAAATTGCTCGCGATCAGTGTAACAGCTTAGTAAACAGTAGGTTTTTAACCAGGCATATCATATTTTAGTATAATGGGGCAACTAAAAATTGTGAATTAAAAATTTTTCAAAAAAAAATGAAAACCGTCTTCAATAACCACCAACACTAAAAAGTAAAAAATAATTTAATTTATTACCCAACATATTATGTATACAAGAGTTATTGTAGTTCTATAGTAATATTTTTTGGAGTCGGTGCCAATGAGGTGGAAATGTGGAGTCATAAAACAATATGAAGAGTAGATAGACGGTTTGTGCGGCTAATTGGCACCGGCTCCAAAAAATATTACTATAGAACTACAATAACTCTTGTATACATAATATGTTGGGTAATATTTTTTTTAATTTTTTGTGTTTGTGGTTATTGAAGTCGGTTTATATTGATTTTTTAATTTTTTATAATATTGGGATCGTAGTCAAGTAAAAATAATCATATTATTTTATTCTAATAAGCAGTCAAGTGCAAACCTTTTATCTCTCTCAGCAATCATGACCTCTGCGACATTCTATTTAATTAGCCCGTAAAAAGAAAGTACGCAAAAAGATCTCAAAAGTTGGTAGGTACCTAAGTCGTCTTTATTACGAATAGGTAACGATTTTTCTCAGCTACGAGTAAATTTTTTTTCTGAGAGATATTGTGCAAGGGTCAACATAAGAAATAAAAAATTCTTAAAGTAATACGTACCTAGGTAGGTATTACAGGTAAGCCTTATAGGAATCTGGTAAAATGCATCTAATTTGAGATAATCTTCTTCATATTGTTTCTAATTTGATGATTAGAGCCTGTTTATTATGATTAACTGATATTTACAGGGATACCTAGGTTAACTACGGCTTAAAAGTTTTTGTAGAAAGTCTAAAATTTGTAGATTTGTAGTCAGAGCAATTACGCAAGCAGCAAGTAGGTAAGGATTACCGTGGGGTTACCTAACTAACTCAAGAATAACCTAAGGAAACAAACACTGTCCAAAAATTCTAAGTTACTTAGAACCCATTCATTAAAACAAAGTACATTTAAAATAAATTAATAAAATTAAAAATGTTTTATTGTTAACGTTTTTCTCCGGAATATAAAATAGCGAGTAAAATGAAACTAACTTATCTGTTAATTAAGGAACGAAAAGTCCCAGTGTTTGATAAAGTAATAAGCATTAGTAGGAGTGTCGTCTTTTAATTTCAGCCCCATTTGCCGGCTGATTTCTTTTTATTCGGTAATTACATTTAAAATGTCCCGAAGGCGGCCATTAGGAAAGTTTAGAAGTGAAAAGGAATAAAACGTTTGAAGAAGGAAATCGTTTTGTTCTGAGGATAATTGAGGATTTATATTTTCTTTTATAGGACCGGGTTTCATAACGTGTCGTAAAATAATATAACATAAATAAAATAAAAGTGTATTTTCGAACGTCTTCTTTTCTGATCTCTATTATATTAAAAATAAAAACTCAAGGAAGATTAAAACAATAATTTGTTCTTACTCAACTTTATGTATTATGGAAGGTGTATGATTCTACTTAGCATGAGTTTTTTTTACGTACTAAGTACATAATATCTTTTACCCATTCACTACACTTCGATAAACGCGTTCTCGTTAACTTTGTTAAGTCCAACTCGTCGCACATAAGATAATCTAGAAAATAAAAATATGAAAAGAAAAAATATTTAGGACAAAAATATAGAACAGGTAGGTATCAAATGAAAGGTAAAATGTTAACTGTCTCCAGTCTTGATGTTGCTTGACAAAATAAGTAGGTGACGTGGCACACACAAACTTTCCGAGGCATCCAACCATATTCGTTAAGAAAATAAGCTTCAAAAGTTTAAAACCTATAAGGCGCTCCCCGTCGCTACACACATTTTCCGCAGACAGGTCGTATTTACTTTGTGGCTTGAGGTGTTCCTCGGTAAATTTACGAGGGCATTTTCGCATAAGAGAATGGCGAAATTGCATACACATAATGTACCTAAAGTGAAAATCTTTCTTAACTTTCTCGTACCTTATCGACTTGATTTCTTTAACAAGTCTCTATACTGTTGTATGTACTAATAGTTGTAGTACATATACCATATGTACTAATCCCACGCAGGAATCCTACGAGAATAAGCTTTAGGTGCGCTAAGTTCATTGAGAAAGGGAAATATAAGTTTCTTTTTGTTCTTACACACTCAATCTTAATTGTTTTTTTATTGATTTACCTAGGATTCTACTTACTTCTACTAAAAATGGTTCTAAAATAAAAATAGTAAAAAATCTTGCATCTATCTATCCGCTTATAAAGTACTAGATGATGCTCGCGACTTCGTCCGCGTGGATTTAGGTCTTTGAAAATCCCGTTGGAACTCTTAGATTTTCCGGGATAAAAAGTGTCGAATAAAGAACATCTTTTGAAGTCGGTTAAAATAGATTAGTTATATATGTATAGCTAAAGACTATAACCACATAACGTCATAAGTATAACCTAATGCTATTAGGATCACACATGTGATCCCAACATTGTTAGATATCGATAATTTGAGGTCATTCGGATCGGACGCGATCCGGTCCGGGAGTGCCAACAGCGGTGGCCTCAATTCCTGAGGGTCATCGGAAAGTTATAATACCCAACATTTCTGTACCCTTGATGTCTTTTTAAGTGCGGACCCACTTAACCCTAACACGGACTCGGCGATTGATTCGCCTATGCTTCGCACTAAAGAAAATTGGAAAATGCCTAGATACAAACTGAAATCTTCTTACTTGTTTGCGTGGTTTGTGCTTACCTATAGGTATGGTAGGTTAACCATGGAGAGATAGTGATTACTAGCGGTACGCGGCAATTTAAAAATATTCCATATCAGTTGCGCCTATAGCGGAAATTAGAGAATATCGAACCACAGCGAATTGTTAAAAAAAGTAGATACCTACTAATGTGTGAGCAAGCGGAAAGAGTACTAAAATCCATACTACCTATACTATATTACTATATATTACTATATTTACTATATTAATATTATAAATGCGAAAGTGTGTCTGTCTGTCTGTCTGCTAGCTTTTCACGGCTCAACCGTCCAACCGATTTTGACGAAATTTGGTACAGTGATAGCTTGCATCCCGGGGAAGGACATAGGCTACTTTTCATCCCGGAAAATTGATGAGTTCCCACGGGATTTTTAAAAACCTAAATCCACGCGTACGAAGTCGCGGGCATCAGCTAGTTTATAATAAACGAGTCATTTTTGGCTCGTGCCACTACTAAGTACTCTACTAACCACAGATTAGAGAAGCACTCATCTGTGCTACTAACTTACTCTAACCCAGGACCAAAAAAAAATGTCGTGTTCCACGGGGAACATTGAGAAAAGGATAGAGTTTTACCCGAATAAGAAGCGCTGTAGTGTTTATTGTGCTGAAATTGTGGCCTCGGAAACATCTTGCCTCTTGTTACAACAAAGCGAGTAGATCTCACAGTTCGTTGAAGTGGTTCCTCTAAACGGCCATCAATAAACTGCGAACTTCAATTTACTGCTAGACTTTGACTCTCCAATTACGAGTCAGCTCTCGACGCTCTTCAACTCTCCGCCCGAAGTCACAATCTGAACCAAGTAGGAAGGTATCTAAATGCACAATAAAAAACAGAGGGTCAATTCTTACTTAGGTATGCATGTCTTAGGTAATGCAGGGTACGGTTTACGTATGTGTACACACTCATAAATACATACACTACTAATGGGCAGATTACACCTACCGAGTACAGTGGCGAGTCAGTGTCCAGTCAAACTACTGAATAGTAGATAGTTAAATACTTTAGTGAATAGGTAATCTATGGCATTAGATAACAACAACAACTGAAATGGAAATTAGTTGTCCAGTAGTAAATACTTAGAGAAAGACAGTTTAATAATCTCAGAAAGCAGTTTAAAGCTCATTTTCATGTGATAGTGCAATCGACAAACAAACCGACCGACTGAACAACTAAGTGGAAAGTAATCAAAGGAGAAACTCTTTCAGTGCTCTTTTAGTTTAATGGACGAAATAGGAAATTAACTTTCAAATATTTTACTGAGCATTAGCTGACCCACCTGGTTTTCTCGGGTATTTGAATATTCCTTTTTAGAGATTTATTTTACATCGACCTTTAGAAAGAGATAGCGGTTTCGTAGAGCGTTGTCCCTGTCGTTGAGACCGACAAAATGTCACATAGGTATGAGTGACAGAGGCCACGCTCTACGAAGCCTAAATCTCTTTCCAAAAGTCGATGTACAATATTTCCTGCCGGCTACTGTACTTGTAGTTAAATATTTGTTTTTATGAAATAAGTGGACTTAAAATAAAATTTTTGCTTATAATATGTTATGTGGTGCAAGATTCACGTAGCATCCACATTGGTAGTAAGTAGGTCTCAATACGAATAACAGCCTCAAGAATGCATTCCCGTGCAACTTAAGTCCATTAACACAAGTTTATTAAGTCTTGTTACACGACAGCCGTTAGAAACTCATACAAACCCTACGCTATGTTTACCAATTATTATGTGTTGTCTGCCTGATGTAGTTAGATGACCTACTGTTGCGAAGAGTAAAGTTGTTAGTGCGAAGTGACTCTAACAAAATAAAGTACATAGTATTCGGAGTTCGGACCTTTATTGTAGGATTTTGTCAATTGAGCTCGGTTGACAAATGTGATAGTCCCTTAATTAATTGGCGCAGTCGACCGGAGCTTGGGATACGGGTGCCTAACGGTAATCGAATGTAAGGAAATATTTGCTTAATGATACCTTTGATAGGTTCAGCCGTTTCGGAATTGGTAAAATGGGTGGGCAAACAACAAATTCTTTGACATTACTTAATGCCTGCGACTTCATCCACGTGGAGTTAGGGTTTTTGAAATTCCGGGGGTATTGATTTCCCGGGATAAAAAGTAGGTAGGTACCTAAGAAAGTATTTGATATCCGTCTTCAGGGTACAAGGCACAAGCTATCTCTGTGACAAATTTCTCAATATATATAATAGGTAGGTAGCTAATAAAGGCCTGAAACTATAATGTTTAATTAAATCGTATAGGTAGATACCTATCTATGTTTAACTTGTAAGGTAATTTTAAAACAGACAACGGTAGGGGAATGCCCAACAAACAACATCAAAGTTAGTGTCGCTTTGGTGTAATATTTGACGAAACTTTGGGAGCCCACGTCTCAAGTTTCAGCGATTTCCCAAGCTTATTAATACTCGTATTTGTATTACGAAACTTCAGTTTTGCTTCAAAGCGATTATCAGAATGGAATTTGTGATAGATATTATACCTACCGCAACCTGTCTACCAATCCGCACATGGCCAGCGTGGTAGACTATGGCCAAAACCCTTCTCACTGTGAGAGGAGACCCGTGCTCTGTAGTGAGCCGGCGCGGGTTGATCATGATGATGATGATTATACCTACCTATCTGGGTTACCTACTGAGTTGAGCACCTTCTCCTTTTTGAGTCTGTTAAAAATAAGTAGGTAAGTAGTTTTTTGACGATCTCCCTGGCTCAGTGGTGAGCGCTGTGATCATAACAGTGGGAGATCCCGGATTCGATTTGGATGACGGACAGACAGGCGGACGGACATGGCGAAACTATAAGGGTTCCTTGTTTACTACGGAACCCTAAAAGGATAAGTACCTACTTACTTTTGTGTGAAGGATAATGACTGTGTAGGTAATATAAACCAAGCAAAACAAATAGTTAAATCTGAACACGAGGCGTAGGTATATGACTGCACATTTCCTCCAAAAATCTCAGCCGGGCTTGTGTATTCTTGAGCTGCGTCGCCATTTGAAAGTTCAGATTGGATAATTGTTTTTGTTTCACTATATAAAAATTAAAAACCACTGCTGTAAACTTGTTCTAGTAGATAATTTTTAAATACATATTAAATATTGGCCTAGCGATCAAGGCGTCCACGTCACGTCGGGCGCGTTTCCCAGAAGAGTTAGGTTCGTATCCTACCGGTTCCGCAAGTTTTGATATGTATTTAAATATTATTTAGAAATTTCCTTGCATATCATAAAATTCCAATATCATAAAAATAAAACCGGCCAAGTGCGAGTCAGGCTCGCGCAATGAGGGTTCCGTACTACAGTCGTATTTTTCGACATTTTGCACGATAATTCAAAAACTATGATACATAAAAATAAATAAAAATCTGTTTTAGAATGCACAGGTGAAGACCTTTCATATGATACCCCACTTGATATAGCTGTTATCTTACTTAGAAAATTGAAAATATTAAATATTAGTTTATGACCACAATTAAATTTTTTTTGTGATGCAACCCTAAATTCACGGTTTTCAGATTTTTCCCCAAATGTCAGCTATAAGATCTACCTACCTGCCAAATTTCATGATTCTACGTCAACGGGAAGTACCTGTAGGTTTCTTGACAGACATACAGACAACAAAGTGATCCGTTTTTCCTTTTGAGGTACGGAACCCTAATTATAAAATAAGTGTTTCTAGTGAGTCCTACCTACTTAGTTTGGCGCCAGTAGGTAGGTATAGGTACTTAAAGGTAAAACACTGTTGTAAATACCTAGTCTCTGAGCACTCTAGCTTTCTCGCCGTTTCCATTAAACTTTATAGACTCGATTCAATTACATTCATTGAATGCAAATCTCCAGGGAATGTTCCCAAATCCCGATAGAATTGATTAACCTTTTACACTTCAGTTTGATATTTCAACGTAGCGTCGTCCGCGTCGGTCCAATCTTCATTAAGACATACCTACCTACTAGTGGCCGAAACCAAATACTTAAGTAGGTACAAAAATAATCAGCAAAATCTAGCTTCTTGAATAGGTACATACTGCTGATTTTTATATTATAGGAAATACCAAACAAATTCTATTGGTGTTTTTACGCTGCTGTTTAGATAGGTAGGTACAGTTCTTGCAATTCATGAAGGCGAGTGAACTTTACGTCGTATACATAGGCATTGCGTAAGTGTGCGTGCATGTCGGACCAATCAGTCGCGAGCAAGCGCTCGCAAACGCACACATTTAGTGTACCTTACTTATACCGATACGACTCAAACACGAGCCATTGCTCGTTTCACGAGGGCAAGTGGCTCATGATCATTATCATGAGCCACTTGCCCTCGTGAAATGAAAGAAGAACTATACCTATATTCGGTCGTAGGAGCAGGTAGGTACCTACACATTATGTAATGAAACCAGGGTATTTATTTTTTAAATCATTTAATAAAATAAGTGATGTATTAGTTTCTTATAAAGAACACATTTTAATAGCAGTCATTTGAAAAATTATTGTTAAGATTATTAAAATGAAATGAATAGAAACATAAAGGGGCTTGTTCAATGGATGAAATTTCTAAACATCAGTAATTCGCCATGCAAACAACAATATATTTTTGATTTCAAGTAGCAATATTAAACTTAATTATAGTATCAAATAAATGAATACAACCTATATTATTTAATGAAAATATATTCAGAGCCCTCTAAACAGATCTGTAAAAAAATCGCAACTTTAAAAAATGTGGATTTTTCATAACCATTACTTGAACTAGAAATATGGAACAGAATTGCTATAGAAAATTTTAAGGCCATTTTCTACGTAACACACCACTTCACATCCATCAAAAACGTTGGAAGTGTAGACATAAAACTCTAACACTATAAAGCTTTGTTTAAAAAACAGAAAAATATAATATTTTATACGTAGGTAATAATATAATACATAATTATAAAAAAACATTATTAATAATTTACACTGCATTCAATTATTCACTTCATAATTTTATAATATACCTAGGTACCTAGTTTATTTTTCGTCAGAAATATTTTTACAAGTCAGAAAGTTTAAGTACCAACATCTATTACATAGTTCTTTTATAACAAACTTCAGACCCTATCCCTCGCGAATAAATTCATGCGTATCAAAATATATTCCAAATATGTTCCAAGTGTGTTTATGTTTAAGGGCTATACAGGCGGTTTGCATTTCGACTGCAAATCAGCTACGAAAGGGCAGTTTAGGTGCGGTTGCTGTGGAGTTGACAAAACCGCTTAGTTAGACGCACAACGCCAAAAACGTAAAATACCAAATGACGTAAAACGATACGCAAAATGCCAAATCGTTATGATAGGAAAAATTAAACATAAAAAACAAAACTATGTACCTATAGAAACTTTAAACTAAGTATAAAATATAATAAGCGTATCTTAAATTTAAGGACATCTAAAGATTTAAGAGATCCTCGAAGTCGAAGTAACATATAAAAACGCCTTGCTTAATCCAGAAACTTTGGTTTTTGTATTTCCAAGCTTTAAAATTTTGGCATTTTGCGTTAGGTATACTTATATATGTATTATTTTGCCTAAGACCTAAGTAATCTTCCATTGTCGCAAAACACTGCAATTTTAAATTGGCATTTTGCGTTTTGACAAAATGACTTCTCAGGCGCCATTTTAACGGTCATGTAAAAAGTACAGTTCACCTTTAAAATAAGGACTACACTCATACTTTTGACATAAAGTTAAACTGGCGCGTGAGAAGTCATTTTTTACGCAATATATATCCAATTGCCAACCGTTTGAACCGTTTCCATGTAGTTATGTCAACTGCCCAACAAAAGCCGCCAAACTCCAATTTTGCAATTGGCTTACAGCCCATGCATACCATCTGTCCCTAATTCACTGAGGTCATTACTTATCGCAATTACACTCCTTTATATAAAATAGAGTCCGAATACGGAATGCATTCAAATAGTTGATACAGAATCGTTAATGTAAAGTAATAAAAGGACAAATGCCTAGGTATATCTTTTTTAGAATTCTCAATAGATTTCTGTTTTGTGTTGATAACACGATATACTCTTGCACGATTTAACTCTGATCTCTATTTCAGTATACACTTTCTATGGTATAAGGTAACTTTATCGACCAAAAAATGCATTGCGTATGCTTAAATTGAACTATTAAATAATAAAGAACTTCGAGAAGTCTTACTTTATTAGGACTAGTTTTTATTGTTCGTATTGAAAAAGCGATTTGCAGGTCGAATAATTTGTTAATTTAATTTTTGGGATGACGACCAAGTAAATACAAAATTAACTATTCTAACACGATAATTTAAATTATAATATAGCTGCCTATTAGATATTAGTGATTTTAGATACTGTCGTACTGGGGATAAATATTTTTTTAAGCTCAATTGACGAAATTATTAACCAAATCAAGAAATCAAGCTGTTCTTTCAACAAACGTACAACACATCATGCCATCAAATATTATTAATAGAAGATAAAGATCTCAATTCTATTCATAATGGCTTATTTTTATTGGGATACGGCTTGCTTTCGGGGTTTGAAGGATTATTAAGAAGAATTTTGTATGGCCTACATGGTATTCCTTTAGTGGTTAATACGCCGCATGCTTTGTAACGACAGAGTTATCGACCAATAAAAATGAGCCTTTATGTTGTTATGTTCACCCAAGAGTCGAAATTTTGGGAAGATGCTTGATAAAAGCTAAACGCTCCTTTGCATGACTTGAAGATACGCATAAACTAGACCTGCCGCCAGCCGGTCTAGGACTCTCGGGGTATTACTTGAAAACTTCTAATAAACCTACCCGGCAGGAAACTCTTTCTACGGTCTATGTACTATTGTATATTACATATTAGAAAGAGTTTCCTGCCGGGGTTAGAAAGAGATAGCGGTTTCGTAGAGCGTCGTCTCCGTCGTTGAGACCGACAAAACGTCACATAGGTGTGAGTAACAGCGAACGCTCTACAATGCCGAAATCTCATTCTAAAAGGTCGATGTACAATATTTCTTGCCGGCCACTGTAATATAGTTTTCGTAGGGTAATAATAATGATAATTAATGTTAGCGATGGCACAAAGGGACTATATAGTGTTGAAAGTAATTATTTATTATCTAGTTACAATGGTAGTTGTAGATATAAAATTAACTATAAAATGTATAAATTGTGTCAGGTACGTAAATGTAAAAATACTAAATTAAGCGTTTCCGACGTGCGCGTGGAATGAGATGAATATGATGATTAGCGGTGTTTTATAAACTCTCATCTCGGATTTAACTTATAAAGTAGGCTTTATCAACAGCTTTAGACCGGTATCAACCAAAGCGTAGATGTACGGAGATGTGTTTAACAGATAGATGACGTGAAAAAATACGTCATCTATCAATAATCTGATTGGTTAAACACATATTATCCGTTCATCTCCACTTTGAATACCAAGCCTTAGTGGCCATACTGTGGTTCTAGTACTGAATTCAACAAATACAATGTGATAATGGCGATCAATTCATACAGGCATACTCTTCTTCTCAATCGTTCATTCAATATGCCAACATAGTGGTTGCGGCTATTAGTTTACTTTCATGCCGCTCGTGCGATCTCCCTTCAGCGACTTCTGATGGCAGCATTACATGCACACACAGAGACAGGTGCAGGTATTTGTTGAGGAACGGAAGTCCATCCACATAGTTGGAAATCGATCACGTTATACCTTGTACCCTCCTCTACAGGACCTTGCACCAAGAGCTGTTTGATGGTACCACTTACCACTTACTCATAATATGCCCAAAGAACTTGTTTACATACACTATTGAATTATTGGCTTACACTTTTGGCTAAAATACACGGTAGCAAGAGTATAAATTCAGCAGATATCAATTGTGATGATCGCTATGTGATTATCACAAGTCCGGTGCCAGGGAAAATTTTCCACAGAATTAAGACGTCGCTGGCAAGGTTGCCAAAACTTACAAGCTCATTCGACGCTTATCTTTTAGATAACTTTAAAGGCAATGTTTCGTTCTAGGTGAGCGATTTTTTGACGCGAGACATTTGAATATCTGCTTAGGAAAGTCCTACAAATTTTTAAAGTTGAGGCAAGTTTATAGTTAAAATTTTTGTCAAAATTCCTACAGCTACATATAATACATACTCAACAAATAATAAATTACAGTATTTTTAAGTCACACTACAAACCTCTGGCTGAAGTATTTAATATTGTATATTGAATACTGAACTGAACGGAACACAAAAGGTCGCAATAAGGCTTTGTTGGAGCGTACAGTTTGGTTAGCAAGAATATCTCGGATTGTTTGAACGCATCGAGACTAGTCTTACAATACAACGCACTAAACCTATTCTGAGGCTCGATTACAGTAAAATCCCAGCTACAATGTGACGATCACGTCTGATTGGCCGATTGCACCAAAAATACCATAAATTAATAAAAACAATTGAGATTGTAGCAATGATTGATGCAGATTTTCCGTAATCGACCAGCTGGGTTATGTTTTAGCATTTTAAATGCGCCAAAAGCAACACGAAAATTGGAAAAAAGTTGGCGTCAAGTAAAAATAGCTCTGCGCAAGAGTGGGAGGTATATGACTGCAGCTCTGCACATTATAATATTATGGTATACTTTCATACTGCACGGGGACAAAAGATTTACTTACGAAAATACCAGATCGCTTTGTGAGCACAATGACGAAATAGAACGACAAATCACCCACTGCGCAGGTTCAAGGTGAGAGTTCCTTTTCCTGACACCAACTTTACTCTTGCGCATTTCTTCGTGCCCAAAAAGCCGCAACCGCGATAGCTTGGTCGGTAATCAAAATGCACTAATAAATGAATGATTTCTAAGCTCTGAAAACGTACTGCTTTCGGTGTGTAGAGTGCATGTGCGGAGTATGCGAGCATTATACGAGCAGTAACGTAATTTTCGCGACAAATCACTCACGTAGGACGGAACGTGACACTTTTAGTAAACTAAAACATTATATTGTCCTGAACGGCGCGATACTTACAGTAATAACAAATAGCACCTAAACCGATACTCTGGGTCTCTTTCGTATACTCTACGACAAATCTTCGACTGTGGTTCAAGGCACATTGTGCGAAGGAAGCGACAGCGCGTCGAGCCTTTCATTTCAATTTTTGCCAGAATACACTGCGTTTTTCCTAAAATGCTACTAAGTAAAAGTAAACATAACTTTATCACCACTGACCAAAGTACCCGTATCGACGGACTCAGTCAGGCATCTTTTTTAAAAATTCGGGTTCACACAAATCTGTACATCACACAATGGAGATAAAGTTCAGTTTATTTTATAAGCTGTTAGAAGACGCGTTGTTTCACCTTGTGCCTTGATCCCTTGTTGTGCAATATAGACTTAGACCCATTGCACAAGGACAATTTGATTTATAGTGCGTAAATTTACAGAAAGGACTCGCCATATTTAAAAGTATGATTTAAAATTATAGTTTTTTGACATTTAACAGCGACACATAATATGGCGAATATGGCGAGTCCTTTCTCAAAATCTACGCATTATAGTTAAATTTGGATTGCTGCCACTTTTTGCCATGACAGAAGTAAAAAAGTTTAAAATTAAATCTGTTTAAGTGTCCATATGCAAGTGGGCTTAAGACTTGATATTTCGTAGATTTTAGTTATGAGACCTCAACAGCGCACCGGGAGCGTAATGGCTAAGTATGTAAAAAATTTGGGCAAGCAAAATCAATATGTACCTACTCGTAACATTGAAATCCATAATAATATGAACACTGTACTCTTAAAAACGCTAAAATAAACATAAAATTACAATACATACTAGAAAACACTTCATTCTTGATTCGCGAGAATGAAATATTCTTTTAAAATTTATAATTAAAACTCTGAAACTTTTATTTTACAAGATTTGATAGACAGATATATCTCTCAACAATGATACTCTCACATTGAAAACACATTAAAAACAACATTTTACGTATTGCTAGGTCCATAGTTTATAACTTGGACTGTTTCGACGATCAGGATTAAGGCTGAGCCTCCACTGGAGCACGACGCGATTTGCGACAAAAAGCGATCAAACAAACATAATGTGTAGTGATATAGTTTATAGCAATGGTTAGCGATGAAAACAGCTTTGTTTTACTATGGTAATGGCTAGGGGCTAAATCAGTAAAATTGACCCAATTTTTTAACGGACTTACTTGCACATCATTCATTCAATCACTTACTATTCAAGAGTACACCTCCGTTGACATTAAAAATCAATTTTTTTTTTGTAATTTATTGTAATCTTTATTTTACTTTAAAATATTGCATACCTACGGTAATGTGAAATTTTGCCGTATCTATATACCTATAAGTTTAGAATGAGACCACCAAGTAACCCAAAGCAATAAAATGATTGATTGATTGATCATCATCTCAATCCATTACCGACCCACTACTGAGAACATTATAATTTATAACCCTCCTCATGAGGAGAGCCGTGCTCAGTAATGAGCCGGGGGTGATCGATTTTGATGATGATATGTAATAATATAACCGCGTTGCTCTAGTATTTTAATGTATAACACGTAAAATTTACCTGCTCACGCGCCATTTTAACTTTCTGTGTCAAATTTCCTATAAAAAGTAAGATTTTAGTCCTTATTTTAAAGGTGAACCGTACTTTTGACCCATACAGTCAAAGTGGCGTCATTTTCTTTCTTTCAGTCATTTTCTACGGACTATAATATCGCTTATTGCAGCCACGCTTTGTTTTTAATCTCGTTTACCCAGTCACATGTAATCGCGTCGCGTCTAATGTAGCCTCAGCCTGACGGTCAGGGTATCGCCACGACACAAACTCTAATCAGTCCATGCACTTTTCTATTGAGTTCCAACCTTTTAGGTTGTAAGAAATGCTATCCGTTCGAGAGTTCGTCTTTAAGCCACTGCGGCACGGGCCGGCCGAGCCTCACCAGTAACTTGGATAGGGCCGTGTTATGTGGCGTGTAATAGCGCCTTAAGAACTTGGCCGATCGCTCCTCCATGGGCGGGTATATCCGCCCTTTGGACTTGCCGAGGCATTTAGTTTTCTCATTGCTCACCGCCTGGCAGAAGAAACCTTTTTTCGCGTCATATCTGTAACCAAAAATGCTATTTATAAATCGCCAGTAACTTGAGCACACCAAACCAGTGGTAGATTCAATTGCCAATTCAAAGTCACAAAGGCCTTAGCAACACTGTAAATTCTAATCCATACATTATAAATGCGAAAGTGTGTCTGTCTGTCTGTCCGTCTGTCTGTCTGTCTGTCTGCTAACTTTTCACGGCCCATCCGTTCAACCGATTTTTACGAAATTTGGTACAGCGATAGTTTGCATCCCGGGGAAGGAGGGACATAGGCTACTTTTTATACCGGAAAATCAATCAAATCAGTTCCCACGGGATTTTTCCACTCGGACGAAGTCGCGGGCATCAACTAGTAAATTAATAATAAAAATCTAGTCTCTTATGCTACATCTATGACTTTCCACCGTTTCCGAAATTAGTTCTACTGACAAGAATCCGTTCAGCCGTTTTTGCGTGATTGAGTAACAAACATCCAAACATCCAAACTTTCACATTTATAGTATTAGGATAGGATTAATGAACAATTCACAAAACCATCTTTTGGGCAACTGAAAGCCATAAATCCATATTACGGCATCGTTGATGTGTGAACTAGTCTCGGATTTAGCAAACTCATTCATCCAAAGTCGACCTGCCCCCCAATTGTGTAAGAATAACCATTTCATGGCTATCGCAATCGTCAAGAAATTCTGCCATTTGATTGGTTGATTCGCTGTTTACATTTTTTCACAGCCAATCAAAGGGCAGAATTCTTGACGATTGCGATAGCCATGAAATGGTTATTCTTACACAATTGGGGGGCTGAACCGAACGTCAGTATTCCAATAATTAAGCCCAGATGCGCTGAGTGCAAGATACTCTCCTGATTTCATAAAGCACCTCAGCTCCTTTACTTATTTTTGTAACGCTGTGTCAGATTATCAGCTAATTGCTAATGCGCGTGGCCGCCATTTTAGTGGCGTCAGCACTAGACTGAAGTTTCGAGCTGATGGTATATTTTTATTTCGGCTGACGTCAAAATGACGTCATTTCGATGTTAATGAGACATGGTCCCAGCGCAATAGCAATTTGCCGGACTTATACAAAAAATTGCCCTGAGTTTTCAAAACAAATTCTTAATAATCCATAATATACATATTGTGTATGATACCCACTGAATTATTGTCCTATTACGTGATTAAAGGGGTACGGGTAACGAGCTATAGCAATGGGGAATAAGAAGCAAAGAAAAACACCAACATTTTATCACACAGTTTATTACGTACTACACTACTACTACACTCACTTGAGCAGCTTCTGGTAGTCCAGATGGGGTATCTTGAGGAACTTCTGCAGCGCGTTCATGGCTGTGGCAGGCTCGGCGCGCAACAGAGAGCCGTCCAGCACGTGCAGCTGGTGTGCGCTGTACTCACCCAGCCAGCGCTCCAGGTAGTGGCTGTACTTGCCCGGGTTCAAGCAACGGTTCCTAATTGAAACAAACATTACTCTTTAACAATCTTTTTTTTCACTTTAAGCATAATTATGTTTGACCACAGTGAAGTGATGACTTGGCCTAAGAAGGGACTGGTTTGGTTTGGGACTGGATTCTAGAATTTAGAAGATACCTATTCAGTCTTGTTTTTACGTTAGCCGGTTTTTTAAATAGAGATAAAGAGAAACAAGCAGGCGGATCACCTGATGATGTTAAGCGATTACCGCCGCCCATGAACATTTGCAGCACCAGAGAAACTGCCGCGTTGCCAGCCTTTCAGGAATTTGTTGGTCCGCCCCTTGAATAACCCCATGATTGTATATGGTAGGAAACACAGATCTTGTTAAAGTATCCTAAACCATCATCATCCATACATGCGTATGAAGAATGAAGGCGCGAAGCGTTTCGTGAAATGTAGGTATATGAAATATTGAAGACACAGGCACAGAGTAAGCAATATCTCTTTATACTGTGATACAGGGGTGAAAACTCGCCCGGCGGCGTCTTGCAGTATGGTGTTAAAAAGGTACAAAAAATATCAAAAACTCTGAGCACACTCTCTGAAATGTATCCTATAAAATACCGATAAGGCACTAATCAAGACTGAAGTTCCACCAATAGTGGTGAATCTGTTAGGAAGCTCCTAGCTTGACGATCAACTGTATATAGAACCGGCTATTTTGGAATATTGGTACAATATATTTGGATTAAACATTGAAACTTACATCTCAAACTAAAAAAAAAACTTTTATTCCAGATTATCGCTAGAATCTATAGTAATTGCTACTTTTAAGTAGGTACTATTTTAAAATACATCATTATCAATTTCTTACCTGAGGTCCCGAAGAGGTTTCGGTGAGGAGTCGTTGGCCGTGATGACTGTGTGGAAGGTGTAATTGTTTGCGACCGGGTCCCCATGCGATCGTATGTGCTGGTACCACGAGTATGCTCTGAAACAATACTCTGCATTAAGTATTAACTAAGCTAACGTCATTATTATTTAAAAATACGCTTGACTTTAATAACGCTGGAGTGAAACTGGAATGCAATGCGATCTAAATAGTATCACGTTTGGGTAGAAAATGCCTACTCACTTTTGCCTTAAAGGCACCAAGTTATAGGTGGCAGACCATATTGTGGCGTAACTAAAAATTGCCATAGCTTATTTTGTTATGAGGACATGACAAAAAGTTTAGATGGCTAACGACAAGCCAGTTGTCAAGACTATTGATGCGATAGCTCCTCTTTCTCTTATACATTTTAAAAACTGTCGTGTTGTTTCGACAAAGCTATAGTTGCAAATCAAGCAGAATGTTGCCTACTTTAGTAGTCGCAATGACTAGCCGTATCTTAGGTGATAAGTCTGATAAGATGTGCATTTTTATAGGGGTTGCTGAAGCCTCATACAACCAGCCTACTGCTGCGCGATTGCGGTAGAATGACAGCTACAATGTCACGATCGCAATCATCTCTGATTGTTTGACGCTCGCTCACTGGCTACAATGCATTGTTGCAACAAGAATAGCACAAATTCAGCCAATCACAACAATTGAGATTGAATAATGATTGATGCAGGTTTTACGAAATCGCCCTACTGATTTGCTAACTTAGTGCCTAACACTGAATGACAGCCACCGAGCTCATTTGACATTTATTTTTATTCCATTTAATGTGTTCTAAGAAAATATTTTAATAGATATTGTGTGGGTAGAATAGAACATAAAATATTCTAAACTAAATTAGAATTGATTGGTCTAAATCTAGTGCTATCGATTTCCGCAAGGAGCGTTATGAATTTTGTATTCTATAATACAGTTTCCTGAGACCTGTCATTTTAGTTTAGAGATTGTGTACAACAGAATTAGCCACAATAACTAACACCATCAATAACTTGTGAGAGCACTAACTAAATAACACCGGATGGCGGATGTGTCGATATTTCATTTCGATATAGTGCAGTGAATTTAATTAATTAAAAGCAACACTGTAAATTTCTGTTTTAGTTTTAGTACTTTTTGGAAAAAGCTTGTTCATAAAATTGTGACAATGTTTTGGTGTTGGTACTTTGTGCCTATAATCTAAATATATATGAAGTCGGTTAAAAAGGAAAGGTGACTGACTGACTGACTGACTGATCTATCAACGAACAGCTCCAACCACTGGATGGATCGGGCTGAAAGGCATGCAGATAGCTATTATGATATAGGCATCCGCTAAGAAAGGATTTTTAAAATTTCAACCTGTAAGGGGGTGAAATAGGGGTTTGAAATGTGTGTAGTCCACGCGGACGAAGTCGCGAGCATAAGCTAGTGTGTTTATATGTCGTGCTCAAAATGTTAGAGGAATATTGTTTCTCGAAAATGATTTTAATACTTACCATTTTTGATGTGGTACTTTTTCGGGCTACGTTAAATAGATGATATCTATTTATTTGTTTTTCTATGTGAGAACTAAGAAATGACGTCTTGTACTATACTAGCTTATACCCACGACTTCGCCCGCTTGGATTAGACAAATTTCAAACCATTATATTACCTCCGTAGGGGTTGAATTTTCAACAATCCTGTCTTAGCAGATGTCTACGTCATAATGTCAGTCAGTCAGTCATGCTAGAGAGTATAATATTTCATCAATAATAATCTTCTAAAAGACCAAAGTTATTTCGTAAATGAATATGAAATAATGTTATTCAAATATGCTTCCAATGTAGGCAGTTATTAATAGAATGGAGCGCCGATAGCTCGCAGAACCTATCGAATATCGATACATTTGAACGTCAAAACTAACAAATTTTAATTAAATTTGATTCGCACAAATACTTAGAGAATATCTTGATATAATAGAAATTCTTGAGTAAATTAATTTGAAGAAAGAAATCAGGAATCAAGGTCGAGTGAAATTCTTGTTTTTAATAATCGTTGTTGCGTTCATACCTATTACTCGCTGATGAGTAGGACAGAAGATACAAAACGTACAAGAGTTGAAGAGATAACGCTCTACAAATATGACCCAAATGCGGTAGTTTCTGCAATTTGGACGCGTAGATATGTAATGTATCGACTTCTTCAAATGCATCTTACACACAGTAATCGGCAAATGCATCTTACAGATATTAATAAATACAGATTAGATTGATTAATTATTTATAATTTTATTCATTTCAGCCGTAAGAGCGTTCTAAACTATAAGTGACAGTTTTTTGACATTGGCGGTCTAGACAAATTATCAAAAAGTATGGTCACTAAGCATTTAGGACGACTTTAAGCTTCAGTACTAAGCCGTGAATCCCTTGCTATATGACGACATTTTCGGATATCCTTAGTGGAAAGGTAAACTTGAACATTAAACTGACACCTGCATAAATTACCAACTACCTTCTTTATTCATCGCAAAAATAGCATAGGTAGGTGCTAGGTATAATAGTCTATAACGGGCAAAGCCAGTCAAGTTTTCATTTAAACAAACCAAGAAAATACAGTCTTAAGAGAAATATGGAGCGAAGGCATTAGTCGGGGCAGCATTAATTGGCTGTTTAGGGAGTGATACAGTAAGACCGAATTAACCTTGCCACAGCACGCTACTAATTTCCTACAGTTCCTTCAAATGGGTTTTTTCATACTAGCGCGGTTAGCTCTGATATTTATGTTGCTATTTACTTGAACCTAGAATTACCAGAGGAAAACGAGAATTAAGTATTTAAACCGCGTCTTTTCATTTCAACCAGCTTTATGAAAGCGGCATTGCTCTCAGTAAACTTTCATTTTGTGTAATATAGTCTTGCTTTTGTACAATGTGGAGTTCAAGATTCTGCAGTAATTAGTGTTGTCTTAAGATTAAAGTTCAAAAAGGTCGTGTCAATATTTTTTAATCTCGTAAGTCGATAGCGCTAAGTTAAGAATTTGATCTTTAGCAAAGAAATGTGCAAAAAAGATGTTTTTAAAGCGTATCGTATCCTTAGAGGATGATTGGAAACTGGAAAGTTTTAAATTGATTCGACCCAAAATAAGATAGAATAGCCAGTTTACTTAGTTGACTCACTTAAAATGTAAACTTATTGTTCAAAATCAAATACTTTATACATCAATTACAAAATAATTGAAAAATAATTTATTGATAGACTGCTTAAAAAAGATTTCAAGTAATTTACAATTTTTATATCTGTCTGTTTCGCGATGTTTGAACAAAGAATCTGAAACCTAATCAAATATATAGATAGTCGGGTGAATATTCGCTTATTACCTTTTGGAGGGAGAGATAAGGATGGCGATGATCTTCGCGTTCGGCAGGAGCGCATGCGCACGTCGCGGCACCAAATCGCCATCGAAGTACGTTGCCGATTTCTCGAATGTCAACTGCGTGCCGTTGCTTTGCTTGGGCGGGAAGAAGCTCAAGTACCTGTCAGCAAACACATATTGTTATTCAATAAATATAAACTCCAAATATATACCTATATAAAAATGAAAAGGTGCCTGACTGATCTATCAACGCACAGCTCCAAATACTTAGATGGATCGGTCTGAAAGGCGTGCAAATAGGATTTTTTGAAAAATCAACCCCTAAGGAGGAATAGGAGGTTGAAATTTTAAAAGTCGCGGGCATAAGCTAGTCAAAGACAAGTTTAGTTAGATACTATCTTTTGTCCGCGATATAGTCCATGTGGGTTAAATAGTTTAATAAAACTCTTAAGGAGCCAATAATTTTCTGGATAATCTTCTACCTGCCTGCGAAAGATAAGCATGAAAAGAGTAATAGCCGGATGAAAAAAGTCGTGTTCAGGTTTTGATAACATTTAAATAACTTTCATTATCATCAACCATCACCATTATCAATTGATCTCCTGTAAGGAAAACGAATATGGTCACAGATAAACACTTTGTTTATTTGCACAGGAAACTTGGATCGTAACATAACCGTGTACCGGAAAATGCCAAAAGCGGTAGGTTTATATTTAGCCGTATGGAAATCGCAAAAGCAGAAGCACTGAACCGGAATAGTCCTGGGGCGTATTTAATAACTCAAAGTAATATTCCAAGTTTCTAGTGTATCAGCATCTGAGGTCCAATTTATCAAACTGACGTGGACATTTGGTTGATTGGTTTAATAAGATGATAGTCGTCTCAGTTCTCTCGTCTCGTCAGGACATTGTTTAGAGAATTCCAAACAAAAATTCCTTTTTCTAGTTAAATTTCAATTAACATTTATTCCTTTTATGACGTGGGCTGGAGGCCCTAGCTAAAAAGGATTTGTGGAAATTTCATTCCTATGGGGGTTAAATAGAGGATGAAGTTCGAATGCAAGTACCTACGTCATTTTTTAAATTATATCCTAGAAAATTGGTAATTGAGCTTTTTGCTAAAACGAAGAAAATAATGTTTTAGTATTTTTGAAAATTCCATTCGAGCAAAGTCGGTGCAGGTCAGCTAGTTGTAAAATAAAATATATAAGAGAACATGAAACAATTGAAATGATTAGCTTGTACTTCGTGGAAAAGAGAAGTTTATTATTCACTTTCCTAAAATTAAAATAAGTCATTTGGACGATAACTCTGAAAAACATTATCTGAAATTATATTTCATATAAGTCCCGCAAATTGCTACTGACCTGGAACCATGTCTCATTAACATCGAAATGACGTCATTTGACGTATATTTAAGTAAAAATATACCATCGGCTCGAAACTTCAGTCTATTGCTGACGTCACTAAAATGAAAACAAAAAACTATAATAATCTATTCTGAATCGCTTCGTCGGTACCTATATTGTGAACCCATCCATCCAGGGAGTGTATAATGTTCTTGCATATACTCGCATAATAATCAATGGTACGAACTGAAACGAGTTTTAATTTAAAAAGCGGGTAATGAGTTCCGTTTATATTTTCATTGCCGCTCGTACAAAAAGCGACATTTATATTTTCTTTCCTTTTCAAAGTAAAGTCGTTAAATAAAGGGCATAAAAGTCTATTACTGCAGACGGAATATTTTAAAACAAAACTGCTTAAGAACAAAAGCGGTACGAACATTTAGAGGCTTCATCAAACATTCGTCTGGGAAATTCAAAAAGTATTTTAGCGGTAACAATAAAACTGTTTTATGAGCGTCGTTTTATTTACAAGCACTAAGTGTCGTCGCGGCGCGGATCGATGGGGGACATTTGATTCGGGGCGCCTGTCACAATGTTGCGTGCAGAAAATACAACCGCTTACTTTGTCCTTGCCAAGCTGGCACCTCACGAAGAGAGCTTTAAGTACTTGCTATTAAAATTGTACTTGGTATTTTTTAATGTTACATTAGATATAGTTTTTTTTAAGAAGTACATATTAGATATGTTACACTGGGGCCGATTCTCTTGTAATCTCTAAACAGTATAACCCTGTGGTTATACTGTTGTTTACAAATGCATGACGTCAGAGCACAGATAATCTATCGGCCAAACATGGCCGACAGTGTTTTCACCTGTCTAAGAAAAATATTTTTTTAAATTAAAGTTTTACGGTTTTTAGGGCGCAAAAAAATATAGTGTTAATTTTTTTGATATAATAGGACAAATATTAACCATTTAAGACCAACTTAAAAAAATTGTCAAGTAGCCTATTGATAAAATAATCTATATATATCTAAAAGGAAAAGCTGACTGACTAACTGACTGATCTATCCACGCACAGCTCAAACCACTAGACGGATCGGGCTGAAATTTGGCATGCAGATAGCTATTATGACGTAGACATCTGCTAAGAAAGTACTTTTTAAAATTCAACACCTAAGGGGGTGAAGTAGGGGTTTGAAATTTGTGTAGTCCAGGCGGACGAAGTCGCGAGCATAAGCTAGTTTATAATATAACACCTTTGTGCATTAAAATACAGTAAAAGAAAGGTTGTGAAAGTGATAGTAACTTTGACAATAACAAATAGCAGGTATGATGATACCGTGTTCATATAGCAATTTGACTGAAACAAATTGAGCCTTGTCATGTCTTTCACGAGAAGTTAACTCACGAAAGGAAACGTGCAAAATGATATATACGACATCTTTTGTCAAAAAGTTATTAAAGGTAAAGTTACAAAGTAGGTAAATGTAACATACTCGTAGGTATCTATTATTCATCTGACATTATTAATAGTAGTAGTAGTATGAAGATTTTGAATTTAAAAAATTTAGAGATGACGTGATTTTTGATCAAAAATTATAAATCTTTTGAACGTTTAAACTATCGTGAGTGATTTCCATTATACGATCACACACCGGCTTTACTCACGTATTTAGTCGACTTGCCCTACTAGTTTCGAACCCATCCGGGGTCCTTTTTCACAGGAACTCAGTTCGCGTAAAATGGAAATCTTTTGAAGTTAGAAAAAAGAAAGAAAATTGTTCCTGTACTCACTAGGGATTTATCTTTCAGTGCAACTTATTGAATGACTAATACTCATGTGTTATTGATGGATTGAAAGATAAAACCGGTTGGTGTATCAATCTCATAATTTAGATCAGATCTCTCACGAAGCCTCTACGTGATGTCCCGGTCCGGGCTTTGTCCCGTGAGAATACATACAATATAATAATTTCCTTGTAAGAGTTAATGGAAACGTCTAGATTCTAACGTATACAAAACAAGGATATTACAAACTGCAGATAGGCTCACCTCATATATTCATAATTATATAAAAAACTAGCTTATTCCCGCGACTTCGTCCGCGTGAACTACACAAATTACGAACCCCTATTTTACGCCCCTGGGCGTCGAAATTTCAAAAATACTTTACTAAGATAACCCACTTGATAAAGTTATCTTACTTCGAAAATTGAAAATACTAATTATTAGTTCATGGCCACAATTTAATTTTTTTTGTGTAATGTTACCACAAATTCACGGTTTTCAGATTTTTTCCCGAATGTCTGCTATAAGACTTACCTACCTGCCAAATTTCATGATTCTAGGTCAACGGGAAGTACCCTGTAGGTTTCTTGACAGACCGACAGACAGACAGACAGACAACAAAGTGATCCTATAAGTATTCTGTTTTTCCTTCTGAGGTACGGAACCCTAATAAGTTGATTTGTTTATGGGGGCGACATAATCGCGAAGTAATAAAACCCCGGCTAAAAATAAAGATTAAAAAAGAGGGTGTATCCCATGCGAGTAGCATCACAGACTTCATAGATAATTGCGCGGTGTTTATGCACCTTCGGATAGAATGACACCTACGAGCATGCTTTTAAACATGGTAGTTACTAAGTTACCAATCTGCCGAAATCGTTGATACAAAGTTGCTCTTGAAGTTGCAATAAGGACAAAAAGAGCCACTTAGTACAGCTATATGCGGCTTTGAAGGGGATTTGTTTATCTACGTAATACAAAAAAATACAGTGAATGTGTTTATAGTAAAATCCATTTCATCATAACATTCGTACATTGTTGACGTAAATGTGTTTTCTAGCGTATTCAGAGCGGAATAGTCAAACAAATAGGCGCCTAAACAATATAGTACAAATAAATACAGCGGGGATTGAATTGGGATCCAACATTTACATTACAATAGTTTCGCTCTTTTACAACTGCCATTCGATTTCGATTACTTCGAAGCCAGATATTCCAGAAGCAGCAAATGAACTTGCACCGAACTTGTTACAGTTTGAAAGTTTGGTAGTGACTGAATTAAATCTATTTTATTTAGGTAGAAAGAGAAAGACATAGTATAATAGCAATACAACTGATTTAACCGAGTATTTACGAGTAATCAGATTTAATCGAAATTTTATGAATTTTAAAAAGTTTTTCGGCAATAATAGGTAGGTATATTTACGCAGGTTATATACAGTCCAAATTTAATGTCTTCAATGTCTTCAATTACAATATAACTTCCTTAAGTTACCAACATCATTTTTTTTAAAGACTTGGTTACAGAAATTAAGCTTGAAACAAGAGCTGACAAGGTCTTCCTATTATTAACATTATGACGGGGAAATAGAGGTTTCACTATACATTCTCTCAGTACTTAATACAGATATGTGCGAGTTATCAGTTAAAACTCAAACTCAAAGCATTTATTAATTAAAAATATGTAGATACCATTGTAAACTTTTTGACTGTCAATTCTTGAATTTGTAAGGTGGTGGTGATTAATTACGTAGACTTAAAATTAAAGCTACGAGGATTCCAAACGCACCCTGGTCTGAGAAGAATCCCACGAGTTAATTAGAAAAATACAACATTAAAACGGCGGAAATTTGTGAAGAAGAATTTAATAGATATAAAAACTGAGGGAGCAACGCAAGAAGTACAACAAAAAAAAAATATATATATATATAAAATAAATTTGTGTAACAATTTTACGTGAACCGTCCATACTCAATACGTATCAAAGCAGCAGCTTATATAAGATTCAAGGCTTTTGTGAAGAAGAATTTAATAAAGAGATATAAAAACTCAGGAAACAACGCGAGAAGTACAATTTTTTTTTATACAAGTATGTAACAATTTTTATCGTCCATACGTGTCAAAGTAGCAGCTTGTACTAATAAGGTTCAAGGCGTGTAGCACCGTGAGAGTACTTGGGAATTTCATATTTTATTCACGACCCTCATAGTCAACCTGCACGTAACATAAATCAGGTTATTTATCTTTATTATGTGTTGAGAAATGGCGGAGACTCGAGCGAATTACGGAGCGCAGCGTTTATTGAGGTGCCAAACTAGTGTTACGACGGCTACTGTATTACTCTATGTTACTTTCAGAAAAAGATCTGTAAAATTGTGCAAAAATTTCTCCTGAACACGAAAAGTGAAAGTCGACTAAAAATTTTGGCATAGGTACTACCATCGCTTCGTTTTTAATGATAAAAGTATTTAATTTTTTAAAAGACGATCTTGTTTATATTGATATATGGAAACTACGGTGTAGGTGTCACATTGTCAACAAGGACACTAAGACTTTGAAGAAGCCAAAGGATTATGCGTTTGTACCATGTCATGAATGTGCAACATTTTTTAATACAAGAATCACAACAGAACACAACAGGCGAGCTCGACGATGCAAACATAAGCGCAATATAAATAGTATTATAAATACAAAAGTCTTTTGGTTGCCTGTCAACTTTTCCGGTAAAATACTTATACCACGGTGAAAATAAAACAGACGAAGTGTCTAATAAAAACTCACCAGTCTAATCCTTTCAAATAGTTGTTGTTATTAAAGAACTGCAGTTCTTCGTAAGTTGCCGGGCTCGGCAGATTGGGCACCAGATTAGGGTGCATGGCCAGGAAGGTGTATAGAGCCGTGCTGCCAGTCTTTTGCGGTCCTATCACGAGGATCTTCGGTAACGTGTCATATGTGTCGCACCATTTGCTCTTAGACCAAATTTTTCTATGTCGAATGTCGTCGCATGGATTCTGTTCAAAGAAAAAATCTAAATTATGTCGTTTTATCGGGTTCACATTCTTTCACTGAGATTTCAGTTCTATCGCTGGATTGCTATTGGAATAATGTAGATAGCATTTTAATTCCAATATGTAGTACTACATCCAGTCCAGTGACGGCCTATTAATAGTAGGATTATTATAGTCGTACGACGCCGTATATACTTGTCAAGCGCTCTTATATAAACTTTATAGATTATTTCATAGAAAATCATGTGAACGGGGCATTCCGCATTATTTTCATATCGGATATATCATAATATATTTCATAAGTTTATAATATTTAAAAAGTAACAAAATACAATTAATTTTTCTTTTGGTAAAATATATTCACGCCAAAAATAATATATTCGTATGAGTGGATTATTCGTTCCATATTCATCCATATAGAATTGAGTAGGCCTTATATTTTGCGAGCTCGATACGTATATTTATACCAAATAATATGAGTAGGTATGGCAGAAGCCAGCATGGGAATCAATTCTGCAAATTGAATGAGCGGGTGGATTAATACATGCTTCGATGAATAAACTAAAATATTATTAATGCATTGAGCCAAAAAAATATTTTGTTTTCACATGGAACAGGATAAAATTATTGGACTGAAAGCAGACGTAGCATTGCGGTTCAGTCCAGGATCATCAAAATTTTAAATCCCACAGATTCTGGATGTGTCTTGGAGGATCTGTGTGGTAAAAGGCTTGGATTTAACAGTCCAAAAACAGGGGATGATATTTTAAATCTGCTATTAAGTGGACGGGAAAATTTGGTTGATATTTTCAATATTTTATTTCTAACATTTCCCGTGAAAATGATCCGGGCGGGCTTTACACCGGGAACGGTTTATTGTGTCGAAAACAAAACACGGCATTCAGTGTCACTATAAAGACTTATCGAAACGCCCCGCCGCTAGATGCCCCTGAATATTCATTCACAAAGCTCTCGAGCCCGAGGTTCAACAATGGACAAGCGTTCCCATTGTTACCCGCGTCTAGTGCGTGGACATGCTTTGTAGTACAACCCTGTATAACACAATCGGATATTCTGAAATCTGGAATAGAGTCTCAATACAATAGCTAAACATATTAAATCTACAATGAAATTGGAATAAGAGTTTTGAAAACGTGTTGCGAAATAAAATTAAGAAAACTATAAGCAGTAAGTACTTCGAAACCTAATGGATGACTACTAAATTCGTTCCTAAACATACATTCTTGTCATTCTATTTGCTATCGGCTCTTCAAAATATAATCAGATTATAGGTACAGCGAATATCCTTTCATGTTCTTAATGTAGTCGACTGAGAACCTAAGCCTAAAATGGCGATAATATTTTTCGATTTTTTAACTTTACTGATTCTGTTTTATATTTACGTATTTGGGAATAGAAAAATATAAACAGTGAACAGGCAATGCTCAACAGCAACGTTTCAAACGAGGCTCCTAGAAGTTAAAGAAATGGAGGCGTTCAAAATTTGAAGCTTGCGTAAAACAAGCAATAGCATATTATATACTCACCCCCCAAAGTGGGTTCAGCTCATCAGGTCTCAGTTGGAAGTACTTTTCGGCGAGCGCGAGCGGCGGTGCGGAGGCGAGGCGCACGTTGGTCCAGCATCGCAGGAACTTCACGACAGATTCGAACGTGTACAGTGCCAGACGATCGTTGCCATAGTTTGACATGTGCGTCATAAACACGTTGATCTAGATGATATAAACATATTAATTTTAGTGGTCCCAACGAGGGTTTTCAGAATGTGACGTCAGATCCAGGCACCAAATTAAGCATCAAATCGTATGTGTATATTTTGACAGCGGTGTCAAAATATAAGAACTCTCATTGGCCGGTAAACCTCTCGCCTAAGTGGCGCCAAATGATGGTGTAACTGTAAAGTTTTATCAGGAACCCTCATTGAAAAGATTTTCAGCTTTTTAAAGGCTTACTTGAACGAAGCATATTTTGAGTTTATTTCAACTTAATCTGGTTAAAATATGAAAAAAGAAACATTTTCAAACCGGTGGAAATATTTAAAGCGCAGCGCTCGTTTACGTCAATTTTCAGTGCAAGCGGTCGGCAGTAAATCCCACTTACTAAGATATTAACCAGTAACAAACTCACTATAGCATATTACTAGCGGAAACTTAGTTCAATCATCAACTTGCAAGCATAAACTTGCGAACTATAATAATTACGATTACAAAACAACTGGCAACTAAAAACTCATCAATTGAGTTTTCAAACGTCCCTTTATTAAAAAATATATTTTTGATCTTATAGATACTATCAATATCTCAGGACCATCCAATTTTTTTCAATAAGTGAGCACTATAAGGGATTTTTAAAAACTCATCCCCTTAGATAGCGGATGAAAGTTTATGTGAAAGTTCATCATTAGTTGCATCAGCGTTTTTGTTCAAAGAATCCTTTACAATTTCATGCTTATAGGCCCATCGCCCCATGTAGATTCCCGTCCCCTAACTTAGCTAAGCGTAAAGGCGTACCATGTTCTAGCTTTCCCAAGCTAGAAGATGGCACGTCGACAGAATAGTGGGATTTGAACATAAATTAATTTTCAGATTTTACTACTACTACCCTACTATTAAACTTTTAAGCCTTTTGGGCATCTGTATACGTTTTACCGAAATAAATCGCTTCACAGGCCAGGCATAAAGTGTAGTAACTACCTTAAGCCTTCTATCTATCAAATGAAACGCCTAGACCAGAGCCAATTTGGGAGTACTCGTTTCTGTAATTGGAACTTCCAGGAAACAGATACGGGCTATGTTGCTTTAAAAGCGAGCGAGTTAGGTAGTTCGTACAACTCAGTTATTTGTCAAGGAATCCATCATTGTTCCATTTCGTACACTAACAGTAACGTTAGCACATCTCGACAGCGTTAACAGAAAATCGAACATCGAAACACTGTAGTCAGAGTAAAATGGAAAGGTGAAGTTTTTTATCCAGTAGTACTGATTTTCATTTCACAATGTTTTCGCTTGGAGCATCGGTTGATTTAAAACTAGTGAAACTAATAATCCAGTCGATTATCCTATCCATAACCTCCCGTTTTGAGTTCAAGCCAATAGACTCCCATTTTAAGTTAATAAGATGAAGCCCTGTCAGCCATTAGGAAAGTTGTCGAAAAATTGCAAAATGGTGCAAAAATGACATTTTGCACTATACTTATCTCTTAAATTCGAAAAAGATTCAAATTAAAGTTGTACGAAATCGGACGAGCGTTGGTTTCATCTTATTAACTAATAAGTAAGATTTGAAGGCTCATTGACTGGACTGTAGGTCTATTTTACTCTGCTGTTGTTTGTTGTGCTGCTGTGTTGCGTTTCGACACTCGAAATCCATGAGCGTTGTTAAGTTGTGCAAAATCGTACTAGCCCTAAAGATAGATGCCTAGCAAACACTTTATAGAACGTTTTCAGAAATTAGAAACATAGTTGAAGTGCCTACACTCCACAGCGCAGTGCAAACACAAATTCGCTAACCACAATTTCGAGTGCCAATGACCGCAGGATTTACTGACATTACTATACCCATACTGGATGGGTTATAACGAAGTATTGGACTAGGTTTTCCGCTAACGTGATATAATTTAAGCACTTCTGTGCCTAAATTAAAAATAAGACCAGCTTAACTTCAGCTTAATTAGCAAGCCTTGAACTGTCAAAAGATTTCATATATAGATCGCGAACATTTTTTAAAAAGCTGACTGACTGGCTGATTGATTGACTGATCTATCAACGCACTGCACCTAACTTACTTGCACTGGACGTGTATGTATAGGGCTGAAAGGCATGCAAATAGCTATTATGAGCTAAGCTAAGAAATGATTTTTGAAAATTCAACTCCTAAGGGGGTAAAATGGGGATTGAAATTTGTGCAGTTCGCGCGGACGAAGTCGCGGTCATAAGATAGTTATATAATTTTGTTTTAAACGTCAGTGCAAGGTAAAACTTACCGGGTTGTTTATAAGGGTCTGGAACAACTCCCCGCCCTGGATGGATTTGTCTAGACGCTGCCGGCCGCCCGGGTACCGCTCCAAAAGCAGCGTGTGCGTAAACAACCCGCATGTTTGACGCGGCAGCACCATCACCCCTCGATGACGGAAACCACGGCGTAATCTGACAAAAATAATACTTGAGGTGACGGGTCCTTACTGTGTATTGATGCAGTAAGACATACACGTTGCTTACGCTAAATACAGCGTTAGTACGACATTATACTCTATCAGAAATTAGTTAGTATAACGCTCTCTCTGTTAGGTAATCCCATAAAAATGACAGAGTCAGAAATATGAGTGAGCCTTAACCATTTTGAGTCACTAACCAATCACAAACGATACTTGCTATGTTTTCGAATTGAATTTCAAATGTTTTTGGAAACATGTTTGTGATCGCTTCTTGACTCTCATTTGTATGGGATTACGTAATAAAGAGAGCGCTATTACTAACTTCTTTCCGTGGATAGAGTATAGAGTGATGCTACACGATGCGTTGCGACGTCGTGCGGTACCGCACCGCACGCGCAACAGACTTGGGACCAGAGAGACGAGATGTGGAGGGATGATGCGGTACAACGCAATACACTCTGTCGGACAGGCTCGTATAGCACCCAATAATGGAATTCATTGCTGTGTGACGACGCCGCAACGCATCGGAAATTCATCGTGTGGCCTCTAACGTGCCTCAGTGGCCTCAGTCTTACACAGTGCGTTTGGGCGCCACCAACGATCCTGCACAATATATTTCAATAGTATTCTGCATTTGTACGTTTTGTGTAGGTACGGTTTTTTTGGTCCATAACCAATATTCTTGTTTGTTGGTTTGCCCTTCAATCAAGCCGAAACAGAGCAACGGATCGATATGATTTTTTTGCAGTTGAGGACTTGGTGACTTTTATACCGTGATTTAAAAAAAACACGATGCGGCCAGAATCACAGGCTTCATTTAGTTAGCTTTATAATTATGAAAGTGTTCCGCATGAAATACGTTTACATTTTACTTAACTAACTCCTTAAATGATCTTGATAAGCACAGAGATAACCTGCTTTCGGGACACGGACAAAAGTAAATTACGACGCGAAAATGTCTTAGTCCCGCGGCAAAACACAATTTTCATGCAAACGATATCACAGGCTAGTGATATAATTATGTAATTTAGTTTAATATTATATTCTCACTTTAATTAGTACCATGGCTTTGCCATATACTTTTGCCCTACAAAAAGTAGAGCAATTAGGTTTAAAAAAATAAAGGATCAAAATATGCAAAATTATAATTCGCACGAAGCTTGTCCGGCTAAAACTTGTTCTTCTCCAATTTAAATTCAGCCTGCATTTTCATTCATTTAAATAGCGAAGTAAACAAACAATACTGGTCTCCCGACTAGAATTCAACAAATGCGTGGACATGTAGGGACATACAAAAACCAGACCACAATTTATAGGATACATATTTACTTTATGTAGTTAACATTTATTTAGCTTTCTTCTTTAGGGTTGTACTTAGACAAAAAAAAAAGGATGGGAGGAGAAGTTAGGTTCTCCTAGAGAGTAAATGAGGCGTAAAAAACCACCCCTGTCTTTTGATTAGAAAGACATAAGTTTGTAACTGAATATTAATTAGTTCACATAATATACTCTTTTCCTGTTGCAAGACGTACGTCGTCTAATATAATCCATATTACATTATTGCACACACGCACATACAGAGTCAACTTCTTCTTCTTTAAAATATAAATTGTACACAAATTAGGCAGAACCAATATTACGAGACATTACAACTTCTAATAATCTAACATCTCTCTGGATTCTGCCCATGACTATACCGGTATTTAGTTTTTCAGCTAAAATTATGTAATTTCATTTAAGAGGAAAAAATCAAGCATAGGTTACTTAGGTATTCAGTTAGGCGATTTGGTGGAGCGTAATGCAATATCAGGACGGAAATGCGTGTACAATGCATAGTGAGACGTCGCCGCAACGCATCGCTGCGGTCTACAGCAGTTTGGGAACCGCAACACAGTGCCAGTAACAATGCCCAATAATGTGCTGTGCTGCCTATTCGCTACTGAATAATCTATGACTTTACTTTTGATTTTGCTTACCTAATATCTCTATAGTAAGACAAGCCCTTGCATAGGTCTACAGTTCAGAGTTCTGTATTCCGCTATGCGTCGGATCTCAATTTTTACACATTGCAAATTGAAAACAAAACTGAATCTATCCAAAATCTCGATTCTTCCATAACAAGATTTCATTTAAAGATTTGCGTCCAATAATTGAGCTTAACAAAAATGTTAAGTGTCAATTTTTGAATAGAGCCATTTTTGTTTTCAATAGACACCTATTATGGAAATAGCAATAGAAGACCACGACAGCTACTAAGTATTCGAATGTATTCGTCGTTGATTGGTTAGTTTTGACAGTGGAACGAGAACTTCGAAGCAAAAAAATTGGAAGTACTAGAACCTAGACTTATTATTTCCTACATCCATGCTTCGAAGTTAGAACTGTAAACCGTTGGCAGGAGAAATGAAGAAACTAAGTTTGAAATCGGAAAGGAATTTTTATCGATGCTCGAACTAACCATTGTGATATTGAGTTATATAACCTTCAAACGTATCATAATTCAGTCGGAAAACTAGAATAAAATTGTCTCGACATATTCCTCATAAAAAATGCGATCGGGTTTCAGCTTTTTCATAAGTAATATCACGAAGACAATTTTGAAAAATGGTCTCGCCATCTCAAATATATTGCTAACCGAAATACCGATAGTCGTAAGGTCCGATCTAATACTTGAGATTTCCCAAGGCTACATCCCAGACATAATAAATTTTGATGATGACATTTAGTATTTGCACAAAAAAGTTGAGATAGGTTTCAATATTCCAAATATGTCAGAACGCTTATAAGTGTAATTTTTATTTTATTGTAACTTTTTATGTGTATTGTTTTTTTATGCCTGACAATAATTATTATTATGATAAGAATAAATTAATTTCGAGTAACTAATATAAGTATCACAATAATTGTTATTCAGTTTTTCGGATGGTTGGAATTTTTTAGTCTTAGAGCCACTCAAGAATCTGTTATTTATATGGAAGTTGCAGAGTCTACACGCACGGAGTTGCAGCGACTGTGCGTTTAGACTCGACAACTTACATACAAATCTCGGATTCTTACGGTCGCCGTCGAAAGAGTTGCCAGGCAACTAGTCGACCGTCGTCGGTCTTATCATCACCACAATTGATACTGAGTGGAAGTTATAATCTTGACTAGAAATCTGGAGAGTCCATAGGTTTATTACTTGTTCAATATGTTGGGACCGTATGCTATGAAATGAGGCTACAAAATTCTTAACCAAAATTACCTTGCTGGCCGTAAATGGGGGTATTCCTCAGTACTCGTCACTTTGACATCCCAAACTTTTCTCCAAGCTTCATAGAGCGGTTCGTGTACGGGATATACCCCGGAGTGGTGCGGCGATACTGAGTAGCACGAGTTAGTAGGAATGCCGTGCTCAAGGGCGAACTGTTTGTTCAGCATCATTTCCGCTTCGAGTTGGGACACGTTGCTGTATAGATGCGGTTGCTGGTGGTTCCACATGTGGCAAAACCTGAGCATCAAAAAAATCGAGGTTAATATTCAAATTAGCTGTACGGCACTATTGACGGCCTAATAGCGATTACCAGCCAAGTCAATTTGGGACTTTGTAATTTTTAAAACGACTTAAGTTTTGTCTGGTGGGAGATTTGGCCGTAGCAACTAACCTAACACAGGTCACAGATATTTTGTGTCTGGTTTTTTTGTTTGTAACATTTTTGATGCGTAGTACCTTCTATACCTATTCTGAATTCCGTGGTTGATTCTAACAAGATTTTTCCATATAAACTCGGACAAGGCGCGTTCTGTCCTAGTATGTGGTATGGCCTAGTTTCTAAAGCAAGGTTGGCCTAAAAGGACAAATGGATGGCTGACCTATTCACACTGGACGCTAGGTCTGGATATTATCACATGTCACCGCAAATTGAAATTATTTGTAATTTATGCCTACTATTTAATGGTTTATCTCCTATAAGATTGTAGAGGTCAGAGTTAAGTAATAAGCAGACGGCGACATCGTGAACATAATATAAGGTCAAAGATAAGTATATACACACTTAATAGCGTAAAGGCGAAAGTTTGTGTGTGTGTGTGTGTGTGTGTGTGTGTGTGTGTGTGTATGTGTGGGTGTGTATGTATGTTTGTTACTTTTTTACGCCAAAAATACTGGACGGATTTGACTGAAATTTGGAATAGAGATTAGGCTACTTATTATCCCAAAAACTTCCTACGGGATTTTCAAAAAGCTAAATTCACGCGGACGAAGTCGAGGGTATCAGCTAGTTTTACAAAAAAAATCTTTTATTGATACTTACCAGTTAAAATGTTGCCGATTCTTTAAAAGCGCATCGTCGCCTCTGTTCTCTAGGGAGGTGCCGTGGTGGTAGTACTTGGCACTGAAGCCGAGATTGAACCGAAACCCTGGCACAAGGCGCTGCAAAGCAGCTTGTGATGCCATCAAAGCCGAAACATCTTCCTCGTGTAGGCGCGTTCCTGTGTAAGTAAATTTGATCGTGAAATATTATTTAAAGACAACCATTTCAAAATAAAGTTAATGTTATGTTCGGAAGCTACAGAATAAAAATTTCGAAAGAAATTATTAAAAAAATCGTATAAAAAAAACTTCCTCTGGTATTTTGTACTGAAGAATTTACTTTAATAACAGCAGCGGCGATTCCTTAATTTCATTTACGAATACCAAGGTTTATTTTGAATATAAAAATATAAAAACATGGAGACTTTTCTTGTTTCACCCGCTTATAACCTAGCTAGGTACTTCCTAGAGAAGATCCGGCTTCCGGAGTTCCAGACATCAAGTATACGGGCAGTACGCTGTCGTAGTATAGATAAATGGAAAGGGTGGATTAATATTGAAGGGGAGCGTGTCTAGCATAGACATCAAAGAGTAACAGGGAGGCGATGATCCAGGAGGCGCAGATTCAGGCGGAGCAAGCACAGTGTGGAAGTCTCTATAAAAACTTATATCCAGTAGTTGACGTCTATCGGTTGACGACGACGCGTCTAACATCCATACTGCATACTAATATTATACATGCGAAAGTGTGTCTGTCTGTCTGCTAGCTTTTCACGGCACATCCTTTCAACCAATATTGACGAAATTTGGTACAGATATAGCTTGCATCCCGGGGAAGGACATAGGCTACTTTTTATCCCGGAAAATCAAAGAGTTCCCACGGGAATTTTAAAAACCTAAATCCACGCGGACAAAGTCGCGGGCATCATCTAGTTGTTAATAATTGAAAAGTCAACTCAAGAAACATCACTACCCATTATGCGAAAGTGTGTTTGTTTGTTGGTTTATTGGAGCAACGGATCGACGTGATTTTTTTGCATAGGTATAGCTGGAGAGTGACATATGATACTTTTATCCCAAAGAATCAAAGAGTTCCCACGGAATTTTTAAAAACCTAAATCCACGCGGACGAAGTCGCGGGCATCAGCTGGTAGTATATAGCTGCAATATTCTTTTAATATAATAAAGACGAAAATACACGATTCAAATAGAATTGCATTGCAATTGCATCAATGACTTGTGGTCCATCCAGCGAATGTCATGTTCGGTGAGCACTCTTGCGTAGCAGTTGAATTACGATACTACAGAGTACCAACAGATTAATACAAATTGCCTCTATATAGGTACAACAACAATTGAGTCGAATAAAGATTGGCGCGGGATAAACGAACGGAAATAATAAAATCGCTTCACGGAAATTTTCCATGAAATTTTAATTAAAACAAAATTTTAATTAACTTATCGAATTGACTTTGGGCGAGTGAATGATCAAAGTGAATTTCAAATCTAAAAAGAAAAAGAAAAACACTTTACTAACTACTACAGTTCTGATTATATTATCAAGATAATAAAATTGTGTAAACTCAACAATAATATTATTATAGTATCTTCAACGCTTTCCGAAAATTATACTGTGTGACTCTGGTATTCCTCAATGCTCACTGATTAAATTAATAGCTCGATGCAATGTTTTGATTTTCGTTTACCTCTATTTGATTTACAGCATACATCATATTGAATAATTAAATTTGATATTCAGCTTATTGAGGGACGTGTGGCCTACTTGTGAAAATGCATGTCAATCAGATTGCGATTGCTAAGCAAGTCGGTACAGTAACCGGCAGGAAATATTGTACGTCAACCTTTAGAAAGAGGTTTCGGCTCCGTAGAGCGTCGTCTCTGTCACTCATATCTGTATGACGTTTTGTCGGTCTCAATGACAGGGACAACGCTCTACAAATGCGCTATCTCTTTCTAAATGTCGATGTACATGACTTTCTGCCGCCTACTGTAACTGGATGAGTGAATGACTTTGGAGGTCCGAATTTGACCTTTTGGTTTCCTCCGTGCCTCGGAGAACACGTTAAGATGTCAGTCCTGGTTATTAGCACTAATATCTGACAAAATTGTAACAACCTAAGAATCGAAATCTCGTTCTTTTAGCCAAGTTGTATGCGAAGGTATCTGGGAAGCCACCACATAATTATCCAAAGAAAACTCCTACCATTACGTGATTAATGAAAAGGGGTCTCTCAGTAGATAGATGTACTGAATAAAAAATGTATTCAATATTCCCTTTGCTTTAAATAAAAATGATTGCATAAGTAGGGAAAGCACTGTTAAAAAAAGAAAATGGTTTACCTCAGTGGAACAACACGCAGGTGGAGATAAACGATAAAGAGAAATAAGTTTTTCAAACGTTGCGACCATTAACGAGGAGCGCAAAAAGAATTAGATCACTCACCCACCTGATAATGTGGAATAAAACTGATTCAGTCACGTTTCTATAAAAGGTTTAAACTGGATCTCGTGCAGATAGGTTTCCACGCATATGTGTACTTATCTATATTTAATTTAAGTACAATTAACTGAGATTATTTAACAGTACGCGGCTGAAAATAAAAATACATCGACCTTTAGAATGAGATTTCGGCTTTGTAGAGCGTTGTGTCTTTCACTCATACCTATGTAACGTTTCGACGGTCTACACGACAGAGATAATGCTTTACAAAACCGCTATCCCATTCTAAAGGTCGATGTACATTATTTTCTGCCGCGTACCGTAACAGGATAACATTATAATATGCGCTACATATAGTAGGTATTAGGTATAGTAGGTCGATAAAATGAAATGTACTTACAGTACGCGGCAGAAAATAATGTACATCGACATTTAGAATGACATTTTGGCTTTGTAGAGCGTTGTCTCTGTCACTCATACCTATATGACGTTTTGTCGGTCTCAATGACAGTCGCTCTTCAAATGTGCTATCTGTATTTATTTTATGTAGAACAACTTGTGCCTCTCATGATAATGTCAGGAGTCAGGACTCTACTACCGCACCTGCACCGGTTCAAATAGCAGATACCTACTAGTAAGAGCCGGCACTCGCCGCAGGTAGCATGGTATGGTGACTAGTGAAATTAGGTAGCTAACAGCAATGTGGGAATCTAATAAACATCAGCGCAGATGTAGTTCACCAAAAACAATGCACTTAAGAAATTTTCCGTCAACGCTTGTGGAGAACTATGACTCAGAGAAAAAAATTGAAATACATTAGTAAGATCTTCTGAACGCACATTTTTTGGGGATTAAACAGAGAAATGTACTCGTATTTTAAAATAGCCCGGCCATTAACAGAGAGAACAAATATATTATGACCGTCGACCCACCTGATTTTATGGGATAAAACTGAGCCGGTCACGTTTCTCTAAAAAGGGGTGAACTCGATCCTGAGTAAATAGCTTTTTACACGCATCGCTGTATTGTGTAGCCCTAACTATTATAAAAACATTGTAATAGAAGTATTTAAATTGAAAGCGGGGATGTGGATTTTTTCTAACCCTTTTCTGAATTATACAGAATGTGTTTCAAAACGGTAATTTGGTACAAAGTTAACTTGCATCCCGGTAACGGACATAGGCTACTTTTGGCCCCGAAAATCGAATTCCCTCGGAATTTTTAAAAACCTAAATCCACATGGACGAAGTTACGGGTATCGTCTATTTGGTACAGAGATAGCATCCTGGATTACAACGCGAGCGCCATTTGGGTTCTCCAACCTAACTCCCTCGGCAACCCGGGCGGTCTACTCAGCTTCTGGAGCGAGCTTGGATGGCTGGAGTGAAGACTTCAGCGGGGAGGGGCAATGCACGCACAACAGACGAAAACGTTTAAGTGCGGAAACCAGCCCAGAGCGAAGAACAAGAAGAAGCATCCTGGATTCAGACAAGGACTGCTTTTTGGATGTTTGAAAACCTAAATCCACGCGGACGATGTTGCGGGCATCATCTAGTATAGGATTGAACCAGTCACGTTTGTCTTAGTCTTCGAAAGGGGGTGAAATGCGATCTGAACAATAAACCATTTCACACACTCCACCGTGTTATTGAAAATAAAAGCCTGAAACGGTGTATACTCCAGAGTAATTTATTAAGGAAAAAACGGTCGCGAAATTGTCGTATACGGCTTTTCATAGGTTCTTTTTATGTATCTACACCATATTTTTGTGACTTTGTGGGCCCTTTATTGTACTTGAACGTATTGTTATTGCTATTTTTGTGAAGATAGTTAAAATATACTAACTTTCAATAGCGACAATTAGGTGTTATCTAAATATATAAAATAAAAAGGTGACTGACTGACTGACTGATATATGAACGCACAGCTGAAACTACTGAACGGATCGGGCTGAAATTTGGCATGCAGATAGCTATTATGACGCAGGCATCCGCTAATAAAGGATTTTTGAAAATTCAAGCCCTAAGGGGGTGAAATAGGTTTTAAATTTGCGTAGTCCACGCGGACGAAGGCGCGAGCATACGCTAGTTGTTATTATAAATACATTGCTGCGTTATTTGAACAAGTTTTGGTGTCAATTGCCATCGATATAATAATATTCTAATTAGAGCAAGTGCACGCGGCGCGGCGATAACCTACTGAAGTCATAATAACCTGTTTTAATCAAACTAATGAACGATAATAGTATATATTCATTCATGTTTGTCTTGAGAAATGTATGTAAATAATAATAACTTAATAGAAGAATCCACCGGCGGACAGGCCTGGTGCGGCATCAATGCTCTTGGTTTCTTTATTTTTGTGGATTTTATGGAGGCCTGGCGGGGGTAAGTTTTTATCCTCTTCTTATAAGTTTTGTAGAATAAAACTATACCGACTATATTCGAAAACAGACAGAAAATCTAAAGTTTAGTACATCATATAAGCGCGAACGAAGCGAGCACGAATTTTTTTCATTAATTTTACAGAACATGTTCCTTTCTAACTACAAATAGACTCATACTTATTGAAGTCATTTCCTCAAGGTTTTGAGGCTCTTAGACCACAAAATTTATATCTAAACTAGGACCTAATAGAATAGAATATGCTAAATCTGTTAAATTATTATTAATATTGACTAATACGATTTTATAATAAGCGGAAGGCTTTCATCAAATTAAATTAATTAGTATTGATGGCTTTCATAAATTAAACTACAATTGTGGTGGGTGGCCACTTTTATAAAACGTTTGGCAACGTATCGAAAATTGCAAATTTCGCGGCCGCCAGTAGACAATGCGGCTCTCCCAAATTTTAAATTTGCATTTAACCGATGTTATATGTGTTAAAATATTTATTAATTATTTTGTATATAATTGAACGAAGGCCTTTTGTGCGTTTAACCTAAATTGTACCAAATATTTGAACAAAAGGCAACCACTAATTTCGATAGGATTTAAAATGATAGTTCTATAAAAGTAATTATAGTTCTATAAAAGCAAGTGATATTCTAGTGGTTAAGATCTCGGCCTCTAGTCGTAGGGGTCCGGAGTTCGACCCCGGGCACGCACGTCTAACTTTTCGAAGTTATGTGCGTTTTAAGAAATTAAATATCACTCGCTTTAACTGTGAAGGCAAACATCGCGAAGAAACCTGTATGCCTCAGAATAATGTTCTCAAGGTATGTGAAGTCTACCAATCAGCACTTGGCAAGCGTGATAGACTATTACCAAACCCTTCTAATCCTGAGAGGATTCCCGTGCTCAGTAGTGAGCCGGCGATGGGTAGCCGGTGATGATAATAGTAGTTGTTATGTATGTGTACTATTTACGGTTCCGAACGTATCCTATTAGTTTCATCCCATAAATCTTCGGCTTAAGGACTCTTACTTTCAGGCTCAGTTGTAAATCTTACACACATACTTAGACTTTGGTACTTAATTTTTAGTAAAAGAAGGTATTCGGTCCATCTAATTATTAAATGAAGCGATTTGTGTAAGGCGGTTAATAACCGCCTCGATTTCTCATACAAAATTGTATCTACGTAACAATTGCCACTTGTGTGCGCACTCATGTATATTGCCGTATGATAAATACAGGTCTGTTATTTGACCGACACCGGCCATATTTAAATCAGACGTACGCGGCTTACCTGAGATCGCCATTCACATAGCCTAAACACCCTACTTTTTATTTGCAGGATTAAGGGTACATAGTGGCGCATAAATAAATAAATAAATAAAAATCTTTTTTATTCGAATAAACTTTTACAAGTACTTTAGAATAGTCGGATGCATCTACCACTGGTTCGGAATGCCTTTCCTACCGAGAAGAACCAGCAAGAAACTCGGCGGTTGATATTTCAAATACTTGATATAGGTACAAGATTATGCCATGTATAAATAGTATTTGCAGTCTTGTGCGTTGCTGGAACGAGCTGCAGGTCAAATCCACGCTCTTTTATCATTTAGATAATCTTCAATTGTGTAATATGCTTTTTTCAGAAGCATATTTTTAATAGATTTTTTAAACTTGTGCAAAGGTAAGTCCAAAATAGTTTGCGGGATTTTATTATACAAGGTAATACCCATACCCACAAATGACTTTTGGACTTTTTTGTAATACAAAAATTCTCCCAATATCTGCTGCTTTACCCCATATTAAGATTCCAAAGACGTACACGGTTTTAACTGGGTGAACGGTTCTTTATTCAAGTCTCTGCACCACTACGTATTCGTTAAGATAAAACCGCGTGGTTTTAATGGCTTCTGAACGGGAGCTCAGGTTAGGTGCGTACAGGCAGCTAAATAGCCGGCGGGCGGTCAAATTACCGCCTGGATTCATCATACGTCAATGTATTATGAGAGCGCGCACAAGTGGCAATTATTGAACATACAATTTTGTATGTAAAATTGAGGCGGCAGCCGATCATTAATTAATCGCCCGTGCCCGCCTAGCCTTATAGTGTAATAAAACCGGTTAACTGTGTTTAGTAATGGCTGAAAAAAGCTTATATTTATAATTTTTTTAATGAACAGGAGCGCTTACCTCGTTCGCCAACAAAGATGTCATCAATATCGACGAGAATCCATCTGTCGAGACTCAAGCTCAACTGGCCGTGGCTGAGGTAGCTTAGTGCGTCCAAAAACAGCAGTCGATGCAGCCAGAACTGAAGCCCGGACCCGAACAGCACACGTTGGACGCCGTCCAAACGACCATGGTCTTGTACTACGGTCGCTAACGGTAGCCTCTCCTCTGTACAAGAAATTTATTGTTAGTTTACTGTTATTTTAGAAATATAAATCTCAATACAAGTTTTTAAATCCAACATACAAAAATACTTGTCCTGACTGACTGATCTATTAATGCTTAGCCTAAACTGCTGGGGTTGTTTTGACAGTAGGCTTCTCTTAAAACGTAAACACGCATAAAGAAGGAAGTTCAGGAAATTCCACTCCGAAGGGGCTATTTGAATAGAGGAAAAAGTTTGAAAAATATCGGTCATTTTTCAAGTTATAAATAAATATACTTTTTTGTACACTAAAAAATTATTAAAGAAAAACACACATAAAGCAAAACAAAAATATAGGTACTGTACCCGGTAGGAAATATTGCACATCGATATTTAGAGAGAGATAGCGGTTTAGTAAAGCGTTGTGTCTGTCGTTTAGACCGTCAAAACGTCACATAGGTATGAGTGGCAGAAACAACGCTCTACGAAGCCGAAAGCTCTTTCTAATAGTCGATGTACAAATTTCCTGCCTGTTTGAAAAATGAGGTATGACTGTATAGGTAGGTGCGTGTTTCAGATTTTTGGAAATTCCACTCGAGCGAAGCTGGAGCGGGTCAGCTAGTATATTTTGATCCGGCAAACAAAATGAGACTTGCCCCAATAACTAAATTTTTCACGAGAAAGGCATTCTAAAGCATCATCTAATAATAATTCTGTATATACGGGGCAACACTGTTCTTATTTGAAAATTCACTTTGCGATGATCTTTTTCCTCGATATTAGACCTCGTTCTGGTTAAAAACATATTTATGGGCTGCACAGTTTTGCACTTGGAGAGCCCAAAATAAGCAATAAAAATATCACAAGTGTTTGTTCGCCGGCTGACGAACTCATTTTACTATATTCTCCGCTTTGGATTATTTTTGAAGATGATGGTGATATACACGTGGAATAACAATCTCTCGGAAAAATAACAGCTCTTTATTGCTATAGACCTACGACAATGATGTCTATATATAATATATGTTCACTTCATATACTTAGTAGGTATACCCTAGTTATATTTTTGTTGTGTATAGATCTTTTACTTTATTTATTGTATTCCTCTACAGGTTCCCTGGAAGACATTGCTGTTTTACCGATAAGGCCGCCTCATCTGTACAATAAAGAACATTTCACGTTTACTTTATTATATTAAACCTTATAATTTTGTTTTAAAGCTCAGTTTAAAATTCCTACACAGAATTTCCAAAATACGGTATTTTGGTAAGAGATCCGAGCGTAATTGTTTTCTACAAAATCAGCGGACTTGTTAGGAAGTCTTAAAAAACGAGATGCTTAAAACGTTTCTGTTGGCAGAGCTTGTTTGCGGTTCACGGAACCGCACAAAGTACACACCGACGTACGAGTATAAGTTAACAAAATCGACTAATTCTGGGAATACACGTTTAAGGAATGGAATAAGTATGTACAAGTTTGTAGCGATAATAGGCTTAAAGTGGAATGGGACCCTTTTAGAGGGCCAACATTAATTAGGACGGTACACAATAAGAACTCAAAGTCAACTGCGAATAATTATAGCAATCACCTAGTGGTTTAAGGTAGAGTTTCTATTTGTTAATAAAGGCCCACAAACAGACACGCACACCTTAAATTAACTAAGGTGATAACATAACTAATGTGAATGGTGTAACTCAGGTTAGACTGTTGCTTTTCTATGCGTGTTTCTAGTTTTCTACACATTATATTTGATTACAAGACGGTCAGCCGTTTTTTGAAGGATCCCAGTTATTACTAAAACACATACTTAATAATTTAGTTACAATAAATGGTAATTATTTATTCTAAGTGGAAAATTATACAAGCGTAATGTGCTACTTGTTACGTTAGGCGGAGTTTCAACCACAAACTTTTAGATCGTCACATTTTAGGGATCGAGCGAAACCATTACAGGTACATGTTTAGAGGTAGGTAATATAGCTATAGTTCGCCACTCAACGACAATCGCAGTATGAGGCGGGGGACGCCCCGCACACCCACGCTATCCCGCACCAGGAAAGCGCGGGGGCTGTGCCGGTGTGCGGGGCGTCCCTACCCCGATTCCCATCTCGACCTGTCGCGTACAGTAGCCGGCAAGAAATATTGTACATCGACCTTTAGAATGAGATTTCGGCATTGTAGAGCGTGGTCTCTGTCACTCATACCTGTGTGACGTTTTGTCGATCTCAACGAAACCGCTATCCCTTTCTAAAGGTCGATTTTCAATATTTCCTGGCGGGTACATCAATAAAGAGTGTTGTTGTTCTCACATAGGCGTTTACATCATACAATTTTCGGGTGGAGCTGCTGTGTTAATGGTCTTGGTGAGTTATCCATTAGTTAGTCATGTTTATGTGTGATAAGGATTATCACACATAAACATGACTCATGATCATGATTCAATGATTCGATTCTCATAGCCCAATAAAGATACTTCAAAAGACGTATGGACAAGATAATGTGAAGAGACTGAGAGAGACATTTGCACATATATTTTATCGACTGCGGCACTCGACTCCCCCAAGGAAAGAACTGTTTTTATTGGGCTGACTATCAATTTAAATAATTGACTTTCCCATCGCGGGGCAAAGGCCTCGACGACAATATTTCACACAATAAGTTCGTAATTGTTCTTTATAGTCAAGAACGGATGATCGTAAACTCTACCACTGTACCAAATACGTGAATCACTATCGTGGCTACTATAAGGCCGACCATACACGGGCAGCTCGAGCAGTTAGCCAAAAATCAAAATACACGAACCGCTCGAGCAGCCATTGTCAACAGCTTAAAGCTGCCATTGATAACTGCTGCAGCTGTCGATTTCAATTCAACTACTAGATTAGTCGCAATTAGATCTGAAGGCGCGCGCGACGCGGAGGTGGGATGCGGGCGGAGACGGTAACTGCACGAGAGCAGTCGACTGCCCGAGAAGTCAGTGTATCTCTGGCAACTGCTGGCCGCACGATGAAATTTCATCGTGCTGCTGACCGCCCGGAGCAATTGCAACTGTTCGAGCGAGCGGTTCCATATAAGTATGTATGCAAATGGAAGATTGTAGTTCACGATGCAGTCGGAGCTTGAAGCAGTCATTCCTGACTGGTTCAAGCTGCCCATGTAAATCCGGCCTAAGTGTAATTCGGAAATAATTTTTTATAGGAACCCGTTTAAGCTGTTTCGAAACTTACTCGTATTGGAATAAAGTCTATTCTCGTTCCGTTGACATGAATATATTTAATTCCAAGACCGGTCAAAGGTCCGCCTAATAGACGAGTCGAGGCAAACTCATTTGACCCGTTAACAAAAGGCTTGAGCCAATGTAGATTTTATTAGAGAAATTGATTAGCGATGAATAAGAGATAAAACCGCTGGGAATTTTTCCTCAAATAGATAGGGTTATTTTTGCACCACTACTTTTAAAATAAATACCATAATAATTTAAGGTCGAATACAGGAAGGTTTATTGTTTTAAATATGCAATCGTATTTTTTTTACTTTGATTTAACAATGTTATTAAAGTTCGTTTTGTTTTTAAAATAAGAATAAATGTGTGGACACACCTTATAACAACCCAGGAACACACGGTACGAAAACAAAACGACATGGCGATAAAATTGTCAACGCCGGCATGGATTTTTTTGGAAATTCGATTTTAATTTTTTAAACTGCATTTACTTAACTGTTAAATATCGAAATTAATCATTTGATCTATAAAACACAATTTGGAACAAATTGTAGAAAATATTATCCTACTAATATTATGAATGTGAAAGTGTGGATGTTTGGGTGTTTGGATGTTTGGATGTTTGTTATCCAATCACGCAAAAACTACTTGACAGATTTGGCTGAAATTTGGAAAGGAGATAGATTAGATAGCCTGGATTAACACATCATAATCATCATCATCATCATCAACCAATAGACGTCCACTGCTGGACATAGGTCTCTTGAAGGGATTAACACATAGGCTTCTTTTTATCCCAGAAAATCAACGAGTTCCCGCGGGATTTTGTAAAACGCAAATCCACGCGGACGAAGTCGCGGGCATCAGCTAGTACCGAATAGGTCCTAAAGTCTCAAGTACCTGCCTACCTACATTAAAATCTGAACTCTGACGAGGTCGTAAGCCATTACCCACAACTAAGTGGAGAATAAACTCATAAACTAAACGGAACGACCCAAACAGCACGTATCCAAAACTAACAAAACAATCGATCTACGCTCACTTAATGGCGCGAATCAGGACAAAACATAAACGGACCCCATTAATGAGATTGCTTGATGGCTTTATTCCTAAAAACATCAGGCGCATGAAAATTGGCATCCATTTTGATTAACTTACTCAAGAAATTATAGTAGGACACAAAATAAAGGATGGCTTTTGGTCAAAGAGCATGATGATTTAGTTTTATAAAATTCCGTGGGAACTCTTTGATTTTCCGGGATAAAAAGTAGCCCCGGGATGGAAGCTATCTCTATACCAAATTTCATAAAAATCGGTAGAACGGATGGGCCCTGAAAAGCTAGCAGACAGACAGACAGACACAGTATGGATTAGTAGGATATATATATTATGTAGTATGTGGTATGTTTAGTACGTGATGGGTCGAGATGTCTATCGGGGTATGAGGCGGGGAGACGCCCCGCACATCCGCACGTCACCCGCGCTATCCCGCGCCGGGCTAACGTAGGTGCGGGTGTGCGGGGTGTCCCCAGTCCCCACCCCGATTGCCATCTCGACCTGTAGCGCACTATAGTCTATAGTTACATCGATGACTATAGTATGTAGATGTATGATTTATAATATGACTCAATGAAGACTACATGATAGATACATATGAGGTATTTAGCTTTCTGCAAAGGTTTCGCGGGTTATTAGCGCAGGCCTAATGGCGCCAAGGATTCGTATTCATATCGTGTAACACGCGCGCCGGAATTCCAGTGATGTCATCGAATTCGATATCATACGACTACTGCTGTTGTACAAGTAACCCGTTCCGTGCCATACATTTTTATTTTCGGCTATGATAACGTATTTCACGCATGCATTGTGGAGGAAGAAAACGTTTTCGTTACGTGATTCGGGGACAAAATGAGTATGATAAATCAGTCCAAAAATGCTCGCAAATATAAAACGTCCATACATCATGCTTTAATGATATTTATTTAGGTTTAAAATACTGTTAACTAGCATTATTTTTGCGTAATGGTACGTTATCGCATATTTCCATGCAAACTAGGGATAATGGATTGTATACGATAAAAATACCTACCTACCAATTAATGGTTTCATTTGAAAAATCTTATTAAAGCTTTTTTTAAAAAGGTAGATTCTTAGTAGGTGCCTACCTATCGTGCCTATTTAGTAGATATAATGAAAATGCGAAAAGTTTAAAGAAAATATTCCGTTGTAATAATAATTAGTGGCTTGAAAATACCTATTATTGTACTAAGTTTAGTCTGAACAGGGACACGCGAGTTTTGGTGTCCCTAGTAAATGGATTACGAGTACCTACCTTTTTACTTGTGTTTTAGCTTTCCAGTAAAATATTATCTCTAATTTATGTTATCACTAACTTAAGCTCGCGACTTCGTTCGCGTGGACTACACAAGTTTCAAACCCCTATTTCAACCCCTCAGGTTGAATTTTCAAAAATCCTTTCTTAGCGTATGCCTTATACGTCATAATAGCTATCTGCAGCCCGATCCGTCCAGTAGTTTGAACTTTGCGTTGATAGATCAGTCAGTCAGTCAGTTTAGTCACCTTTTCCTTTTATATATTTAGATACATCGACCCTCCCACTAGGTTGACTAGGTTGGACAGACAACATCATCCATCACATCCCTACAAGAGACCTGCGTCCAACAGTGGACGTCGATCGGGTGACGTTAATGATGATGATCATTAATTTGCATTTATATCTGATATCATTATATAAACAAAGAACAAGATTCTGGGAAATTCCAAATAATAATTAATTATTCGGATCGAATACTTATAGTATAAAAAATAAAAGTGATGAGCTTTTCCTTATGTGTATTCACGGTATTTTGAACACATATTTGGTAATATAATAAGTAAAAATTAGAAATAACTAAGTAGCCAGAGCGAAATCTGATCATCTCGATTGCACGCAATTTTCTATCCCACACCTAGAGTGTATTTTGTAAAGTGCGAAGTAAGAAGCTCGAAAAGCAGGTTGTGAAGCGTGCCGGCACGATGGCATCCGTAACGAAACGAAGGTAGAGACACAAACACTCCTTTCCTCCTTGTCCATTTAAAAGTTAGTCAGTCTGCCAGTTAATCAGCTCGTCGACAAATTGAATGATTAAAATTTTAATTAAAAACATTCAGTAAAACGAGTTTTAATTGAAAACGGATTTTAGCTGTAACATTATACCTATAATAGATTAGAATGTAACTATAATCAATTAATCACCATTGACGCCATAATCGGTCTGCCTCAACGCCCAGGCGACCGGCTCGTACGTGGAGGAGTTGGCCCTGAAGACAGTCCAGTGCTCGCCAGGCAGCGGGCCCCAGGCCGTCTCACCAGCTCGTGCCAACCGCAGCACCGGCGAAGCAGGGTTCAATGCTGCGTCCTAAACGAAATGTGTAACTTTTAGCTCGGCCTCATTTTTTAATGTCGTAACCGCGGTGATCTTTTTTCTATTAACAATCGCGTATTCGTTTCGTTTTTTAGAAAAAGATCAGCGATGTTAACATATTTTGCTAGTAAAAACGTGATATTATAAGCACTGGAAAAATACAGAAACGAAAACACAAACACTTTGATACTTTAATTATTAGGTGATGCCCGCGACTTCACCCGCGTAAATTTTGGGCTTGTAGTCAAGGGGAAACTCATTGATTTTCCGGGATAAAAGTAGCCCGGGCAACAAGCTATATCTATACCAAACATCAACATAGGTTAAACGGATGGGCCGTGATAAGGTAGCAAACAGACAGATAGACAGACACACTTTTGCACTTATAAGATTACTTATACGAAATATTAGTATGAAATAATCTATTGATAATACGAAAACATTTTCAGAAGATACGGTAATTTAACAAATCTCACAACATTGTGTAGTAACCAGATAACATTAAGGAGCCATGAATATAAAATAGATCCTAATTCTCAATTCGCAGACGACTATTACTCATAATACAGCGATAAAACGTGAAGATTTATAGCTACAACGATATTATATTAAAGGTAATTTCAGTCTGGAGACGGAGCATGATGTTGTAGGCGACAATATGCCACACAATAAATTTCAATTTACCTTAAGCCGCAGATTGGTATGCATGAAGAGTGGGAATCCTTTCAGTTGAGCACCAACAAGGCTCTCTTCGCCTGGCGTTGCGAAGCCCACGACCCCTACTGAATATTCTCGGCAGTATTTGTCGAGTAGTTCTCGGTTCCACTTGTCCATATTGGCGTATTTTGACAGCGATTCGAATACGATTACACCGTATCGCCCCTTGTCCAAGGTCGTAAGTACTGGCAAGCTTTTGCCCGCGACTTCTACCTTGTACCTGTGAAAAAGAAACTTCATGTAATAATATATTCTAAAAACTCATTAATTTCTACGTATACAGCACATCGCTAAGTTTTCTTCAGCAGAGTAATCAAATAACAACGTTCAATACAAAGGAATTCCTTATTCCTTTGCACGTTGTTGCTTTGCTTTAGTACCTACAAAGTTACTAGTACCTACTGCCGTCATAGTGACTTATTTAGATACCTATAATTATTGATTTAAGCGTGAATAGATGAATAAAATGAAGAAAGAAATAAAATCTTCAATTAAGACAATTTCTGTTTAAAAACAACTTTACATAATATCTAATACACTTAATTAATGGCAATTTAAAATAAATACAAATTTGCAAAGCTCCCCAAAACAATAATTTCCAATCCATTTTTATCAAAAGTAACTATCAAATAAAATGACTCTACATCATCAATTAATTTCTATTAGAGAAGGAAGTTAAGCCTAATTGTTAAGTAAGATGCACTCGTAAGAATCTATTAAATTGTATCAATTAATAAATTCATATTGTTCTCAGCAGGTACTTGTTTTGTTTGTTTTTGTCACTTTGTGCTGGCAGGTATCTACTGCAACTGATAGACGATCGGAACAAAGGAAGAAGATTCTTTTGTTACTCAGTTTCTGCAATTAGTAATAACTCAAATACTATTTAATTATTTGTAGACGGTTTTCTTTGCAATGTTATTTAAATTTCTTGCTAGAGAAAAGATTTTTGCTGTGATTGAAAAATAGTTCCTGTTATTAATATCCATGAGCCTGATCTTAATATCCATGAGATGTCCAATGATATTATATTATGTAAAATGAAGTAGATACGTTACATAAAGGTTAACCTGTATCTAAAGTGAAACTTAAAACTTGTATGCGTTTTGTATTTTTTTATCTTACTCATCGGCGAGCACTATTTTATACGAAATGTAATATGAACTTATCATTTATCTATTATCTAACATGTCTATGGTATAATGCCGTTGATAATGTCATAATTTCTATTGGTATATCTAATCAAGTAATTCAATAATAACTAAATAAGTGTGATGCTTTGAAGAATCCTAAATCTTATATAGTATTTCATTAAAGTAAAATCCTGAAAATGTAGTTACTAGCATTCTATGCCAAAGTTACCAGTATATTCTTCGAGTTTTAATTTTGTCAGACTTCTTGATGTTTATTTTACAGGATCCTTGAACGATATAATTAAAATAAATACAAGCTGCATCGACATATGACCAACTTACATTATATTTTATGTAATGAAATTATATGTAGGTTTATGAAAAAAAATCACTGTGATTTTTTTTCTAATACGAGTTCACGCCCTAAAGGCTAGCTAGACGGTCAGGCTAATAAACCGAAAGGAGATGTAGATACGACGTTGCTAATACTTTTGCATTTCTAAATTGCCAATCTTAAATCTACATTATGATGATGAAATACTGCGACAATTTTCAATTATCAAGGTATTTTAATCAAAGGAAACGCTCTGACCCTCGTCAAGGTTGTAGGTACAATTTAAATAATATATATTATAATAGGTAAATAACTCTCCTTTTAGCTTCGCAATGAGTGGATATTTCTAAAATGATAAAATAGAACTGTTCGAACCATAGCAAGACGGTTTTCAGTTTTATCAATTTTAGTTCAATAGAGGCAATTTAACCAATACTGATAATACCTGACAAGCCTGTAGAGGTTTTCAAACGTTGAAAGCATAAATATACAAAGTCTAGGGTTGCCCCACTATAGACTTCGGCAATATTATTTTATTACTTCTGAATTATAGTGAAACTAGATGATGCTCGCTACTTCTTCGCGTAAATTTTGATTTTTCAAAATCCCGCGGTGTCGGGTTCTCCGATTTTTCTCGAAGAGATTCAGATGCATGTTATATCTATTTCAAATATTGTTGAAATTTGTTAAACGGATGGCCCATGAAAGGTAATTGACATACATACACACTTTTGCATTAATAAATTATGTAGGTATACAAGTGAGGATAATTATTGAAGATAGACAGACAAGTTAAAGAAGGTGGGGAAAAATGAAATGTTTAAAGACAGAGGGCCGTTAGCGGTGATGCACGTTCAGAAAGGCATTTGTGTCCAGCCAACAAGATGATAATGACGTTAGAGTGGACCAGATTTCGAAGTCACTTGGCTTTGTAACAGAGGCAATTTGAGTTTCGAAAAACCAATCAAGAAGCAAATTCGCTTACGAAACTATAACGGAAGCTTATTTTTGTGCTGTGCTAATGTTGTATAACTATTTAAAATTTCCTTAGTTTGTCGACAGCCCTTGCGACCCCAACAGGTAGAGAAATGAAGCGAAATATCGAAAAGCAACCGTTCATTTTGCTCGAGTTGCGGCTCGTTTCAATTTGGCAGTCCGAGTGCACACGGACAGAGGCACCGGCCGCGGACGGTAACTTGCAAATAGCACTTGCCTATAAGTACGCGACAAGTCGTGATAGCAATCGGGTAGGGAACGCCCCACACACTCGCACATCCCCCGCGCTAACCCGGTGCGGGCGAGCGCTGGTGGCGTGCGGGCGAGCGAGGCGTCCCCTCGCCTCATACCCCTATTGTCATCTCAAACTGTCGCGGACTATACCCTTGCCGGTTCACCTCTTCCCTAATGTATACCTACTCGGAGCACTCGTTGCAACTTTGCGATCGTACATTGGCAATGTTACTGAACCGTGCATCGATATTTGCTATGCAGAAAGTTGAGAGCGTAACATTCTTGAGTATATAATCTTCTACGAGTAAGTAGGAGTATGGCCATATAAAGTACATTACAGAATTTTTGATTTAAACTTGCGACTGACCTGTAATCATTTGAACCTAACGTAACATTAACAAAAAAATGTAGGTAGGTACTATGTTATATGTTAACTATATGCTGAGTTTGTTGTGGGCTCTTCTCAGACTTGGGCACGTTTGGAACCCTCGTAGCTTTAGTTTTAAGTTTGCGAAATAATTATCACCACTATATCTTACAAATCCAACAACTGACAATCGAAAAGAGCAATTTATTACCTATTTTGAATAAATCATTTGATTTTGACTTTGACTATGTTTTTAGGGTTTGAGGTACAAAAGGAAAAAATGAACCCTTATAGGATCACTTCGTTGTCTGTCTGTCTAAGTAGAACACGTAAGCTTTTCTAATTACCATAATTCCTCACGAACACCTTCAATCGCTATCTACCTAATGAACAAGTACCCTAAGTTTCTCTTATTACCATAAGGTATCCTAATAGATATGATGTAATGTCAGTTATACCTACTACCTAACCGCAGCAGTTACATAAATAGTGTATCATTGAGACTGACCTCTATCGCAACAGGCGTACACTCTAACCTCTGCTCCAGACGATCGTCGCCAACGAAGCTAACATGTTTTAATTACCTTAATTAGCGTACTGTTGTTACACAAAACGGTGTTCACTTTAAATTAGAGTACGCGAAATGGTCCAATTTGAGCGTGAACTGAAAGCAACGAGGCTAATTCCGTAATTCGTGATAAGGGAACGAGTTAAATAGCAAGCGTGGGGAATGCACGATTAGGGACTCGCGATCCCAGAGATAATACAAGTTATCATGGTGAGAGGGCGCCTCGTGCCTCTTGAGTATACATACGTGTCACAATCGAGTGAAAAAGCGGTTATGGTAGGTATCATATCGTTTTGTTGTAACTCGTAACTATATTATGAACGTTGTAGTTGATTCTGTGTGTTGTTGTGTATTTAGTTAATAAGATTACTACAAAGATTACTATAACTGAGATACGAATTTTCTTATCACTACAGTTTGTATTGAAATGTAATACAATTTTGGTCTATCAAAGATCTAACGCCCACGGCGACTATTTGTATCGATACAGCCGCACGTGTCTTGAACGCGATTCTGAATCGCGACAGTAGCGAAACAGAATAGTGGCGAGAGTAGTACCAAAGAATAATATAATATGGTAGTACACGGACCAGCAACGCATCGCTACTGTATCGCTGCAAAAAGTCGGGGTGGGCGATCTTCCTAGAGTATATCAATACAGATAAAATAAAATTGCAAGTTCCAATATGTTTCCAACAGAATTGAACTAAATTTAAAATTAAGGCCAAATGGTTATATCCATACAAAATTGTACGTGTAGCTTTAGGCTATATCGAGTCAAATTTTAGCTAAGCTGGTTGTTGATAATGTTTTAAGTGCACGAAGAATACTTTGCCAATGAAAATGCAAATAATAATAATGTGTAGTAAAATATAACTGTTTATGCTCAATATGTAGGCGGGTAGTGTTATAAAGTGGAAACTGGGACTACGATAACGTCAAAGAAGAACGCCTGCGGTCGAGACCGTTTCTAATGGCGGTAGCGAAATGGTTCGAGTTGGCGAACTAACGACCGCATCAACTACCTAATTATTTGCAACTTACTAACTTTATTCTTTGTATCTACTTACTAACCTACTTATTTGTTTTGCTTAAACTGGCAGACGAGTTACCTACTTGATATTGCTTGAAGAGGGTAGTTATCATTCAAGTAGACGACTACTCGTATAATGATTATGTAGAGCATTAGAAGTGCTGCTTATCGTCAGATTTGAGGCGTCAATTCTCTAGCAGTACATAGGGGGAAACTACGGAGAAACAGACACTGTCTGTTTTATTAGACTTAAGAACTAATCAACTACCTTCCTAATTAAGTAATAGTCACACTTGAATATGTAAGGATAGGGTCCACACCCCACACTGCAAAATTTCGCCGCGCGTTTTTTACCGCAGAATTCTGTGACATAGATACGAAAACTGTATACAGAAGTTTATGAAATTTCGCAGTGCAGACTTACGTAGCTCTAGTTCCTGAAGTCTAGTCCGCTCACTGTTTAATGTCAGAAATCAGTTGAGTTCCTATATCGAGTTTTGAAAACTCGATATAGGACGTAGAGTCGTGACTGCCTCCGAGTATCAACTAACACTGATCTATATTTATGCTGTTTCTGTATCAAAATCATAACTACCATCAAAGTTAAGCGGCAATAACAAAAAGAGATAAAAAGATTTAATGGAAACGCATCGATCGGTACCAATACCGACCCCAACTCCGAAACAATCGTAAAACCAGTAGACGGCTATTATGGAAATGTGAGACGTAAAATTTTCCATTTCCAGATCAGTCTTGAAACAAATCAAGCATTAGGTACTGCCACCTTTTATAAGGGAAAGGTTTCTACGGAATAAGGGTAGCGTAAATTTCCTTTCCACTAGGTAATTAAGTAATCTTGACAAGATTAGTTATTTATTCTGTGCGTCGGAAACGTGAATACAATCGTTGTTTTGGTTAGATATTTGCACCCATAAACAGCACGGTGGCTAGAACAAGAGTTTTTTAAATACGACTTACACGCGTAGTCTAGCGTACTACGCACGTAAATTTTGGGTAATACGCTGGACTCTCGACTCGAGCAAGTCAAAATAATAGGGAATCTTGGTTGCATCCAGTTTACGCGCGAACTTCAGAGCGAACTGTGAATATCGTTTTTTTTAGCAAATGCTCTAATATTTATGTTTCAGGGTCCTTGAGTATCGGTAAATTAACTATTAAATTTTCTTTAACCTTTCAAAGCTTATTTTATTTTTTTATAAAATGCAATTTAATTTTATGCATTTGTTCTCGCCGCTCGCTGAGACCCTCATGACACCGATGCAAAAGTCGGCGAATTTTGGTCCCGCAAGTTCAGCACATAACAGGGAACTCTAGTTCAAGGTTGTAATTTCTGAGCCAACCTCAAACTCGAGCTCCAGCCTGCGTGCACTGAAGTGCAGTCATTCGTTCAGGACACGTGAATATCGAATGGAATTCGTCTTATGTGCTCGCGCGTCGAACGTTCTTTTTGGACGCGCAAGTACGCGCATATACGCGCCAATTAATAATTCGCGAAGAATTTGCCCCTTCTGGGCAAGGTCTTAGACGCATCACGTGTGCGGATGACTTCACTGGAATGCTCTACAATTCTACATTAATGAATTGCCTTCTTACAGCGTGTGAGAATAAGTGTGCGACGACATTATATTGGAAACTTATTCAATTCATTTCACAAAAATATGCTTACAATTTGAAACCTCCTTAAATGTATGACAAAAATGTGATTCTTTAATTAATGTAGTACTAGACTACTTAGTGCTGGGAACTTGTACTAAGAGGTATTTCGTGGTACGAGTGTCGTCACCTTCTTCCGTACCATTTTACATACATTATTTCTAGCTTATATTAGAGCATAGTAACATGCGAACCTTATTTATAATTAGTATACTTCCGCCTTTATAAGCACAACTTGTAGGTAATGTAATTTAATAATTAGGTCGCATCATGTGTGTGGAATCGGCACGGCTGCTACCAAATTAATAACTACGGAATGTTACACCTGACATGATAATATGATACTGTGTATAGGTTCGTTAACCTCAAATGTTCATTTCTGTGTTGATGAATAGGTAATTTAATTAGCATAATAAACACGAAATTATTTATTCATACGCCTAATCATAATTCCACCTTACACTCGTACATCTGTTCAAGCAGGTTCAATAAATTTGATTAGGCACTTGTGTATCTAAATAATTCAAAATTTCATTACATACCAAATTCAAAAAATTTATAGAAGGTACCCTTCAATCTACATATTATGTATGTATATCTTTAGCTCAATGCGCGTTGTTAAAAAGTAGTTTTTTAAAAATAATGTTAGCCTTATTAATTATGACTAATATTCCCCTTTCTCCTCCAACTAAGCGAAAAGCTTTTGCTAGGAGTAGGTACGACAATAGTGCAACGAGCGGGATTTGAGCCCGCAACCTTTCGGATTTCAGTCCGCTCCTTAACCGTTGAGCTATTGAGGCTCTATCGGAAACGAAGTGTGGCATTAGATATAATGCACCACACTGGAAGACGCCGGATTGAACTTGGTAAATCTGAGCCGCATAACATCATACATCGACCTTTAGAATGAGATTTTGGCTTTGTAGAGCGTTGTCTCTGTCACTCATACCTAAGTGATCTTTTGTCGGTCTCAATGACAGAGACAATGCTCTACAAAACCACTATCTCTTTCTAAAGGTCTATGCACATTATTTTCTCCCACGTATTGTACGTAGGTTTTCCATAAACACCAAGTAATAAACCCGTTAGATATAAAGAAACTCGATATGGCTCACGTGACCTTTCAAACCTTCCCAGTCACTTTTCATATTTATATGACAAAGATAAATCGATAGGCACCCCATTTGATAAAATTGATGTAGAGTTTGATGTTTTGTACGTACACAATAAATAAAGTCTCTAGTTCACGTTGGCCTCATGATTTTGGCCAAAGTGATTATGCTGTTTGGGAATTGTGCAAAGATTTGCAAAACGTTGGGCTCCATGAACTATCAATTGAAAATCGGTACTACGATAATAATATCTTTAACACATGTGTTTTACTTTTGCTCTAAATAAAATGTAATTTGATAATATTGTAACATGCTAAATAATTTTGGAACTAATAATCCATAAATTAGGTAAGTGTGATTAATTGAATTACCAGATCTAGATACACCGGCTTCACGCTTTCAAGGATGAAATGAAAAATGAAAAAAAGAAGTACCAGGTAAAAGCCTATGTTAACTACCTACATTTTAAAATACAACACGTCAACTGGCAACTAAAAGGAGGTTAATCATTAGCGTAATTGAGCGTGCACCGCCCGCGCCGGCGGGGTTGAGTCTGACCCTTCACGTTAATTGGCAAAATTACACCCTAACTGCATTTGATTCCCGTTTTATTAATCTATTTAGAGTATCTACGAAGTAACGAATCTAAATTAAATTTGAAGAAAAAGTGATAATAATCAACACGAAAATATTTCATGCTAGTCTCGATTTGATATAGGACTGTCAATTTTGTAGAAAACTAGCGATCGTTCGAGGCAAAAATATAAATCCTCTTTAGTCCCTATCCCGTAGGAATTTCGACAAATCTGGCCTTACTCCTTGTCTATATACTAAAAGAAACTTCTGTGCAAAATTTTGGGCTTCTAGGTTAAAGAGTTTAGGCTGGGGCCTATGCGCTTATACATCAGTCAGTAAATCTTGACTTTTCTTCTTTTCTTTTTATTATATTTAGATGTACGCGGCCTCCACTTCAGAACGCTTCTTCCCCAACGACTGGCCAGACATGAACTTTACACTGCAACTTCAGTTTGTTAACCCTTTGAGTTAGTCGACCTAAAACCCATATCGCTTTTTAAAAGATAAATACTTAATAATAATAATCATTGAGCTATGGCAATTACCTTTATAAAATCCAGAATGCTTTAGAAATGGAAACCCTATAGACACTGTTAATTTTGTACAAAATGTACGCGGTATCCACTCGAGAACACTTCTTTCCTAGGAGTTAGTCAGTCTGCCAACAGTCACTTTAGCTTGCCAAATCCTTTAAGCTACGTCGATTACCATTTAAAAACCCATAACGCTTTTTAAAAGGGAATCGTAAACTAGAGTCTGGAAAGTGGATACCCCTAATAGGAGGTTGATCATTAACGCAATTGAGCGTGCGCCGCCGGGGGACAGTGTGACCCTCCACGTTAATTCGTGAAATTACCTCCACAAACTGAGGCCGGCTTCCCGTTTTAAGGTCACAGTACACATATCAACTCGGAAAGAGATCGTCACCGTATTAACTCGAGCCAGCCAGTATTTTTTGTATGAAACTCCTTACAGCAACGCACACTATTCGGAATAGTATCGTAATCGCCTCGTCTCGGGACAAGCTAACGAGCCGCGGTGAAATGCGTGGTCAACTTGCAGTTCCCGCACCTACGGCTCATCGTCCCCGCGTTACGTCTCTCCATACCCAACGTCACGTTTGTCCGTCCACGCTTGCCCCTCTCACCCCTCCCCCGGCTTGTCTGCTGTAATCGCGGCGTCGTCGCCTAGCAGTAGCCGATGTCAACGTACCGGAGCTGCTGATCCGCTTTTACATTTAGATGGACGCCTGGTTGATGGCGAGGCAAAAGGTGATACGATGACGAACCCTTTCCGAGTTGATATGTGTGCTATGAACTTTATTAATCTTTTGGAGGACGAGCTCGAATATGACATGGAAATTGTCAATTTACTACGCCACTATTTCAATTTACTGGCGGTATAGAACGGATAAAGTTGACCCGCTGTCCTTTCGTGATGTGATTTAGATGCAAAATATAAAATCTACATATCACTTCTTAGGCGACGACATCGTCTGCGGAAAATTAAGGTTTAATATAATACAACTTCATATTGCCTGTGGGCTGTAACTTAGGGTTAATACCAATAATAATTATTTTGCCAATGGTCGATCCTAATCATAGTAAGTAACTCCCTAATATTAAAGGTGAAAGTTTGGATGTTTACTCTTTCACTCCACAATGACAGAGTCGATTTAGCTGGGAAGGGAGATAGCATACCCTGAATTGACACAAATACCAGAAAATCAAAAGTTTCCCGGGGGATTTCTAAACAACCTATATCCACGCGGACGAAATCGCGGGCATCATCTAGTAAAGCATACTTCGCTATTTTTTATGAGCCAGTCATATTATAGACCGACGTAACAAGGATAGTACCTATTTATAATTCTCACCTTGTTAAAACCTATATTTTATAGACATGGGATTTAAAAATTTGTATTTTTCCCGAATATGGAATGGTTATGAATTATGATTTAAGCAGTCTTACAATGTTTGTTATACCTACTAAAATATGCAAATGCAACTTTGCATATATGTATTTATTTCAGACAATTTTCTTAAAGTAAAAAATGTAGGTGAGGTTCAAGAAAGGTTGTCAACTTAATGGTTCAATTCAATAACAAAAGAAAAACCAGCGTTCGAGCAAGAAAAACTTTCAGTGGAGTTGTGTCGACTGGCGACGTAAACTTGCGCGCCGTGCAAAAAGCCTCACAAGAAAAGTAATTCCTAACCCGTCAAACATTTCATAAACAAGCGCAGCCTCGACGTTTGTTCACTCAATTTGGAGTGGAGTCGATTTTTATAGTGCGTTCAACTGATTGGACTGAATATAGACAGTAAAACAAAGTGTAAAGAGGCTGCGCGATGATCAAGAGTTTTGGCCTGGGCGTTAATGAACCGTGACTTTTCTTTTCATTATATTCAGATGTACGCGGTCTCCACTCCAGAACACGTCTTCCCCGGCGACTGGAAAGGAATTATTAGGAAGCCTATCTTATGTGAGCAATCATAATTGTCAATTCTACGTGATTGACAATATTACCACATCCCCGACACTTCATACAAGCAAATAAATTTAATCATCTACTTACTATTATACAATGACAACGGTAAATGAGCGGGACAAGGACAACACTTTAAAAAGGGAGTGAGTGTCGCGTCTTTTACATAGTTACAGGTGGTGATAGATTCTTTGATATTACTTACCATTGACACCTGATTGACACAAAATCAACGGGGCCGAGTGGAACTGATTGTCAATTGAAAATACGCGATTGAAGGTAATTGATAGCAATAAATTGCACCTCATTGACAATTACCATTGAAGCAGGCAATCGATCGCGCCGTCGGCAATCGCTTCGTTCAATGGTTAACGGAGTCGCGAGCTTTTATCGTATACTAAACTGTTTTTGTATAGGATAGCGGGTGACTTATTTAACTTATAACATGCTGATCTTTCTACATGCCAATAGCAGAGCAATAGTAACTGAGGGCACATTGACACATCGATTACAATTCAATAACTACCGGATAAACGTTTTTCAATAATAAATATATTGTGATTGCGGTTTATGTTATCGGTGACAGATTTTTATTCACCCGTCATCCCTTTCAGTCAACAACTACTATAAAATAAATTATAGTCTAGAATATTTAGCTACTTAACCTTTACTTATTGACTTTCTTTTATTTTAGAAGGAAAAGATAATCGTGCTAAGGACATTTCAAAACTCGACAAGACAACCAAATTATGACGTAATATGCAATCATAATAATAATATCTATAATCTACCACTTATATACCTACCATATTTAAGAATAACAAGTTATTTTCATTATTGTTTTTTAATCTCAACATTTATACAAAAAAAACTACCTAAATTTTAATAAACCCCTCCCCTCACTCTATCTCATCTCATAAACACAAAATAAACAATCCTTTTCTAACGTTCGTATTTTACTTTGTAGCCTAAAGCTAAAGCATTTAATTGGAGTACATTTTTAAACCTTCTTGTTTCGCTGGACCGGTTCGTTGATGACTACGATGTTTGCAGACTAGTTGAGATGGCTACTTTGTCCGAAATGAGGACTGGAAACTTATCTATCCTGTTTGCTCTCCGACAGTCTTCGGTTTAAGTTTAGTATCTATTTGAGCAGACCTTAGGCCGACCGGCCTTGACTTAAGATAGTCTGAGGCAGGTCGAGGAAGGGTCAACACCTACTTCCACCTATTACCCACTAGAAGTAGGTGTAGACGCTGCCCCACTTTGACCAAAGAGTTGACGATCGGAAAGGTCGGCCGCGGCGGTTCAAGCCCCACCCGTTGCACTATTGTCGTACCTACACCTAGCACAAGCTTTACGCCTAGTAGGAGGGGAAAAGGGGAATATTAGTCATGGTAAACATTGCTAATATTCAATTTTTTTAATTGGGCGACATCATAAGAAGACGCACTGATGCACGCTTTCTTTTTGTTTCAGCTGTATGCAAGCTACATCGATATCGGAATTTCCTCGTTAAAAGTCTACAAGAGTAGGCATTCGTGGTAAACATCGTGTAAGACCAAACCAAGCGACTAGCTACGAATACTAAGAACGTACGAACAACTTCTAACTTATTGATAATGCGTCTGCGTAGCGTGCAAATAACCTATATAGAGTCCCATCTGGGTTTAGATGCGCGAGCCAATATCCTGCTGCATTCACAATGGGTGTTTTGTGTACATAATTCATAAAGTGCAACATTTGATTACGGTTAAGTTGTTAGCATGACTGTAAATGCAAATCGAATAACTGTCTATTCGACTGATCGTATCTGCTGCATTCCAAGATTAAGGTAGCGATGTTACATCGAACGGTCCAGGAGTTCTGTGTTTTGTGGTTCCCCTTTAACAGTGATTTATGGACTTGGGATTTCCGGAGTTAAGTATTTAACCGCTTATAAACAATTATTAAACACTAGAAATGTGTTAAAAAGTGAACGGCGAACTCAAAACTAAACTAACAGCCTAAACACTAAACTAGCAGTTTAGTTAAAACGAGATAGAGCTATATCTCTCACATAAATCTGTCTCGTTTTAACTCAATCTTAAGTCACGATTAGCGAGTCTGAGTACGGCTGTAAAACTCCTTATATTTAAGTTAAAAATATAGTTTCCCGATATTATCCAGGGTACATATAGGTAGGTATACATCTACTCCATTTGAGAGAACTTTATTAGCTTTTGTAATAACGTAGCTTTATTTTCTTTGTAACTGTTTTTCTTAGCGGGAAAAGAACTGGGCTTGAGAATAATATAGAACAGAAATATATTCAGTGGCTTCCGGCCTATTCAGTTAAATGTTTGTTGCTCTTAGTTGGTATTCGGCCAACGCCAGATACCTACGTGAAGATATAAATTGTGTGCATTTATAGGCTCTTCTATCTGGCGTATAGGCTGTGGTAGATTCGGTAGAAGTGGAGGGCCATTACACATCGATTCTAATAGCATGTTTCTACCAGCTTATTTGTTTGGTTCGATTGTTTCATCCGCAGTTTGAGCGCCGAAACACAGATGAATAATAATTGATACCACGAGGCACGAGATAAGTCTTTCATTCGGTGGGGAAAGCTCTAACTTAATAGCATCCTAACCACTTCACAACAAATAATCAACAATACATAAATATCTAATAATTTTACCGAGCGAGCTACTTATAAAAGCAACTGGACAACCATACGGAAGTTGGCTTTAATACTTCATCATCAACCCATCGCCGGCTCACTACTAAGGACGGGTCTCTACTCAGAACGAGAAGAGTTACTTCTTAGTTATACCACGCTCCCGGCACTTCTTACAAATGAACAGATATCATCTAGTGACAAGGACAGCGCTATACGTAAATCAAGCGGGACAAGGACAATGCTTTACTTAATACTATCTATACCTACACGTTGCGGGCTGCGGCGCGGGAGCGCTATTTTTTACGTAGTAATATAAGTAAAATATAAAAGAAGCACTCTTACCGTATACGGTTGGCGACAAGAAGCTCTGCGATGTCGCGTCCCAGTCGCGAATAGAGCGACTCTGCGATGACCAACACCTTGGCGTCGATACGGAGTCGCGCGTCGGAGCGGTGGTCGCGCGCAGATTGCTGCTGCGACGCCAGCAGCGAACACTGCGACAGCGGCCGCGGTACCCGGTCGCGCCATACTAAACTGTACAAAGACAAAAGCATTACAATATGATTCATACTATCCATACTAATACTATAAAAGCCTCAATGGCTCAACGGTTATAGGAGCGGACTGAAATCCACAGGTTGGCGCTTCAAACCTCACCCCTTGCACTATTGTCGTACCTCCTCCAAGCATAAGCTTTACGCTTAGTTGGAGGGGAAAAAAGCGATAGTGTGTGTCTGTCTGTCATTTTTTCACGGATTTTGTTACAGAGATAGCTTGCATCTCGGAGATAGATATGGACTAATTTTTATCCCCGGAAATTAAAGTTTCCATGTATTCTCATGTTATCGGTTGTGAATAGGGTGATCAATAAGATAATTAGGTAAGTATATTACATTAATATTTAATATCTATCTTTGGTTGCGAATTGAAAACTTCATTAGTTGTTTAAGAGGACTGTGCAAGGTCCACATAAACTCACGAAAGTTTCAGGATGTGAAGCTTATAGCTTAATGTAATGTAAATAAAAGTAAATATAGAACGCGGCCGAAAGTGATGAACATTGGCCCTAAGAATGACATTTCGGTTTTGTAGAGCGTTATACCTATGTGACGTTTTGTCTCAACGACAGGGACAACGCACTACAAATCTGCTATCTCATTCTAAAGGTCGATGCACATTACTTTCGGCCGCGAACTGTACTTAATGTAAATACTTAAATGAACTAGGGTCCTACGGTAATAAATTAAAATAGATGAGGGCACAAAAAATAAACATATTTGGACATTTTTCCGTAAGTGTTTCATTCATTATTCTGTGCGAACTAATGTTCTTGTCCCGTCTGAAGTTACAGCGGCATGTGGGGCAAGTCACATTCATTTAGTTGAGCGGATCGTTTATTTGAAACAAACACCATTCCCTCAAACTAAATTCTACGGCGAGAATTATTATCGGTGAGAATGAAATAAACGGGGGCCATCTGGCGCGATAACTAAATTCATTCACTTCCATAATAAGGACCTATAGTGTGAACATTTTGAGATCTCACTTGCCATTTTAGCTCTTATGTCAATAATTGTCATGTCAAAAGTATGGTTCACCTTGACTAAAATAGTAGTTTTGATATGACGGTTGATACATAGAGCTAAAATGACGAGTGAGATCTCAAAATTGCTTGATTTAAAACTATGGAATCTCGTAGTAATTACATTTTCCATTTACCCCACTCGTACCTAATCGTTAATTAATTACCTGTCAATACCTACATCTTGTAGATTACTTTTATCAAACACTTTTTTGATAAAAAAAGATTAAACTTTTTAAATTTTTACGGATATTAAATTCAGCTCAGGTAATTAAAACTTTGCAGATTTATTACTTAGTATCTAATCCGCTTACTGGAATTTTGATGAAAATCAATCACAAGCTGCCAAAGTTGGGCCTGCGTTCTCGCTGGAAGCCACATCAAAGAACCATTACGGTTTATATCAAACGCGAGAGAATAAATAAAAGACTTTTAGGCAAATATTTATACGTAGACAGTAGGCACGGATCCCGAATAGGGTTTCCATACAAACTGTATATTTAAATTCCTCAGCGTATTCCGAAAATATCTAACAAATAATTTTCTAATAGATAGCAAAAGCAAACAATTGCCAGATCTAAAAATTACCAAGGAAGGCAATAATATAACTGTACCTACCTAATCAATAATAAATCCCACCTAATTTATCGTTTAAGTGGCAGGTGCGACCCTGCAAATGAGATCTTTTTATCATTAAATACCTATAGTGCGCACAAAATAAGTAGCTAGTCCAATCTAAAGTTGCAACATAGCATTTTGCGCAGGTCATAAGACTAAGGATTAAGTACACATCGATAAGATCTTTTTAAATTTACCTAACTACTTGTTTAGAGTGCACTATAATTACCTAAAGTTTACAAAAATCTGAAAGAAAGTGCCATATAATTTTTATACCGAATGAAAATAAACTTTGAGCGTTCCTAGACATCATTGAAATTATTGTCAATTTCCGGAACGGTCTCGTAAATTCCGAAAGATATGGTTATCGTGGTCTGAAGCCGTTCTGCTGCCGTAGTTGCCTCTTCGCTTTAATGAAAGCTCCGCCCCATCTCCGGAGTGAAACTTTAACGAAGAGCTGAAAAGAATAACTGAGGCAAAGGCACTTTTTATTTGCTATCCGGCGAAAGCAACTACGATGAATAAACCCAATTCATTATTCAGAATTGGCTCTATCCATATTGGAGATTTTCATTTTTAAAATTTACTTTGTACCTTTAGTGACTTATTAGGTACTAACTGATGCCCGCGACTTCGTACGCGTGGGTTTAGGTTTTTAAAAATCCTGTGGGAACTCTTAAATTTTCCGGGATAAAAAGTAGCCTATGTCCTTCCCCGGGTTGCAAGCTACCTCTGTACCAAATTTCGTCATAATCGGTTAAACGGTTGAGCCGTGAAAAGCTAGCAGACAGACACACTTTCGCATTTATAATATTAGTATGGATTTCAATTTCTAACTTATTATGTGAAGTGGGTAAGAAGATTAGAATTTTGGCAGGTTTTTTTCTGATTATTTTATTAATGAATTAGGAATTAGGATTAATGCAGACTTAAGACTTTCAGTAAGTAATTTTAAAAGTAGAACAATGTTAAAAGTGATGTGAACCGACAGTCGGAAAGTTTTAATGTGCGCATTTAACAAGCAATTAAAAAGAAAACCTCAGTAAAATTTCCCAATAAACGGCGTTAACACAAAAGCATTTAAAATCATCGGATTTATAAGAACCGAAGTTACCAAAGCAGCTTCCATTAATTAGGCGGAACACAAGTTTCGCTATAAATTCACGGGATCCGGGGAAACTTGCCGCCCTTCCCGCTCATCGTAGCGGTGTAAATTTTAGCCGATAAAATAAAATATTACCGCTTTGGCTACACGACATCCGCCCTAATTACATAAAATCACGTTATAAATTACTCTGAAATATTCGCCTCCTCGTTCTAATTTAGAAGTGAAAAGCTGCCAAACAAAGGGCGACAAGAACGCTCGGCACAAAGTTAAACGCTTTTAATTCTTTTGCGAAGCAATTTCCGGCGACGGCTAATTTAATGCGCAATGAATCTTTTTCGATACTTGTAAAATGTGCAGACATACCTATTTAATTTTAATACATGTGTGACCAACGTAAACTATATAACGATCGAACATATAAACACAACGAGGTTCCCTGATTAGTCATCTATACTATATATATATGTAAAAGGAAAAGATGACAGACTTACTTAACTGATCTATCAATGCACAGGCTCAAACTACTGGACCGATCGATGGCATACAGATAGCTATTACCTATGCCGTAGATATCCGCTAAGAAACGATTTTTGATAATTCAATCCCTAATGGGGTTTGAAATTTGTGTAGTCCACGCGGACGAAGTGACAGGCATAATAAGTTAGTTATAAAAAAGCATGAACAGGTCCGTTTTTCACAATTTTAAAGGTAAGTATTTGAAAAAAGTGCCGACACATTAAAAACTTCAGCTCAAATTGATCAGCGATCAAACGATATGAACATATAAAAGGTTAAAAGGACATCATCCATTAGGCATGTTAAGTGTAAAAACCAGAACTACGGTAAACCCAAAATTTACTAAGTAAAAGTACGAATTTTAATGTAATTATTATTAATTTTACTAGCATTCATATCAGGGAATCTAAGGTTTATTTCAGAGATAGATATTATTCAGACTTTAACGTCTCTCTGAGGTAAAACCTACGACTTCCTAGGGAGGGAATGCTAGTTCAAGTCACAAGTTAACAATTATATCACACAATAATTGCGAATTGTGACACTAAATAATAGAAATTTTTAGGATTTACCTTTACCTTTTACAGTAACATACCTACTTAATATAAAAGTAAGTACAATAGAGACTGGCCTCTTTCCAAAACTGAAAGCAAACATTAGATATATTTATTTAAATGTACATATAACAAGATTGAAAGGCTTTACCGGCTGTCACGCGATCCAACAATGGAACGAAGGGAAGTCCACAACTGTCAAAGCGGCACTATTCAGTAAAACTTTATACAAAACGGGAGGGATGTTTTGAAATTTCGTGGACATTAATCCAACCCTGGCGCACGGAGGAAATATTCATTGTATACGTTATTTCTTTTTAGTAACTAGAACAAATATTTAGTTAACGTCGACGCAAATGATGCCTTGATTATAGTTTACGAACATTGAAGTTTAAGTTTATCTTCTCTTGGTTAAATTGGATGGTATCGAGTTGCGAGTAAGTTACAGGAGTTTGCTGGTTGCGAAACTGCCAAAATTCGCGATATGACGGTATAACTTAAACCATAAAGTTAACTGGAGACCCTGCTTGTAGGTCAACAAGGAAACAGCGGGTGCTATTAAAATTCAATAATGAGTTTAAAACGAATTTTCAAATACTAATAACGTAACTAAATTAATAAGAATTCAAATAAGTAATATTATTTAGTTTATTTACCCATAGGTATATTACACATCTGGACAAAGATGTCTTCACGTCTTGCATTAGAAAGAAATGCTTAGAATAGGTTTGTACATTTAAAAGGAAGATTATATTATTATAATTATTTTTATATTTTAACGCAGAAAGATCTGTTATCACATGTTCTCAGACATGACCGGCACCGTCTCCTTCAGACACATCATAATGGACAAAATCGAAGAAAAGAGAAACGTTGACGGAAAAGAGAAGTGGAAGAAGAATGCGCGGCTTAGGAATATATGAGAATGGAATGAAATAGCCAAAGTAGCATAATTTTCCGTTTGGCAAATGTTTATTTGACGATTTGAAAATAGGTCGAGATGACGGCCAACGTCCAATAAGGGATAGTAGTATATAGGATCCCGCTATAGGACGACCTTCACCGAGCTGGTTAATGGATGAAACTTATCGATTTACCTGTTTATACGTTACTACCCCGGGGCAAAAATCACGTTTGAATATTCTATGGGCTTAATACTTTCGATTGGTATGGAATTTGTCAATTAAACAAACCAGTGAATTTTTTTTTTTTTTAATTATTAATTACGCATATACTGGACTGTAATTTTTCAGGCAACCCATATGCAATATATTATTTATTGACATATTAAATTGAATATAAAATACGTTTCATCCATTAACCAGCTCGGTGAAGGTCGTTCTATAGCGGGCGAACCAGATTTACTCGACAACTGATAATATCAATTGCCTAATTGGTACGAATTCCGATTTTCAACCCCCTTTTGGAATATCGTTTTAACTATTACGACTACACCATCGATATTACAAAATAATATAATAATAACAGTACATTACAATAACTAAACTCAAATAGGTATTATCGGCATACAGTTTAACTACCGAACATATTTGCATTGACTGCGGTGAACCCGCATTACTATCTAATGAAGCAAAATTTGAAATAAGCAAGATTAGTTATGACTACACCGTAATGCCCAGTGAAATGTATGCTGACTAATGTACCCGACATCGAAACGCCGAACGCATTAAATTGCTGTAATGCGGTTTAAACTAAAATTACACAGTAACACAATGGAAACAATAGCTCACTAAATCCAATACAGAAAGAGGTGACCAAGCGCGATAATTTGATATTATTATTTTCCCCAACAACACTCTATGTTTACACCCGATAGTTAGCAAGGAAATTGGATTTTGTACGAATGGCGCGATATTTCGGCTAGAGTAATTAATTATGTTCGAGCATGTTTCTCGACGTTTTAATTTTAAATTTAATAACGAATGCATGAATTATATTAAAAACGACGCATATGTCGATGAAAAATGAAAAACACACGCTTTTAGTGTAGTAAATTTTCCCCGGTGAAGTCGTAGCGTTGAATAGTTTGCAGAAATAGTTCGCGACAAAGCGATGCCGGTGTACAGAATAATTAATGCATGTCGATATTTGCGGGCGCTGATTCATAATAACAACCTAGTTACTGCATACGTAAGTACGTGATCTATTGGGTGCAACGATTAATTTATGATTGTGTGTAACCATAAAATCCACTTTAACCTAAAAATAACATTTGGTACTTATCTCTGATGTCTAATATTGTCCTCCCGACCGAATTTCGGTCACAGCGGCCGATATCTGCACATGATTAGACATCTGCGCGGGAGATATTATAGTGTACAAGTTTAGTGTGGTTAGAAACACGGGTGCACTCTCTATTGCATTATTTCTATAGTCCGATGGGACGGAAATCCAACACGACCAAAGAGAGATCAGGTGCCGACGTGCTCTCCAAGGCAGGAGAATGAATAACCGCCAACTTCCTTACTCCGGAGTCCGGGCCAGTACCTACCTATGTGCTAAGAATTTCACGACAGAAAAACCCAATAACAATTTTTAGCCCGATCCGCAAATCGAACCCAGGTCCCCACCATACGCAGTCGAACATGCTATGTGCTAACCACCAGAACAACGGGACACTTATTTGAAGAGTAGGTAACTAGTTACGTTTGTTGATCGCAAACTCACCTTGTAAGCGGCATCGTCACATAATACGTATAGAAGAATATGGTGAGGACGGACAGCAGCATAACACCAGCTACGCACTTCCTCACGTTGACGTGGCTGGCCAGCCACAGGCAGCAGCGCGCCGTCGCCGACTTGTGCGCGTGCGCATACTCGCCGCACTCGAGCAGCGGCGTGCGCGACCCGCGACCCTCGGCCATCTCTAACATCTACACACCACTATATTTACACAACACAGTAACACTTAGGCCTCTTAAATTTAATAGTTCACTGTACAATCTCTATCTGGGAACTCTAATGGCCGCGTTTGTCCTTGGTGGTGATTTTTGTCGCCACTTGCCGTGCTTCCACATTTCATAGTGTCGAAGCGGGGTGGAAACGCGTGGATGCGCAGGGAGGCTGAACGCGAGGGCTCCGCTGACGGCCATCTCGCGCCGTCAAACGTGTCCTTTGCCGATTCAAAATGGCCGCCGACGCATCTTGGCGGGTTGTGCTCATCACGGCGACGGCGAGCGCTCCCGGTGGTAGAGCTCACGACATCCGGGTACGACACCGGTCAGCCTCTGCCGGTCGCATCGGTTTCAACTGCAACAAAGATAACACGATGTTAGGAAAGTGTAACAAATCATCGTCATCATCAAATTAGGTCAAAGTCCACCAAGTCGCTGTTCAAGTGCAAATTGGCTGACTTCACACACTTTTGAGAACACTATGGAGAAATTTCGACATGAAAGTTTCCTCTTGATATTTTCCTTCACCGTTAAAGCAAGTGATTAGTTAATAATTTAGAAACGCATAAATATAGCTCCGAAAAGTAAGAGGTTTGTGCCCGGCACCGAACCCGAGTACCTCCGACTAGAAAGCCGATGTCTTAACCACTAAACTATCACCGCTTTAAAATTTTGTTTGAGCTGATTTACAAAACTATAACATTTAAAATAATAATTGAACTTAGTAAGTACCACCATCAATTCGGAAACGGCAGTGAAAAAGGAACGTGTAAGTATGGTTATTGAAAAAACGAGTGTGCATCAGTACCCTTATTATAAATGGGAAAGTGTGTTTGTTTGTTGGTTTGTCCTTCAATCACGTCGCAACGGTGCAACGGATTGATGTGATTTTTTGCATGGGTATAGATAAAAGACCTGGAGAGTGACATAGGCTACTTTTATTCCGGAAAATCAAAGAGTTCCCACGGGATTTTTAAAAACCTAATTCCACGCAGACGAAGTCGCGGGCATCAGTTAATAATAGATATTATAATTTTATTATTGTATTTATCTCCTGAGATTTTCGGACTCATCCAATAGTAAATTCTCCAGTGACGCCTGTAAATCCGACCCTCCCGTTACTTGAATAAAGGCTCACATTGAAATGCATCTTTGAAATGCTGAAACGTGGCTATTCAGCCGTTAAATTGAACGGGGGGGCCTTAACATTCTGCATGAAGACATGAAATTTGTTAAAATTGTTAAGTATTTATTTTTAATCATTTTATTTTGTGAAATAATTGCTTTCAGAAGTAAAAAACCTGAGAAGTGTGAGTTGAAATCGAGTGGCAAGGGTTCTGTACGAAAACTACGTATAGTACGCGACAGGTTGAAATGGCAATCGGGGAGGGAACGCCCAGCACACCCGCACAGCCCCCGCGCTAACCCGGTACGGGCGAGCGCGCGTGCCGTGCGTGGATTGCCATCTCAACCGGTCGCGGGCTATATGTAAGTTTTCTCGTATTCAAAATTCATTTATTTACGTTACACGACTGTGTTTGGGTCACATAAATTTTTATGTTTGCCCAACTTAATCGTTCCAGCAGATTCGGAGCAAATTGGCTGTGAAGACGGCGAAACAGACAGACACACGAATGATTCAATAAAATTTCTGTTTCTTCATTCGGATGGAACCCTAAAATTAAAGTAGAAATATCTTTTAGAGATTTGTAAGTCATATATATTATATTCCGTCCAAGTTCTGAAATAATATTTTTAAAATTTAGGTATGGTGAGTTGCACCATATCTCTTTAGTATATTTGGGAAATAAACTGTTTTGAGAGCTCGTTCCGATACGGTGGAAGTGGGACACGCTCGGAATCCGTGATCGTACGACCCTTTGAATATTAACTATCAGATGACCCGTTTGTGAACGGAACACGCCTACTAAAGGTTAATTTCAACAGCCGACTTAACACACATACGTATTTGAAATATATTTTTTATTATCTACTTTTATCTACTTTTATCTACTTTTTTATTAGTACTTCGTACTCGAGATTTGCGATCAGCAACACATTCAGCGATTCATTTTTATATAATATAGTAATATATAAAAATGAATCGCTGAATGTGTTGCTGATCGCAAATCTCGAGTACGAAGTACGAGGATGGTTCTTACGGAGAGAAAAATTTAAAAAAATTGAATCGACTGTTAGGCGGAACCAAGTTATATACTTTAAAAAAATAAGAAGATGCGTCTTATAAAAGGGTATTTGAGTTATAGAAGCTCTAAAAGTTTGATAAATGAAAATTACCTTTCGCAAGGAATGAAAGAAAGGTAGGTAAGATTTAATCCTAAGAATTATTACACGACACGACAGTTGGTAGAGAGAAGCAATTAAAGTTCTTAATTAAACTGAAAAAAGTAGTCTGCTGGTGTCTGTTATGGAGCAGGGCGTGGCGATGAGAGTCTTGAAAAAGGCCCGTCGCTGAAGAGAAAGACACTTTATACAATAGACGCATCTGGCGGTGACATCGCTTAGAACATTGAGCTCACAAATCTTAGTAAAAGATTAAAAGACCGTAAAATTGATGATATAACAACCACGGATCATTATCCAGTATAGGTACCGACTAACAAATATACACAATTTCATTCATCAGAGTATCTGGGGATACATTTGAAAAAAAAACAGCCAATATTAAAAATATTATCCATGCTAAAGAAAATTCAATATTCATGTAATATGAATAAGCCATACTAATATAATAAATGCGAAATTGTGTCTGTCTTCTCTGATTATTCACGGTTCATCTATTTAACTTTTTTGAAGATTTGGTACAAAAATAGCTTGCATCGTGGTGACGAACAATTGGGCTCCTTTTTGTCTCAGAAAATCAAACAATTCCTACGGGTACGTACGGGTGAGTATAGCCAGATTCTTTTATATTTATAGAAAAATTGAAATAACTCACGATAGTTTAAACGTCAATATTCCTACGGGATTTTCAGAAAATCCACGTGGACGACTTCGCGCGCATCTTCTAGTCCCTACCCGAGTACCTACCCATATAATAAATGGCACAGTGTGTTTGTTTGTTGGTTTGTAGTGCTTCAATCACGTCGCAACGGATCGATGTCATATTCGCATGGATGTAGTCAAAGACCTAGAGAGAGTGACACAGGCTACTTTTTGTTTCGAAAAATTAAAGAGTTTCCACAGGATTTTTAAAAAACTAAAACCACGCGGACAAAATCGCAGGCATCGGCTAATTTCTCAATATAATACAGCTACTTTATTTAAATAAAACTAAAACAAAGTTACTTAGTTACCTACTTGTTACTAGCTGCGAGTATATTACATGATATTACACTATAATTTCAAATCTAAAGACAATACTCCGGTGCGGGTAGCCGCTCTACTTATTATAACTTTACCCGTTCAGCGCACCTCGTCACCGACGGAAGGCCACCGTTAACACGAAACTCCCATAAAACGCCAATTGCATATATCCCTATACCTACATCATACTTGCCTAATCTAAATATATAAAAGGAAAAGCTGACTGACTGACTAACTGATCTATCAACGCACAGCTCAAACAACTAGACGGATCGGGATGAAATTTGACATGCAGATAGCTATTATAACGTAGACATCCGCTAAGAAAGGATTTTTGAAAATACAAAATCCCCTATTCAAACTCAAACTCAAATTAATTTTTTGATTCAAAGTTATAAGATGTATAGTAAAAGCAACCTTTTTAACTCGTGGTGTAGACCTTGACCCCAGGTTCTTGACAGAAGTGCCAAAAAAATAACCAAAGTGCTATTTATTGCTTTAACAAAGAGTTAGTGACCCTTTTCCCGCTAATTCTCCTTAAGGTCTGGTTGGTTTCGAAAATACCTGTTCTATTATGAACTAGAATAAAATATACCTACCCCTGTACCTACACAAATACTTACCTAAGAATATCTACAAGGTTTTAGTAAAAGCAACCTTCTCAACATGTGGTGAAGACCTTTAACCCTGAGTCCTTGAAAGAATTGACAAAATTTAACAAAATATATATTAGTGACCCTTACTTCCGCTTCTCCCTAAGGTCTGGCAGGTTTCAAAAATACCTGTCCTATTATGAACAAGAATAAACTGTATTGTAGTACCTAAACAAATGTTTTAAGAATATCTACAAGGTTATAGTAAAAGTAACATGTGGTATAGTAGACCTTTACGCCTGGTCCAAAAAGTTAAGCAAAATACTCTGGGAATAGCAAAATAAATAGTAGGTAACCATTTCTTCCGCTTCTCCCTAGGGTTTGGTAGGTTTCTAAAATCCCTGCTCTATTATCTTAGAATAACAACTCGATATTATGCTGAACTAGAATCCGGCTTATATCACAGGTAATAGTTTCTTCTCTTTATTAGTTAGGTATTTTGCAGCGGTGTTATGGAATCATTGGTACCGGGATCACGTCTTACAAGTGGAAGGTTTTTAACCCAACATCTCACGTAAGAAATCTAAATTAAGTACCCTTCTTGTAATACCCGACATTTCACCTGAAGACTGGTAGCGTTACGTATTTTGGGTAGGTAACCACTATTGTGTGCAAAAAGGTCACATCTTCAACTGTTGTTAAGAACCTTTTTTCAGACACCCTTTACAGTAGTATGGAATACATTCCATAGTGGATACCCGCGACTTTGTCCACGTGAGGTTTTTTAAATATCTCGCGGGCACTCTTTGATTTTCCGGGATAAAAAGTATCCTTTGTCTGTATCCGGATACAAGTTACTCTGGGTCAAACTTCGTCAAGATCGGTTCAGCGGTTGAACCGTGAAAAAGTAATATGTAGATAGAAATACCGACACTTATTAATAGTTATGGATGGTATTGGTGTCGATTTTGGCTGCAAATTATACACCACCAAATTGTACACCAGTAATATTTTAGATCATTGTAACAAAAGAAAAGGAACTCGTTAGCAACGTCGTCAAAGGAAGCAATTTCGCCCGCATTCTGTTGGTCAAGAAAGATTGATCGCTTCTGGACATCATCGTGAACTCTCATGACATACTGAGAAAATGTTTACTTAAACAAATAACATCTTTACAATAGGTACGAAACTTCTAAGAATAACAAAATAACTAAGCCATATAAACTAAGTTATCCAGTCCAGAGCACATTATGTATATCCCAATTAATTAGTTTAGCTTCTATTCCCAATAATCCGGCATCCACTGGCAATTATCGCTGAGTTTACAAAACTGGTGCATGTAGGTACTGGAGCATCATCATGTGATCAACCCATCACCGGCCCACTACTGCGCAAGGGTCGCCTGCAGAATGAGAATGGTTTAGTCATAGTCTGCCACGCTGGCCAAATGCGGATTGGCAGACTTCACACACCTTTGAGAACATTATGGAGAACTCTCAGGCATGCAGGTTTTCTTAGGATGTTTCGCCGTCAACCGTCCAGTTTCTTGCTGCTTCTTCTCGGTAGGAAAGACATTCCGAACCAGTGGTAGATGCATTTGACGATTCAAAAGTACTATTAAAAGTTTTATTTAATAAAAAAAATGATGGTGACCTTCCCGTTAAAGCAAGTAATATTTAATTTCTTAAAACACATAAACTTCGAAGAGTTAAAGGTGTGGTCCGGGATCGAACTCCAATTTCCCTAATAGTAGGAGGACGTCTAAAGCCACTAGGCTACACCGGCTTGATAAAATAACTAATATGGTATTGCAACCATTATCTCACTACATAGAAACTAAATTATCCAGTCCAGAGCACACTATCTATAGTGCAATTAAGTACTTTAGCTTCCATTCCTTACAATAGTCCTGCATCCACTGGCGATTATCGCTGAGTGCATCGAACTGATGCGGTACTGGAGCATAAGATCCGGTACCTAATCGTATATCCATTGCACATGACCAGCTCAGGCAGCTCTGTTACGAAGTATCCGAGTTCCAAAACGAGCTTAGAAGGCACAGTTCCTGACCCGCAGTAAGAGAACAACACCAAAAATGGTAATCAAAACATACAAGTATAACTAACAAAGCCTGACTTTCAAAAAAATGGAAAACCTAAATCTTTTTGCTTTTTAATAGACGAAATTAAATAATGAGTATATTATCTGTAATGTGCTGTTGGTTTTTATCTAAAATTCGTAAGATTCAAGTTTACATTCATATTTTACAATTTTGAAAATATATAAAAAATCTTTAATTCCTATTTATATAAAAGGAAAAGCTAGCTAACTGATATATCAACGCGCAGCTTAAACTACTGGACGGATCGGACTGAATTTTGGCATGCAAATACGTATTATGACGTACATATCCGCTAAGAAAGGATTTTTGAAAATTCGTCCCATAGGGTAAAATAAGGGGTTGAAATTTGTGTAGTCCACGCGGACGAAGTCGCGGGCTTTAGCTAGTGAATAATAATAATTAATTAATTAATTAATTAATATTAGAAAGGTGCGTTGCGTGTATTTTTACTGCTTTTACCGAATAGCAGAAGATTGAAAGCAGAGTTATACAATCTGAAATTTATTTACCGAATATTTACCTGGTTATTCCATTTGTTAAATACGAGCTCCGAGGGTGAATAACAATCAAGCACAAATTGTGATTCAACCCAATTTGCATTTACGCGTAGAGTTCGAGCTATCGAAGTTGCCTTTATATAACTGCTAACTACAAACGTAACTTTAGCGGATTATAGAAACTCTTGACCTCTTAGCTACAACAGAAGGTTATTCAAGTCCCAACCAAGTTTTCCTGCACTACCTGCCGCGAAAGTTATTAGAGTAGTTTAAGGTCTTATCGTACTTAACTATTAAATAGCAAAACTCATTCAAGTACCTACAAAGTCTTTTATTTTATTTCATTTCATTAGGTATTTTATCCTTAATTTTACCTGAGATATCATTTATCGCGTCGTGGCGACAAGAAGTATAAAAATTATTTCGAAAAAAAAAAAAACAGACTTCAAACGCCACTACAAAACATAAACATATTTTCTGTATGTTGAAGGTCGCACTTTCAAGGTTTCGTTTCTTTTTATGCCTGCGCGATTTCATTATACGTGAACAAACAAAAAATGTTTTTATGCTTTGTAGTGAGTAGCATTTGTAGTCGGTTGTTTTTAGGGTTCCGTACCTCAAAAGGAAAACGGAACCCTTATAAGATCACTTTGTTGTCTGTCTGTCTGTCTGTCTGTCTGTCTATCTGTCTGTCTGTCAAGAAACCTACAGGGTAGGTACTTCCCGTTGACCTAGAATCATGAAATTTGGCAGGTAGGTGGGTCTTATAGCTGGTATTAGGGGACAAATCTGAAACCGAGAATTTGTGGTTACATCACACAAAAAAAATTAAATTGTGGTCATAAACTAATAATTAGTATTTTCAATTTCCGAAGTAAGATAACTATATCAAATAGGGTATCATATAAAAAAGGCTTCACCTGTGTATTCTAAAACAGATTTTTATTTATTTTTATGCATCATAGTTTTTGAGTTATCCTGCAAAATGTCGAAAAAATACGACTGGAGTACGGAATCCTCGTTGCGCGAGCCTGACTCGCACTTGTTTTGAATAATTTTAATTTTAAGCTTTTTGTAGATAAGTTCATATCAATTCACAGTAATTTACATTTATTCATAGAACTTCGTACATATAAAGAATAATACCTTAATGTGTTACCACTGTGTTACATACTAAAATCTTCCTGAAAGTATGTATAATACCTACGTGACAGGTCGAAATGGCAATCGGGGTGGTGACGCCCCGCACACCCGCGCACCCATCTCGCTATAGGGTGGTGTGACGTGCAGGTGTGCGGGGCGTCCCTCCGCCTCTTCCCCGATTGCTATCTCGACCTGTCTCGTACTTTAGATTTAGTTATTGAAATCATCAAAAAGGTTTTATTGGTTTTTGAGAACATTGCGAACATACATATTTTTATACAAACTGGTCGAACATAGAGCCTCCATTTTTGAAGTCGATTAAAAATAATTAAAATTGGACTAATTAAAATTTAGAAAGTTAGGATTGATTCGATATTTGAAATGAAACTTCCACGTTGCAACATAGGCCAATACTCATTTATTGGAAGTTGCATCAAACAGGTATCTCCAATTAACGGAACATTAGTGCCGTTATGCCTGCAGCAATGTTTGAAGTTAAATCACAGCCTCTGTGTTTGGCTCTACATAACAATTTGATACGTAGAAATACAACGTAACAAACGTAGCAAGCTTTTATTTGCCTTCATTTTCTTTCACAACTCAAACATAGGTGTAGAAGATAAAATCATACAATAATTTATGTTCTCAAGCGTTTCTTATGAATAAAACTTAAAAACCTTAAATGTTCGAATATTACGCTTATATACATATAGCTATATTTTCTTCGCCCAGGTTGAACATAATGATATATTATATTCTATGTTCATCTGCAATAATGATCTTTCAAATGGTGATGGTGGTTCACTACCTAACTCACACACATTCTACCTATTTAATATTGATATAGATTACAGCTAGTAATCTTTTAGAGCAGCCTCTTTTCATGAAAGAAAACTCTTTAAAATACACACTTGTGAACCAAGGTGGTCTTTGTACTGGAATTATTTTTGGTAGCACTGACTCAACAAGGGAATTCCCGTTTTCAAAGCAGGAATTTCTTTGTATTAATATATAAATATATATATATTATAAAAGCAAAACGCTCGGTTACCTCAAATTATGTTAGCTGTGTTCAGTTAACACGGTTATAGTAAATTTATGCAAGACATTATCCAAGGACAGAGCGAATTGCATAACGCCTTGTGTCCGAGAACCGGCGCCCACCGTCTCCTTTATGAAACCCCTCGGTATGATATATGAGCTTATACTGTCAAGTTATTGCTTCGTAGAACGACTTCGCATTTGCATTGCTTTAGCCTTTATCGTATCAGTTTCGTCCTGCATCAATCATGTAAGAAGATATGGATATTTACATAAGAACAAAAGGATTCTCTGCTGGTGTTGAATTTCAAAGGGAATATATAAAACGATCAATTATATTTGCTCCTTCTATTTTATTGAACACTATATTTTACTATCATATCATAATACAAGCTAGCAACATTACATATTAATTTGATCTTAAATTCAGATAAACTTGACGTCGCGGCGCGTCAGAAAATAGAATCCTCGTAGCTTTAGTTTTAAGTTTACCTAATTAATTTTATCACCATTACATCTTACAAATTCACAATTAACAATGAAAAAGTGTCGTATCCATTTTGTGATTTTGAAAAAATGCTTTAAGTTTGAATTTGATGCTTTTTAGTTAGCGAACATACAAATAGACAAAAATCTAAAAACAATAACATCTGAATAAAGTCAACATCACTGAACTTTTCAGGGTTGGAATTTTCCGCATAATTTTAATGAACTCTTTCGGTATGGTATGGTTTCTATGCTACGAAAACTTTGAATAAGCTCTACATCTGAAATTCATGTTTGTCAAACAAATTGGGTTGTATAAGATAAATGAACGAAATTTCTAAAGATTGACCGCGAGCGATATTGACAAAAATGCTTCGTCACCCTTAATTAAGGCGGGCCGTGCCAACACCTTAGAAGGTTTCGATTTGCGTATCAGGTTACGGAGTATTTTTGCTAATGACGGCGGAATACTGTGCTGCGATAATCCTCCCGACCATTAGGCTCGACCAAGCTTGCAAATCGTCCGCATATTTTGGGCCAAGATTAATTGTTCTCGAATATCATCTATCACGGTGAGCTCTCTTGTGACGGTTCCAGTTGTGCGTGCGACGTTTTATTTGAACCACAATGCGCGAGGGGAAACACAAATTTCATGAGGATGTATTATTAAAACGCGAAATTCTACAGCCTACACAATTATTTTGACCCTCAGCACTATGTGTTAGAGAGTTTGGGTTTGCGTGTTTTACCTATATTACTTAGATTAATTATTTTAAGATTTTTGTATAAAATCGTTATAAATATATAACGCTCCCACAAAACAATGTCAACGATCCTTCTTGATTGCGGTCTTCCTTTATTGTCACGATTGAACAATGATAAAATCTAAGGCACATTGCACACGGGCAGAGTGCAGTAGAGACGAAGCGCCGTGTCTTTTTAAATAAAACTAAGAACCTTTTGCCAAAACGGCGGCGGCGCAGCGCAGGGTGCGCTCAGGCAACCTAAGACGTACCGGCCTTTGAGTCTCATTCGTGTTTTTACTATTACACCCTTTTCAATCGAAAGAGTAACCGTACTAAAGTTGAGTTTTTTTTTTTTTTTTGCCAGTAAACTAAATAAAGACAAACAGATGGATAGACAAGAAAAAAGAACAGAAAGACAAATCTTAAACCCTCCTGTTATCAGGATTTAAAATATAACCATGATAGTATATAGGGTAGGTACGTTTCTACTAAGTAAACTCTGGAGACAGTGATAAATAAACTGTAAGTAAAAGTGTACTTAAAAACACTTTCCAACACTTCATTTTCGACAATAATTTACCGTTTTAAGTATCCGAAATCCTAATTTCGTTAGGAGGAATTAGGGCGATTACTGACTCCCCAAAAGATAAATCCTTAGTTAAAAACATCCCCCTGCGAGTTTATTGCGCAGCGGACAGGAACAAATGGAGTCAATCTTTTTTTGCACGAAATGGAAAAACCGAAATTGCTACATTTTCAACGTGTAAAGTTCGATATCAATCAAGTCGACCTTTTTTCAATAAACTCACCACAGGGTTTTCCAAAGCAATTTTTCGGGTAATTTGAGTCTTGAGAACTCACATACCTAAAAGCTTATGCAGTCGAAGCTTCGTTATAGAACTCAGAAGTTATTCGACGAAATGGGTTGTAAGTATCGACCATAAACCGCGCATACTTCGTCGTGGGAGCTGTTAAACTTGATAGTTCTAAGTAATCGGTAAAATAAAAACATGTTTTTATTACAACTTATCTAACAGCGTTTGCCATATTTGCCCTTTCCGGAGTAGAACCGTATTGAGTCTAAAAAGATGCTGCGAGTAAATACTCTGCGTTCGAAAACTTTTCTAGGCTTCTGTCTCCATCGTTGTATTTCAAAAAACCTAGCTTATCTCATAGTCCAATTACCCCTATTGCATATCGTAAATCAAAACAAAAGATCATGAAATTTTACCGTCTGTATCGCGATTCGTGACTCTATTTCTACAAAAGATTTCGTCGCGTGCAAACATCGCGCCATGTTCGTAAACTTTTACTCATGCCTTTTGTTTCCGCCTATTGAAATAATTCATGAGAAGGGAATATAAATTAATACAATCATCTTATCGCTTGATTACAAATTGCTATATTGGAAAGCCGTTTTCGTCTTGTCAGCACTAAATTTCTCTTTGGTATCTACAATAGCAGCGAACGTAATCTAAATCATCCAAGTGTAGTTAAGAACAAAACTAGTTTGCAATAATTGTTTTGAAACGGTATTGCAGCTGTCGTAGTTGCCATTAGCGGCGGAGATTGTACGGCGTCAAAAGCGGGGTTGATTAAAGAGCTCCAGCTTATAGTACGCGTTGCTACAATGAATATTCAGTGTTTCAGTGCATAAGCATAATGCGGCCGCGGTCTTAGTGCCGCTGTCGCAACCGCAGTGCTGCCCATTTCTCATCTTAAATGCCAAGAGCAAGTCGCTTGACTTCCTAACTTGAAGCCTTTTTTGTCAAATTCGTTTGAATACGAGTACGCTGCAGTACACATAAACAACTCGTTCCAAGCTTTCAGAGATGCAGACTTTCTGAAAATAAAACTACCCATCTCATCCGAAAATTCGCTTATTTTCCACTAGCTTTGTTTTTTTTTTAATTCCGTAGAAACCTTTTGTTTTTCTATAATAAAAGGTAGCCTTCATGACTCCTTGCGTCTTATTAGTTATTATACATCTGCGAAAGTCCCGTCAAATCAATTTAGCTGTTTTGAAGATAAATTCGGACAAACCGACACACGACGGACAAACAAATTAAAATGTTTTAATAACGTGCAGGTACATAGCCTATATTGTAAGCTATATTAATAGAATGCAGTTATTTCAAAATGCAGACAGACATTAATTTTATTTATTTACTATATTATGATGCCCGCGACTTCGTTTGCGCTTTTAATTCTACGGGATAAAAAGAAGCCTATATTCGTCCCCGGGATGCAAACTATCTGTAGGTACCTATACACGAAATTTCGTTAAAATCGGGTAAACGAATAGGTCGTGAAACCAGAGAAAATATAGTGCGCGACAGGTCAAGATGGAAATCGGGATGGGGACGCCCCGAACACCCCCACAGCCCCCGCGCTAACCCGGTGCGGGATAGCGCGGGTGACGTGCGGTGCGGGGCGTCCCCCCGACTTTAGTTACACATTTCAGGCTCTAGGTGACTACTGATAATACCTATTAATACTAGAGCTTTAATAATAACAGTTTTTTTATAAGAATAAATAAAAATTACAAAAAAGTACCCCGATTGCCATCTCGACCTGTCGCGTACTGTACCGACACACTTTCGCATTTATAATATTAGTATGGATTTACATAAAATACAGACAAAATAAATGTATAAATAATAAATATAGGTAATATTATTTAGATACCGCTTAGTACGATTACTAATATTAGGATGGAAGTGAAATGAAGGACGATAATGCGATATTTTTTGTGCTCGGACGTTATGAACACGATTTTCGGAATATCTCGAAGAACTTATTACTCTAGTAAAGCTTTGGCATCTGGCTTTTATGGAATGTGAAATAAAACTACTTTTTCCCCTATTTGATGTGATTGACTTTATTGATTGATGTTATTTATAGCTGAAGATAACTGACTAGGTACCTATAGATTCAGATTCAGATTCAGATTTATTTATTTGCTTTCATGTACATTTACATTTATTGATGGTAGGTGCTTAAAGCTAAAAGCTAAATACATGAGACCCTGTCAGGGTATTGCAAATACAATTTTAGGTACAATAAAATGGTAAATATTAAAGATACAATACGAATAGGATTAAATTATTAAAATTATTAATCTTACAAGGTCTTATAGTTTAATGTCAATATCAGATGTCATTTACAGGTGCGTCACGCTATTGAGGTTTATGCAGTTAGAAATTCTTGTATATCATAAAAGCATTTTTGTAGTAGCCATTGTTTTAATTTTCTCTTAAAGGTGACTTCTTTTGTTTCTTCTTTAATGTCGTTAGGAAGTTTGTTATAAATAATGATTGATCTGTAATACGGGCTGCTACGGCGTATTATTTGTAAGCTGTAATGTGGAAGAGCCAGGTTGTGCTTGTTTCGCGAGTTTCGATGGTATGTACTGTCTAATGTTTTGTATAAGTGTGAGTGTTTCCTAACAAACAGAACTGTTTCCATTATGTATATAGATGGTAATGTCAGGATCTTTTTTCCTATGAAATGTGGCTTACAACTGTCTCTTTGCCTAATATTTACTAATATTCGTATGCATTTTTTTTGAGCAATAAATAAGTCCCCCACGTCTGTGCTCTGTCCCCAAAGTATAATACCGTACTTAATCCACGAGTAAGCATAAGCGTAGTATGCAGATAGCGCTGTTTCGTAGTTAGTGTTTGCCTTAAGAACACTTAGGGCATATGCAAATCGTGAAAGTTTCTTCCTGACATCTTGTATATGTTGTTTCCAGTTTAAGTGAGTGTCGATAGTTAGGCCCAGAAGCTTGAATTCCCCAACCTCCTCAATACTTATTTCTTTTGTTAAGTTTCCTAATTCGAGAGGTTTTTCTGGTATGGTCTAAATTGTATTATTTTTGTTTTTTTACTGTTCATTTCCAAGTTATGTTCCGTCAACCAGTTTCGCGTATTTTGCAGGTTTTTTGTTATTTGGGATTTGCATTCATCAGCGTCGGAGCATTCCATTAGTAGAGAAACATCATCCGCAAACATCACTACTTTACAGTCGGGACTTAGGGCCTTAGGTAGCTCATTTATGTATAGTAGAAAGAGGGTACAACCAAGAACGCTGCCCTGTGGTATAGACCAATTACTAATACGCGAGTTTGACTGTACTGTATTTATATGATGTATTGTTTCATCGTAGTGTTGTATTTCTATGTACTGAGTCCTATCGTACTGAGTCGTATCGTATAAAATATGTTTTGAACCACTTGTGTGTGTTTCCCCTAATACCCGAGCTGTATAATTTTTCTAATAGTATTTTATGAGACACTTTGTCGTAGGCTTTTGTCATATCCAATAATAGTCCCACGGCATATTGTAGTAGTTGATGCTCATCATTTCATCAGCGTGGATTCAGATTTTTAAAAATGCCGCGGGTGCTATATGTCTGTGTCTTTCGTCAAAATTGGTTCAGTGGTCAAGCCGCGAATAGGGAACAGATAGACACACTTTTGCATTTATAATAATAGTATGGATAAGCAGCTTTTGGAGGTTTGTAGAATACTTTGCGATCAAGACCCTCAATCCATACTAATATTATAAATGCGAAAGTGTGTCTGTCTGTCTGTCTGCTAGCCTTTCACGGCCCATTCGCTCAACCGATTTTGACAAAACTTGGTATAGCGATAGCTTGCATCCCGGGGTAGGACATGGGCTACTTTTTATCCCGGAAAATCAAAGAGTTCCCACGGGATTTTTGAAAACCTAAACCCACGCGGACGAAGTCGCGGGCATCATCTAGTATTATTACCAGTGATACGTAACACGTTTGCATGTATTAATTATCCCAGACGAAACCCATAGTTTTTCGGAATTAAAATATCCTATACTTAAATGCAGAGTATTAGCTATAAACATGGCAAATTGCATTCAGGCGGCACATGGTCATGGTGGATTCTTATCCGACCACTTTAGGGGATGAGATGAAAGCCCGTTTTTCGACTCAACGTGCAATGTTGCTGCATTGGCGCGGGTTCTTTGTGTTTTATCCTTTTCAGTCATAAATGGTATTGCAGTTGGCCATACTAGTTGTCCCATATTCATTGACTTACATATTACTTCGTAAGGACAGGGCCATTGAACAAGTAAAATGGCACCGATTCATTGGTCCTAAAATGTTTATTTAGCTGTTAGCACCAATGCAACCTCAGTGACGTCTGGATTTCAAACGGGTCGTTCATTAGTATCTAAGAGGTGGTGCTGAATTATTTGGTTCCAAAACCGTGAAAATTTTTGTTCGCTTGTGCATATCTTGTCATTTATATCGATGCCTATATTCTATTTTAGCCGACTGTTAAGAAATCGACTATTTTACCAGTGGTCTGTGATAACTTTTAAACTGATAATAAAATCGAACCGGAGACCTGTTGCTTTAAAAGAGAGAAAGCCGCCGTTGTGCCATACATAATACCTTCAAAAAGTTTTATGTATGTAGATGATTCCTTATACATGTTTACAAGCAGCCCTTCAATGTCTTTATTTTATCTTGCCCCTGTCAAGATTTATGTTGCTAGTAAGCTGAAAACTACTGGTCCCTTTTTTGTTGCGTACTCGGCAGTAAATGTACATCTATTAGTAAGTAGGTATAGTTGTAGGAATTTATGCTTTTATAGATTTCAAATGGAAGTTTAGTATTTCGGATACTTATCTCCTGTACTTTAGGTATGTACAGCCAGTAAGATCATACTAAATAATTCTAGTAACCTAACTGTTCAAAAATACGAATACTCTGCCATAAAACGAACTATAAAGTTTTTCACATTTGAAAATGGCACCATATCGAATTTTTCCAAAAATTATAGCCGGTGTCACTCGGGATGACATACCTAAGGATTTTTACAAACACCATACATCAAAATCTATTCAGGCATTTAGATAGAAGTTATGGTTGAGAAACCACATACCCTACATACACCTTGAAAACATTACATTTCTATTTTGGGCAGTCGTGTAAAGAGGAGGCTCCTTTAATTCATTTCCATTTGATGAATGATAGGAAGACCATGCGTGGTAGGTACAGGAAAATGCCTATGTCTAGTTGGACACATGCAGACTGACGGGTGGATGGATGATGAATGGGATTCTAAATGACAGACAGTTATATTTCTATCTACAATTAGGTCGCGATTACACACCTGTAAGCTTAACTCACGTAAGTAGCTTACGTAATTAATTGACAACAAATTTACTGAGGTAAATATATATATAAGGAAAAGGTGATTGACTGACTGACCTATCAACGCACAGCTCAAAATACTGGACGGATATGGCTGAAATTTGGCATGCAGATAGCTATTATGACGTAGGCATCCACTAAGAAAGGATTTTTGAAAACTCAACCTCTAAAGCGGTGAAATAGGGGTTTGATGGACGGTTAGAAACTATCTCTAGAACCAGTTTCTTATGAATTGCTCGGACTGAAAAATAATAATATAGAGTAAACTTAAGAATTTAATACTTATTTCATTATTTTCGGTAGTACTTATAGAAAATTACAGAAAGCGTTACAGAAAGTCCTATTTCAAACGAAACATAAACTGAGAACATTACACAAAGATACGTCGAATTAATGTCTTGCGATTTACTTTTACGTTTACATTTAATGGGTAAAAGATCCTCTGTTATTATATTCAATGGGAAATTTATTACCGTGATGCCTGCCTTAATGTCTACAAATAAATTACCAAAATCTCATAGAAATACGACTTTTGCAAGAAATATAATTGTTATAGCGTTATGAATGTGTTCTTTATCTTTTTAAGGCTCCATTTGGATGCTAAAGTTACCGACAGTGTTTCTATTTTAAAAAAATCAACCTAAACGGTTTTTTTTAAATCTGTAGATATAAATATCTCTTTAATTAGGTACGTAGAGTACAAGAATGTAAAAAGGTATTGTAAGATGGCTCTCTGATCTAAGATTCACTGAACATAAAAACGTAGAAACTGACGAGCAAAGCCGAAAGAAACTATTTTTATATCGTGATCGTGACTCATTTGTATTTGGTGCTGTGACACACTACATAAACTAGTAGTAGTAAAATATAGAGAAAATATTCTCCTGTTAAAAATACATTTTTTTAGGAATGAATTACGTCAATGAATGAATCAAGACCAAATTTCTGCTCACGATACAATCCAAACAAAACAATTAAGCGTATTTATATAAGCGTTTTCTTTCTAAATTATCACGTAATAAAAATATAGCTACGAAAGATTGGTCAATATAGGTACTAATAACTACATGTTGTGCGCAGAATTTATTGGGCAACACCCGATAGACCTTTGATTGTTTATTCTAACTACACAATCTTGCAAACAGAACAAAATAATATTGGTATACGACACTAAATCTTACCCAGTGTGTGTATGGTGTGATTTTACAATCGTAAACGAACAAAATTGCACTAAATATTAATATATAATGATAAAGATACGGTAATCTCTCAAATAGTTATTTAAAATATTTTAAATATCAAAGAGGAAGCAACACTTATTGTCACACATTTCGTACGCGAACAGTCGGTGAAATCGCGGGCCGCGACACGTCAGATCCGCCGGGCGTCTGGGGGCATACTGAAAACAGCGAACCGTGTAGTCAACCTCAACCGGGAACAAGACGATAACGTAGGCAAGTTCGTAGGCCTGAAGTTTCAGGCGCTACGAACTCTTCATAATGCCGAAAAATTATTTGCCGAGGAAAAATTAGGCGCGTTCCGACCGCGACACGAACGACGACGAACGACGTTCGGCGTTTCGATACAGCGCACGATCCCGATTAATGCTAAGCACGCCAATAAATATTGATGCCGACTCCTTTGTCTTGCTGGGGATTCGTTCCATTTTATTGATGGTAAGGAACACTCACATTTGCTTGACAAATCGTGTGTATCGTGTCATTTTCTGTTGAGCAACCCTATAAAAGAGGATATGAACAGGGCAACGATTTATTCAACTTTCAGGACGACATTATAAAACATTACTTGCTTTATTCAAATCTGTACAACCTCTAATATATTCACAGAACAAATCTAATTTAAATTGTCCTTGAGACGTTTCGTAATATACTGAAGTGTGTTTGGTTAAACATCGACATCAGTTCTGAAAATGTTTGCTAACAGTTAATAGGATATTATTTCTCTTTCAATACTAAAGTTGGTTGGTTTTGCAAGGCTCTACAATAGAAGTACCTCATACATAATATTACAAAGTAAGATTATTTAGGTAGAATTCAGTGTATTTCTGGAAATCTTTTGACATAATAAGTTTTCTCATGTTTCGCTTATCTATAAGGGAGACTAGTGTAGGAGTAAAACATATCAAAAATTCTGAATCGGTATTCTTGTCTAAGTTATTAAGGTCAGTGGCCTAGCGGTCAAGGCGTCGGGCGCGAACCCAGAAGACGTAGGTTCGAATCCTGCCGGTACGCAATTTTTGATATGTACCTATTTAAAATTATTTTAGCAGCTGTATTGGACCTGTTGCGCGTTGTCTCTACTTATATAATATCCACGTTTAGACCACCACACGAAAAGAGCGTACTTTGACTTTGCTCAGACTTTAATTACAGTTAAAACATTTTATAGCTTAGGTATATTTTTCATGTTCTTTAGGTTAGGTTCTTTTAATGTACGACTTGTTTTTCAATGCTCGTTGTGACTGCCCGTAAATTGAGTTACACGAGACCTATAAAACTCAAAAACATATTATGTAATTTTAAGTGTGTTATTCTGTGGGCGGTTCTTTGACAAATAGAATAGAATTAAATTAAACGAAACTATTTTATGTAAGAAAGTTATATCATTATTGTTATTAAAGAAAGATCACAGCGAGTGTGGTGAGGGTATGGTAAAATAACCCATGCAACTAACAGGCAGTTCTAGGCCACGCATGGTATGCATGATTCTATTACTATTAATGTGCGTCCTACGCTCATTAAAAACCTAAATAAATTCGTGAAGTTATTCCGTACATGTTTACAATTTACATGTACGTTACGTTTTCGCTATCTCCCAAGCGAGTGAATCGTGTAGGTATTATGGGCACATGGGCAAACGATATCACGCAATCGCTCACGGCACAGGCATCTCGCACGCAACATTCATTACTATCCTTTTCTATCGCATTCGAGCAAATGATTCGTTACTTGTTATAGTTATTTAATTTTTTGTACAGTACGCGGCAGAAAGTAATGTACATCGACCTTAAGAAGGAGATAGCAGATTTGTAATCGATTGAACGGTTGAACGATGGGCCGTGAAAAGGTAGAAGACACAGACAAACTTTTGTATTTATATTAGTATGGCAGTCCTGTATGCCTGAGAGTTCTCCATAATATTCTCAAAGGTGTGTGAAGTCTGCCAATCTGCACTTAGCCAGCGTGGTAGACTATGACCAAAACGCTTCTCAGTCTGTGAGGAGACCCGTGGTCTATAGTGAACCGACGATGTGTTGATCGTGACGATGATGATGATGGCAGAGTGAAATTGCGTACGAGGAAAGGTTACAGCAGACAAAATTCACCAACAAGACATATAAGACGCTCAAAAATGTCTAGAATGGATACAACTAAGCTAGTGTGAAAGAAACCTTAATGCTCACTCAAATAACAACAGGCTTTTAGTCACCTTTCATTGAGGTGAAGCTACTCTGTTTCGAAAAGCTTTCAAGTTCGGAAGCGATTCTATTCAAATCGTTACCTACGGGGCTCTCTCTACATAAATCAAGTATTGAATAAGATATTTTTATCATCTCGTATGCATTGTTCGATAATGAATGCCACGTCTCCAACAATGCTGTCTTAATTCTTTTTGGGAATATTGTTCGCTCCATTTATTACATACTAGCTGATGCCCGCGAATTTGTCCGCGTGGATTTACATTTTTCAAAATCCCGCGGGAACTCTTTGATTTTCCGGGATAAAAAGTAGCCTATGTGTTAATCCAGGGTATAATCTATCTCCATTCCAAATTTCATCCAAAGCCGTTTTTGCGTGATTGAGTACCTAACAAACATCCAAAGTGAAAGTGTGGATCACTTTCACATTTATAATATTAGTAGGATTTTATCCATATAAATACCTGTTCTATATATACAGTATGTATTTTATTCTATATATTAATATATAAAAAGTTTTAAAAGGTTAAAGCGTTTCGAGCCCTAAAGGGTGATTTATAAATGTAAACTAATTAACTACTATATAATTGATTCAGTCGGGTGAGATTTATTATACTTAGCTAAATAAGCGTACCTAAATGGAAAATTTCCAGTTTAGATTAATGTATAAACAATATTTAAGAACTAGCCTATGCCCGCAATTCCATCCGGGTGGATTCAAAAAGACCTATTACAAATCATGATATCATATTAAAATTCGTACCATAAACAAATACTTTAAGCTGTAAGTAACCTGCGTTAATCGTTTCGTGCTTAACAAACGTAAACTCGGGGAACATTGTAATCGCGATAACAGCTGTACCAGCTACAAGGCTGAATTCCATTCCATTTGCTCGTTTGCACTTTGCATCAGAAAACATCATGATATCTAAAAAAGTCCGTAAAGAAATCTAAGTCAGTTTGCTAAATTATCGTTGTGAAAATTATGTGGATACCGGCTGGATTATTTTTGAAGATAACTATTCTGACAGTCTAACAGCACCAGATTTTCATAATAAACATAATATACTTGAGAACCCCACAATATAATTATGCTTAGTAGGTACGTCTTGAATTTTTTTTTAATACTTTATTGGAAAAGAAAGACAATTATCTACATCGTTAAAGTATGCACCCGTCCGTCCATACGTAGTCGAAATTTTACAGACACGTACAAAACAATTTGCCTCCTCGTTTCTGCCCCCCAATTGTGTAAGAAAATCGTATTCATCGTTATCGTAATCGTCAACAAATTCTGCCCTTTGATTGGCTGTGAAAAAATGTAGCAGCGAATCAACCAATAATCAAAGGGCAGATTTTTTTACGATTACGATAACGATGAATACGTTTTTCTTACACAATCGGGGAGCTGATTTGAATCGCTAGGATATGGAACACCCTTCCGTCATCAGTTTTCCCCTCCACTTTTAATATAGGTACCTACAAGTCAAAAGTGAATAGGCATTTTCTAGGCAAGCGCGCTCAATCTTAGGCTGCATCATCAGTTGCCAGCAAGTCTGATTGCAGCCAAGCGCTAATCTAGAAATTTAACAAAAGATAATTTTATCACTAAAATAATCTCTATCACGCAACCGACACTAAATAGACTAAAAACTGTATGCACACCAAACATTATCATTGTTTTGTTTTCCTGTGTGCAATGAAGATTTCTAAATAAATAAAATAAAATCACCATACTTTATATAAGTTACATCCAATGTATGCACGTAAACGACCAGTTAGAAATGAAGATTTACAAACAACGAAGTCTAAGTATCAAAAGAAATGGCCATACGGTTTAGACTTCCGAGGAAATTCTGCAATAAGCCGCCGGAGACAAAAACAGCTTAAAGCGTGCCTTCCGTAACAGGATTGCGAACCGCCCCGTGCAAATAGATAAGTTCAGAGCATCCCAGCTCTGGTCGCGGCCTTAAGCCAGCACGAGACTACAGTAAGCGGTTTAAGCGACTTGATCTTAGGACATGATGAATCTAGATCGCATGTAAAGTGCACTCACATGCACATTACACACACGCCTAACATGTAGCAGTCACTCACAGACGAAGCAGTGGGATGCGTAAACGTCGTTTTTCAGCTCCTACCTTATAAGGGTATAAGTATTAAAAAAAATGTAAATTATTAAAAAAGTTCATGAAATCTATAAAAACATTTCCTGATTTTTTAAAATTTTTAATTAAAACATTACAATAAAGCTTAAAGCTAGCTTTATCGAATTACTAGGTATATAAATCGTGCCCTCGTGGAATGGTACTAAGAATACTGGCTGCATTTCCGCGCTGGACAGCCAGGCTGATCCGTTGCGCAAAAAATGAACAAGCCCCTCTGTCACCAGATGAGCCTATTAATTGCGGTGAATGTCTCGAATTTTTTTTTAGCACTAAGACTCCATGGCCCCAGGGTCTCCACGGCAAACATGTAACTCTCGATAAGAGAGGCATACTTGCGCCGCTTGCAGTTTTCAGCTGTTTTTGCTGCGGCTCCCGGTCTTAATGCTGTCTTCCTGATATTAAACGGGGACAACGCACGTCGCGTCCGACATTAGCGCCCGTCCCCGTTCCCAGGGAACCAGCATCATTCCATCAGGTCTCTTACCATCATCCCGACTTATCCCTGCCGGCTCAATGAGCGAAGGAATGTCTATGGTGACAAGAGCCCTTTTGATCGTATCGCTCTTTGATTTTATTTAAAAAAAATCTTTTACAAATGAAAGTACTTTTCTAATACTATTTTTTTCTATTCTTAAAACTCTAGCGCGTCCATCTTTGGCCCCATCACCACTTGCCAGCAGGTCTAACTGCAGCCAACCGCGAGTCAATAATTTAAAAAAAAACTTATGCAAATACAGTGCAACAGGCGTAAAATGAAATTCAAAACCAAAAAATGGGAATCTGTTTTAATACTAATCCCAACGGAGACATTAAAAGGAGCCGCAGGTTTCGCCGCCAGCGTAATACTTGTATGCCTATAAATCTTTGCAGCTCTTACAAAATACTTTTTAAATTATGCGAAAGTTCAGACCCGCCACGAAACGTAATACAAATTCTTGGAAATGCTAACGACTCCCGACTATATGAAATAGGAATGTAATACACTGGATTTTTCAAATGAAGATTTATTTATACACCAAACTGCTCTACCATAACGAAACGGATACATAGGTACTTCTATAGGTATATAGATATATCTTTGGTTTTAGACGAAACCACACACACTTAAATATGCCTGCCTAGTTAAGTCAAGAATTGCTAAAATCCTAATTACATATTCCATTTCATTCGATTTCCTTCTAGTATAAAAACCTAACGTCAAACGCTAGGTAGGTCTATTTTTCTTTGATTTCACATCACCATAGCCTAATACCTATCTGACATATCGTTGATTCTGGATCAAACCGAGAGTTCCTTCACTCTAGTTCACTCTTTCCCTATTCTGATATTTAACAGATGTCGATTTCAGGATCAAACCGAGAGTTTCCTCACTCTGGTTCACCTTGGCTATGTCTAGCAGTAGATGTCTATACGTTTAAACGATATTCGATATTTCTTCAATACGTATAGCTTAGGCAATATTAAATATTTTCCGTTAATATTTTTGCGGCTTACCTTTATATTATAGTCCAAAGCCGTAGTGGACTGCAACGAGTGAAACTTTTTTCATAAAAGTACAGCGAGGCATTCGATTGCGAAGGAGCGCAAACAAGGCGAGTAGTTACTTATTAACTTTTATAAAAGTTGTTACACTCGCGTGCGAAATTCTTGCTTCGCATTAAACTCAACTTTCTCATTATTTGCACGAAACTAATTCCAGCGCTACTTAATCCAATTACATAGACCTAGTAAAAATAATCACAAACCAACGGCCATTTTAAATCATGAATTTAGTATGCGGTTGCTAAGAATTATAACTTTTGGTTTTTTATAACAAACTAGCATGATTAATTGTCACAACAAAGTCCAATGAGAATTTGTTATGTACATATTGAAATGTTGCTTAAAAAAATTAATAACATAAAATCCACACAAGACACACTTAAATAGATTTCTAAAAGTGATTCTGAAAAGCCTACCACTGTGCACTGGTTTGGAATATCTTTACAACCGAGAAGAGAACCAGCAAGAAACTCGACGGATTCTAGTCATAAGCGAATACGAAGATGGATTGCGATTTTGTTAAAATTAAAATTATTTTAATTATTGTTTAAAAAACATAAAACACAAATAGAAGATTAATATGGAAAAAGAGCTGTGGCAGTCGCAAAATGCAGTCAACTAAAAGTTTTTTTTCCAAAAAGCTTTATTTTCAATCTACAGGCCACTGTAGCGTGCAATAATGCATACGGCACGTGTGTCACCTACATAACTGTGTGCCTACACAAAATTGGCAAAATATATACGACATTTTGAATGGCGAGAGCAAAAATAACGATAAATATAAAATGCCGAATAACGGAGGTTAAATATTGATACACTCGTACCTAACTGAATAATTGCATGAACCTTTAGCAGAATGAACTAGAGTGAGGGAACTCTTGGTTTGATCCTGAATCGACGATAGGTATGTCATAGTAGATTATTCAACATGGGGGTAATGTAATGTCTTACGTCACAGGCGCCGGGATAAATCCCAAGCGTAACGAGGGAGAGGTACAAAACTTTCAAATAATATTCAACAAAATCAAATAAATTCTATGAATACATTGTTAATCAGTTTTACGTGATATACACAACGGGGAGAAAATTGAATTTTAACTTCTGAAACAACCTTATATTGACGTCGCGTGCGTGGGAAACGCGTACAGAACTTTTAACGAATATAACTAGACTACACTGAATGCTGGTTTTATTAATAGATCTTTGTTAGCATCAGGTAATAAATTTTCCGGACCTACTATTCATATCTAAGCAGTATTTTTAAATTTTCATTCAATCAATTCATTTAATTTGTACTAAAACCATACAATAAAGAGAAAAAGATCTAGTTAATGGTTAACTTTAGACTGAGACCCTGGTGCCATTCGTAATAACCTTACACGTAATACTTTTAAGTTCAAGGGCTACATATTTGTAACATCCCCAAGAAGTATGACTTCCCCGTATATAAGCGATTATATGCGATTATATATAAGCGTATATATGCGATCCCAATATATAAAAGTTTAAGTAAAGATCTAGAAATCCATAAATATTAAGCTAAAATATTACATAAGCCTGACAAAATTTAAACAGCGAGTTTTAAATTCTACTGCATCCGTTAATAATATAGAAAACTTATCACCGAGACGAAATAGAGACGAAAATTTTTCCATGTCGACGACATTCTCCGAGTATTCAAGGAATAGTAAGACGAAGTTAAAGGCAGAATGAATTCGACAGTCGACAAGACAATGCGAAGTATGTAGCCATAAGTTTTTTCATAAATGTGCACGGACCGTGGAAGCGAACAGCTGACGACTGGCTCTAGGCAGGGCCGCTGTACTTTAAGACTTGCTAGCAGATGTATTAAAAGGGGAAAATGGGGATATTTTGTCAGATTTTATCACTTATCTCGAGGCGACATGAATAGAAAAGAGTTAAATGTTCCTGCAGATGTCCGCTATCGTCTTTTGTAACATTTTCAATTAAATGAATTGAAACTGCCTCTGCAATCTGGTTGCTTAAACTTTTTAATAATCCTGCTATTTCTAAGTATATAGATTCGATAACGATATGCCAGGAGAAATATATTAAAAGAAAAGGTGACTGACTGACTGGTGTATCAACGCTGAGTTCAAACTATTATGAAAAATTTAACCCCTAAGGGGGTAAAATAGTGATTTGAAATTGTAGTCCACGCGCACGTAAACATCCGCTAAGAAAGGATTTTTGGAAAATCAACCCCCAAGGGGGTCAAATAGGGGTTTGAAATTTGTATAGTCCACGCGAACGATGGCGCGGGCATACACTAGTTATAAATATAAAATACCGTGATTAGATATCTCCAAAAAAATCCGCTACTATCAAGCGTATATATATATAACCTTTTCACGAAAATACGCATGATACGGCTTTTTGTCTACGAAGTAGGCCTAACTCGTTATCCAATAGACATAGAGGAGCAGTTTACTTACGCTCGGCAGACGGACGACAGTACGGAGAGGATCTATAATTGGATTCGTTATTGTACTACAAGCGGATTGTCGTGTCTAAACTAAATCAAACTTTGGATCCGGCGGGAGCCGACGGCGAGTGAGCTTTGTTATAATACCGATGTTAAGAACGAACTATAACCTACTTCTGTTGAACGTAAGCTTACTTTATATATTAGTTGTGTTAGTACTAGGTGATGCCCGTAGGTTTTATAAAATCCCGTGGGAACTCCTTAATTTCCCGGGATAAAAAATAGCCTATGTCCGTCCCCAGGATATCCTGGGGACATCCTAGTGCAGAAGTAGCTTATATAAGCTACTTCCGTATTACATCAAAATCGGCTGAACAGTTGGACCGTGAAAAGCTAGCAGACAGACAAACAGATACACTTTCGAATTTATAGTATTAGTATGGATAAAAGACGTATTCTTTTTACTTTCGCAAAACTTTTGAGAGAATGGGAGAAAGGTTACGGTGAGAGTTTTTAAAAATCCCGTGGGAAATCTTGGCTTTTCCGGGATAAAAGTAGCCTCTGTCCTTCCCCGGGTACAAGCTATCTCTGTACCAAATTTGGTCAAAATCGGTTGAACGAGTGGGCCGTGAAAGGCTTCTAGACAGACAGCCACACTTTCACATTTATAATATTAGTATGGACTAGCTTATGCTCGCGACTTCGTCCGCGTGGACTACACAAATTTCAAACCCCTACTTCACCCCCTTAGGAGTTGAATTTTCGAAAATCCTATCTTAGCGGATGCCTACGTCACAATAGCTATCTGCATGCCAAATTTCAGCCCGATCGGTCCAGTAGTTTGAGCTGTGCGTTGATAGATCAGTCAGTCAGTCAGTCAGTCAGTCAGTCAGTCAGTCAGTCAGTCAGTCAGTCAGTCAGTCAGTCAGTCAGTCAGTCGGTCAGTCAGTCACCTTTTCCTTTTATATATTTAGATTATAAATGTGACAGTTTGGATATTTGTTACTCCTCCACGCCACAATGACTGAATCGATTTGGTTGATATTTGGAATGGAGATAGAGACCCTGAATTAGCACGGAGGCCATTTTTCATTCCGGAAAATTAAAGAGTTCCCGCGGGATTTTCAAAAAACCTATACCTATTCAAGCGGACGAAGTCGCGCACACCATGTGGTAACATGGTAACTATAATATAATCATTGAATAGCATAAGAATTTATAACAGGATTCAAGACGCTTTAAACTTTAAAAGGCGGCTATGTTTGCTTTACAAGTACAAAATATTTATAACGCAATCTCGCAATCATTAAAAGAAAAAACTTAGAAGTGTATCGATCAAAGTTGAAAAGAAACATGATAGATATTTTCCTGCTAAATGTGCCTCGTTATTGAAAACCAAACAAGCTTAGTTACTCGCAGCAGATACAACACGGCGAGAATCTATAATTGGATTCGTTATTGTTGCTACGAACGTGTTATTGCACCTATACTAAATCAAACTTTATTTCCGGCAAAAGCAAACGGCGACTCCGCATCGTTAATGCCGAAGTTGGAAACAAACCGCCGGCGCACCGCTGTGGATTTCAGTATTGGAAGCTACACGGGCGTTCCGTTGCGCGTGCGGTGCGGCGCCGCACGACGCGACGTCGTAACGCATCGTGTGACATGCTACAGCGATTTCTATGTAGGAAGACGCAGCGGCAGTGTTCGCAACCGCCAACGCAACGCATCGTGTGGCTTCACTCTAAAATAGATACAATTCCTTATACATACACGGCATGATATTAATATTGTAAATTGAATTGCAAAGAGCAAACGCCGAGTTTCTTGCTGGTTAGTAGTCACTTGCAGCAGATACAAAACTGCGAGAATCTATAATTGGATTCGTTATTGTTGCTACGAACGTATTATTGCACCTATACTAAATCAAACTTTATTTCCGGCAAAAGCAAACGGCGACTCCGCATCGTTAATGCCGAAGTTGGAAACAAACCGCCGGCGCACCGCTGTGGATTTCAGTATTGGAAGCTACACGGGCGTTCCGTTGCGCGTGCGGTGCGGCGCCGCACGACGCGACGTCGTAACGCATCGTGTGACATGCTACAGCGATTTCTATGTAGGAAGACGCAGCGGCAGTGTTCGAAACCGCCAACGCAACGCATCGTGTGGCTTCACTCTAAAATAGATACAATTCCTTATACATACACGGCATGATATTAATATTGTAAATTGAATTGCAAAGAGCAAACGCCGAGTTTCTTGCTGGTTAGTAGTCACTTGCAGCAGATACAAAACTGCGAGAATCTATAATTGGATTCGTTATTGTTGCTACGAACGTATTATTGCACATATACTAAATCAAACTTTATTTCCGGCAAAAGCAAACGGCGACTCCGCATCGTTAATGCCGATATTGGAAACAAACCAACCCCTACCGAGTACCGATTAATGTCACGGCCATACTTCCGCAATGAGAAAGCAATTGACGGTGGTCGGTGAGCTTTTCATTTGGAAAAAAATAGAAAGTATTCCATGAATTGTTTAAATATGTAAAGCTGAAAGTTATATCTTAACATAGTTTTATTAAAAAAAAACCGGCCAAGTGCGAGTCAGACTCGCGCACTGAGGGTTCCGTAATACAATCGTATTTTATGGACATTTTGCATGATAAATCAAAAACTATTATACCTACCTAAAAATTAATAAAAATCTGTTTTAGAATGTACAAGTGAAGCTCTTTCTTATGATACCCCACTTGATATAGGTAGTTATCTTACTTCGAAAATTGAAAATACTAATTATTAGTTTATGACCGCAATTTAATTTTTTTTGTGTGATGTGACCACAAATTCACGGTTTTCAGATTTTTTTCCTAAAGCCGCTATAAGACCCACCTACCTGACAAATTTCATGATTTTAGGTCAACGGGAAGTACCATGTAGGTTTCTTGACTGACAGACAACAAAGTGATCCTATAAGGGTTCCGTTTTTCCTTTTTAGGTACGGAACCCTAAAAATTAAGCCGTGATAACCTAGTGGTCAAGTCGTCCGCCTCCTATTCGAGAGGCCGGAGCTTACCGTCGGAGGATCCTGGGCTCCTCTGACTTTTCGGAGTTATTTGCGTTAAAGCAAATAATATCACTTACTATAACAGTGAAGGAAAACATCGTGATGAAACCTGCATACTTGAGAGTTCAACAAAATGTTCTCAAAGATGAGTGAAGTCTGCCCATCCGCACATGGCCAGCATAGCGGACTATGGGTTAATGGGTTAAACCCTTCTCATACCGAGATACCTGTGCTCAGTAGTGGGTATCATGATCACCATCGCCGGCTCAATGCTGACCACGGGTCTCCTCTCAGAATGAAAAGGTTTGACGCTGCCAAAGTGTTGACTGGCAAACTTCACACACCTTTTAGAACATTAAGGAGCAATCTCACGCATGCAGGTTTCCTCACTATGTTATCCTTCACAGTTAAAGCAAGTGATATTTAATTTCTTAAACCGCACAGAGCTTCGAAAAATTACAACTCCGGCTTGCGTGCCCGGGATCGAACCCTCGACATCCCGAATATGAGGCGGACATCTCAACCACTAGACTACCACAGTTTGGATTAATCATTAAGAATCCATATTATAAATGCGAAAGTGTGTTTGTTCGTTGGTTTGTCCTTCAATCACGTCACAATGGAGCAACGGATTGACGTGATTTTTTGCATGGCAGTTTAAGACCTGGAGGGTGACATAGGCTACTTTTTATCCCGGAAAATCAAAGTTCCCACAGGATTTTTCAAAACCTAAATCCACGCGTACAAAGTGGCGAGCATCAGCTAGTTATTATTATTATAAATGCGTAAGTGTGTTTGTTTGTTGTTTTGTCTTTCAATCACGTCGCAATGGAGCAACGGATTGACGTGATTTTTTGCATGGGTATTGTTAAAGACCTGGAGAATGACATAGGCTACTTTTTATCCCGGGAAGTCAGAGTTCCCACGGGATTTTTAATAAACCTAATTCCACGCGAACGGAGTTAATTATATTATTGAATCAAATAAATCGTCGTTTAATTAATAGTAAGTAAACTTTGTTTCCTGCGGGAATAAGCGTTGAGCCGCCGCGCCGTCGCCGCTGCCGGTATTGGGAACAGGCTATAACCCACTTTTGTTCATTGTCATAGTTATTCTTGCAACGAGGAAGCCATTGGCGGTAAGCTTTCATGACGCAACTAAGGATGATGTAGGAATTAAATACATACAGGTCAAACACACACCCTTCTTTGGGCTTCGCCGCAGTCGGGTAAAAATGAAAGAAAAAAGTTCTTTCTTGAAGACTATTCAATTAAGCATAGGTACGTGGGTAATTATTAACACAACTTTATATTTTTGATTTCGTACTTATGTACGTAATTTGGCATCACGTTTTTTTTCTTTTTAAGTAGCAGATTCATAAAATCTATTTATTGTAATCAATTTTCATTCTTTTTTTGTATACTTACGTACCTACTTCGTTTCTATGCAAGAGATATAATATATGTAGGTATATCTGAAAAGTGCAGAACAAAACTAATATTGATATCCTATTCTTAGAAATGATTGCCATAATAAACAAGCGATCCGCCCCGGCTTTGCACGGGTAGCTTGTAACAATTTTCGAAAGAATCTAATATATTTTTGAAAATAAATAAGTATAGCCTATGGCACTGAGAAATAATGTAGCTATTTAAACGTGAAAGAATTTTTAAAATCGGTTCAGTAGTTCCAGAGATTACCCCCTACAAACAAACTTATAAACATTACCTCTTCATAATACCTATTAGTATAGATAAAGTTAGAGTGCCTATACCTACTATTACGGGGCTAATCGGACAACTTTCTACAGAAGCGATAAAATTGTAACACCTTCCACGTCACCTGCGTATTGCGTGAGTGACAACAACACTGAATAATCATACGCAATTCCGTATGTGAATATTGTCCCACGTTAATTTGCTTTTAAACAATTCGGTAGCAAATGATACACCTACGGGCGTATTGCAAAAAACGTTCGTGTTAATAAACATTATATTCATCCATGCACAACGACGCAGCGACGCGGACGAGAGAGCGTACATCGCGAAAGTGAAATCGAAAATGAATGAAAATTACAGTGGGATTTTCAATTTTTTTTTAAAACCGGTCAAGTGCGAGTCGTACTCGCACACGAAGGGTTCCGTACCATCGTACAAGAAATAACACTTTCCCACACCTAGCCCACCGCGCACTCGTAACCTCGTGCAAGTTAATGACCGGATAGCGCCATCTATCATTTGTGGTTTAGAAAGTTATTTGTACAAGAACACATTTTAATTTTTTGTGATGTACCTAACCACAAATAAAACTGCGGTTTATTTTCGGTGATTTGTTATTATAGAAACATACACATTTTTTGAGGTACGGAACCCTAAAAAGCACTTTTACTTGACTGTCACATTTTAGCAGATTATTTTTTATCTGTAAAGTAAATAAAAAAAAATCTACTACTACTACCAGATAATGAAACAAACAATGAAAGTGAATCTAAGGCATAAACCATGGACCAACATTAATACAAATAAAACTGCGGTATATTTGCGGAGATTTGCAAGAAAGAGAAAAGTGGCTGTAGACTGAAGACGTAGAGCCTAGCTCTGCTTTTATAGAAGCATCCATATTTCCATACTAATATTATAAATGCGAAAGTGTGTCTGTCTGTCTGCGCGGCCCAACAGGTTAACCGATTTTGATGAAATTTGGTACAGAGTTAGCTTACATCCCGGAGGAGGACATATGCTACTTTTTAGCCCGGAAAATTAAAGAGTTCCAACGGGATTTTAAAAAACCTAAATCCACGCGGGCATCACCTAAGTACACCATCTTTGTACATTACAATGGTGAAAATCTCACAATAGAGACGTCACCTTTAGCGCTCTGTTGATTTGAATGCAAACTGTGAAATATATTTATGAGTTGGAGAGAGCATTAGGCGCAAATCTTGAGCAGAACGGCGCTACTTAAAATAAGCTGGCACGATTTCAAGTGCCGCCAACCTGAATGCAAACTATTCAGTTCATCAAAACCAGATGTTTCTTGGCTCAATGTAAACAGAAACTCTTTCTAAATAAGCTCAAATATAGTTAAAATTCCGTTACATTAATGGATAGTGCTAATTGTGAAAATTCCTCATAACATTTCAATATTGCCTTTAAATGTACGCTAATAAAAATCCGGTCAAGTTCGAGTCGAACTCGCACACGAAGGGTTCCGTACCATCGTGTAAAAAATAACACTTTTTTGCTTCCACAGTTAGTCCAGCACTCGTGACCTTAGGGACCGCGGGTCATAAAAAAGTTAGGTAATGACGAACAAGGCCATTGTGATTTAGTAAACTTATTAGTTCACAACTAGTAGTCTAGTCTACTATTAGTCGCAACACTTTCGAATTTATTTGTGAAAAGTTTTACTTGTGCCATAAAGACATTGCTACCTGCCAAATTTTATGATTCTAGGTCACAGACCACCACCTATAGACGGCTAATAGCCGGACACCCCTGATCGCCAAGCTAAGGCAGTTGCTTAGCATAAAAGTTCCTTTCATAGCATAAAGGCCCCAATTCTCCCGTACTCCTATTCCACAAATTGTCTTGATTACGTGACTTGAGTCCACCAAGCACAACAAAGCATTCTCCCCTGTCCCCCGCCAACATTTTACAATTTTTTTTATGCAAGACCTTGGTATATGCGTACTCTTGAAGTTGAATTTTCTGTATTCCAGGTCAAAGGGAAGTACCCTGCATAGGTTTTGATCCTCTTGTCTTGACAGACATGACAGACATATAGACGACGAAGTGTTCCTATAAGGGTTCCCTTTTCCTTTTAAGGTACAGAACTCAAAAATCTCCACAAACAGAAGCAAAATAAGTCAGTTACGTAGCAAATATTGCATTTATATGCAGTAGAGACATATATCAGCGAATGCGGGATAAAATCTAAATTGCAAATAAATTGCGTCCGACGTGTTTCCACAAGTGGAATTATTTTAGATCACGGCACTTGTGATCAATGATAATAAATGTCATTCTTGTTTTATTGCAAAAAGAGCTCTAAGTTCTGATCGGAAAGAATGTGTATACCTACCTGGTGCGTAAATTTTGAGAAAGGACAAGCCATATTACTAATTGCTCCATGTCAGAGTGAACTAGAGTGAGGGAACTCTCGGTTTGATCCTGAATCGACAACATGTCATATACTTGGCTATGGGTGACGTGTAATCAAAGAAAAATAGGCGTTTTAATTGGATACCTAGCGTCAAATGTTGGTAACATTTGACGCCTGCCAGTGACATCGAAGCCTCGACGTTTTGTTATACATTAACTTCCCTCTGTCGTTTACTGTATTTTAGGGCTGATTTTTATTCATCAAATAAACAAAGCGATGAATAAATTAGAAATTTCAGTACATTTTCAATATAAAATTGAAAAATCAGCCTTTAGATGATCACACAGATTTTGTACGATTTAGACCTGACACCTTTCCAGCGTACCTATACAAAAACATAACATCAAACCACCTGACATTTTCATCACCAGTTAAAAATAAAATAAGAAAATCAACACGATCTTGACAAAAGCGACTCATGAGCATTTAATATGGTTAGACTGCATTTCAGAACATTTTGGTTAAATAAAAGTACCCAATGTTGAAGCCGGATGGGATTCAGTGACATTATACCGAATTAATGTTATAAACAAACAGTAGATGTTGGCTTTACTCCAAGTGGGTTAGGGCGCCGGCGGCGCTAGTTGGCCGCGGCAACCATTTGGTATGCAACTATAGAGCTTCATCTCTCATGGCCAATAGCTGATTAATTTTATATTCAGACATGGATATAAGAGAAATATAAATAAGTAGGTAATTAGTTATACTGTTTTATCAGAATATATTATATAAGGAAAAGGTGACTGACCGACTGATCTATCAAGGCACAGCTCAAACTACTGGACGGCTAAAATTTGGCATGCAGATAGTTTTTCATAAGAGGATTCCTTTTTTCTCTGGAGATACGTTTTATTTCGTTGACAGTCTGTCAAAACCCGTCAAGGGAATCTAAGCCTTTAGAGTACTTCTCGTTGAGCTAGAAGCATGTTTCGGAGGTGGCATTGTCTTATAGCACAAAAAAGTGGTATTTCTTGTACAATGGTATACGAAACCCTTCGTATGCGAGTCCGACTCGCACTTGACCGATTGTTTTTATTTTTATTATGATTAAGACTATAGCTTGACCTGGCACGGTTTTACATGAAAAGATGTGGCATATCCTATTCAGTTTATTGTGATTCTACTATGTATTGTATCAGTTAGGTACTCCTAAAATTTTCCATCAGGATAAAGAGACCAGAGCCCATTTGATTCTGAAAGCCTATAAAATAGCACTTGTTTTTGAGGTGATTGTTTGTACCTGTGAAAAGATGGGCAAGAACAACGTTGACACGTTATTATTTTATTCCACTTTTTTTTGTGAGATATGCTTGCGCTTGTCATGGCCAATAAAAGCAAGGAGGTCTAGGTTGGAGCGCGCTTGCATAGGTCTAGCTAGAGCGGTCTTGCTAGTATATTAACTATTGCCTTGAAGGTATTCCACACCTTAGCGCTCTGTATCAGAAACGTTGAGCAAAAACTTTAGTACTAGTAGATTGGATGTCGCATAAGGGTACCAACGTTAATGTAACAAAATGAAAATGCAGGATGTTTTAAATGTAAGAGCCCAATTGACGATTCAGAAGGATTAAAGCTTATGTCAGCAACAACAATAGAAGTTTAATTACGATATGCGTGAAATGTGACAGCCCCGCGACAATACTTGACCCAAACTGAAGGTTTAATTATGTGGAGAGAGCTGTTACCGCAGGTGACTCCTTGATTAACGGGTTGAAATTGAGCTGTCCATTCAGCTATCACATTCACAAACAGATTATCATGTGCTGTTCATGTAATCCCGCACGTATCCTGAGACCTCATAATCGTATTGTATTGTCCGACACATATAAATTTATGTTAGCAACGTCAGCAAACGATATCATTTGAATATTACCATTGTAGAGCCGGCAGGAGCAATAACGTAGATGAGCTATCGTAACTCGGTTAAGCCACACCTAACTAACTATAGTACGCGACAGGTTGTGATGGCAATCGGGGTATGCGGCGGGGAGACGCCCCGCACACCCACACGTCACCCGCGCTCGCCCGTACCGTCGTTTCCACCCTGATTGCCATCTCGATTTTTTTTTTAGTCTGAACTTTTTGGGATCTTTTAATCATTATAATATGACTATGTCAGATCCATAATAACCTAATCATATATCTTTTTATCTTATCTTAATAGGTACACTATTTTCTTACGTTTCTTTAATTCTTACAATAAATTCATCTCGATTTGTCGCGTACCTATTATACGTAGTAGGACGTAGGTAGGTAGGTACTAACTAGCTGTAATACCTAAATATAATGTTATTTAAATTTCAGTTATATGGTTACAATGGCAGTAATGCGAAATCTCCAGTGCAGTATATCAGGATAATGTTATGAAATTAATTATGCACGGAAGTTACTGTACTGTAAAATATTTCCAGACCTGCGCAAATAAGTTCAGACAAGGCATTAAGATGTAAATTAAATTTTATCTATGAGCAAAATTACATAATACTAGATGATTCCCGCGATTTCATCCACGTGGATTTAGTGTCTTAAAAATCCCGTGGGAAGTCGTTGATTTTCCGGGACAAAAAGTAACCTATGTATGCTCGTTTTCAGGATGCAAGCTTAGTATACCTATCTGTTACAAAAAGATGATGCCCGCGACTTCATTCACGTGGATTTAGATTCTTTAAGAATCCTGTGGAAATTCTTTGATCTTATGAGACAAAAAGTAGCATATGTCCTTCCCCGGGATGCAAGCTATTTCTGTACCAAATTTGTCAATCATAAACAAATTTCGTAGATAGATAGACCGTGAAAAGATAGCAAACAGAGAGACAGACACTTTCGCATTTTTAAAAATAAAAATAGCGAGCAAACGAGCAGCCTGATATTAATAATTACCCCCCGCCCTTGAAAATCTGCAGCACTAGAGGAACTACCTATGTGTTCTATCTAATGGGAACAGCGCCGAATTGCTGAATGGCATTTATAAAAAAAAAATTACAAAAAAAATAAAAACCGACTTCGTTACATAAACACTAAAAATTGAAAAATAATTTAATTTATTACCGAATATATTATGTATACAAAAGTTAATATAGTTCCATAATAACACTTTTTGGTGCCGGTGCCAATTAGCTTTAGCTGCGCGAATCGTCTGGACTTCATATTTTTATGGGACTCCACAATGGCACCTCATTGGCACCGACCCCAAAAAATATTATTATGGAACTATATTAACTCTTGTATACATAATATATTCGGTAATAAATTAAATTATTTTTCAATTTTTAGTGTTTATGTAACGAAGTCGGTTTTTATTTTTTTTGTAAATTTTTTTTATTTCACAATTTTTAGTGGCCCCATGGAATTATGCTATGACTGGTTAAAAATCTACTGTTTACTAAGCTATTACACTGATCGCGAACAATTTACTCTTATCCGTTGAGGAGTTCCAGTATCTATCTTCGAAGATGTTCATCAGATCTTCACCAAATTGAAATGGGACCAACTTTGAAGTATACCCTTTTAAACAAAAAAAGAATTTTCAAAATCGGTCCAGGCGTTTTTGAGTAATCGGGGAACATACATAAAAAAAAAAAAAAAGATTCCGACGAATTGAGAACCTCCTCCTTTTTTTGAAGTCGGTTAAAAAGATATTGGTATGGATGGTAGGGATTACCAAGATGCTTATTTAAACAATTCCGTGTCAACTAGCTGTATTCACAAAATCTCCACCTAGAAACGCTCACTTCATCGCGGATCCAATTAAATCGTAGCTTACCAAGTTGGCAGTAGGTAATAGAGGTCCCTCTATTATTTGCATAAAATTTGACTCGCAAACCGCCTGTCTTTGTGGATTGACATAACTCGACCCAAGTCGAAAGCTTCAATTACGCAGAGTGAGTTGTTCACGCAGGTGACTCCTTAATTACAGGGTTGAAATTGAGCTGCCTATTCGACTGTCACATTCGCAAACGAATTGTGCTTTACGTAATCCCGACCACTCGCACCCAGAGCCCTCATAATCTTATTATTGTCTAGCAAATATATTTTTATTTTCTGGATACCGTATTATTTGTTCGTTCGTTTTTGCAATCAAATATGGTGATGGCGGATAAATTGAGTTAGCGTAGGACAGATAGAAGAATAGACAGGCAATGAGGTTTTTTAGGGTTCCGTACCTCAAAAGGAAAAACGGAACCCTTATAGGATCACTTTGTTGTCTGTTTGTCTGTCAAGAAACCTACAGGGTACTTCCCGTTGACCTAGAATCATGAAATTTGGCAGGTAGGTAGATCTTATAGCTGGCTTTAGGGAAAAAATCTGAAAACCGTGAATTTAGGGTTAAATCACACAAAAAAAATTAAATTGTGGTCATGAACTAATAATTAGTATTTTCAATATTCGAAGTAAGATAACTACATATATCAAGCGGGGTATCATAAGAAAGGTCTTCACCTGTAGGTACATTCTAAAACAGATTTTTATTTATTTTTAAGCATCATAGTTTTTGAATTATCGTGAAAAATGTCGAAAAAATACGACTGTAGTACGGAACCCTCAGTGTGCGAGCCTGCCTCGCACTTGGTCGGTTTTTTATTTCTGTAGAAACAGAAAATTATTTCAAGTGATATAAAACAAATCAACGGAAAATTTTTAATTGAAGTTAGCTTTGTATAGGTACGTAGTTCCTAATTTTAATTTTCATATTTGCATGTATTTCCGCTAAATATTTTATCTTTACAAAATTGAGTACCTAATCTTAACTTCAGAAGTGGATCGTGTATAGTCAAATTATGAAATTTTGCAACACAAGCCTTAGTCATGTTACAGGTTTGATATTTGATATCTCTGGCTTAAAATTGGCCGATTTCAGAGACGTTTTAATTAAGCCCGGAACATGCCCGGAACGGTATGTTGGACTGTGCTGAAATAAACAGAGATTTTTTTGCATTTCATCCCTGACTCGGGTTATACAATTCGAATTCAAAGGATTTTTTTGAATTATTACTAAGTAGGTAGGTACTACTAGGTTGGTACTGTTGATTAATAATAATCAATTTTATTGTAAAATGCTAATAATACCTATATCTAATTGAAATCACTCAATACATATTATAACTTTAAAACGCAACGAAACCCGTATTCACAAACTATGTATATGGTTAAGGTACTTTATTATGTCAAAACCCGATCGTAGTCTGTTATTTTTTAAGATTTATTTATTGTTTTTTACAACACGTCTGAAATACCATCAACGGAAGGACACTTTAATTTTTATGTTTTTCATGTGTAGTACGCGACAGGTTGAGATGGCAATCGGGGAGGGAACGCCCCGCATACCCCTCGCGCTAACCCGGTATGCGGCTGACGTGCGGGTATGGGGGGCGTCCCCCGCCTCTTATCTTGATTACCATCTCGGCCTGTCGCAGACTATATATAGTAAGATGTGAGTTTTTAAAAACTACATACTAGTCGTCATTCGCTGGTGTCTTAAAAACAACAGTCGCCACATTAAAATAAAATAATTATAAAACAGAAATAAGAAAATTGTTACACAAAAAAGTCCCAAGAAAAATAAAACTACGATTTTATTACTAAATATGAAGCAAATCTCTGATACTGCGGGACAAACGGTCATTTGATCCTGCTGTCTCTGTGCTGGAACCAAGTAAGGATAAAGTACATCTGTGAGATTACCAAAGAAGAGAGTGTGAGAATGTGAGATTACCAGAGAATTTGTATTTGTATTTTGTATTTGTATTTGTAGTGTCCAAGCAGAATGACAAATCTTACGCAGTCTGAGAATTCAAAGAACATTCTCCTTTATTTCCTACTATCCGACATCAAAAATATATCGAAGGTGATTTTTTAACAGAAATTCCTTTGCAGTGTTTCTGTTTTGTTTTTTTTGTAACTGTGAAAATTGGTGTTTTATAAAAACGCGCATGGATTACCAGGCATAAGCAAAGTATAAGAGATTTGACGTACTTGTTTTTGCCAAATATTACGGCTTGAGTTAGATGTACTATATAATAAGGAGTCTGGAACAGAGTCACTTTTAGTTAGACGTATCAAAATGATCTACGAAAATTGCCAGAAAACTGTGTTAAAAATAATGAGAAAACTATGCTTTTACTTATTTTTTATATCTTTAAAAATCTATAACTTAATGAAGATCAAAGTACGCTTTCCCGCTGGAAGTTTTTATAAGAATCACAAACGGGATAGTGAAGTTACCCGACCAAACGGTGTCGTATTCTTTGCTTGTATTCCTTTATACCTACGCCTCAAAACGAACAAATAATAAATTAGTCATGATAATATATCATCCATTTTAAAAGCTAAATAAATTACTAGAAATCGAGGATGCCCTTCAATTAACTAAAAGCTGGTTCTAAAGACGTCAAAACCACATCGTGCTGCAAGAAACTACGTCAACCAGGCCCAACATTGGTAATACAGATACTGCATTTATTCTAATCTAATCACTTCTGTAAGAAAAAAATTAATGTAACATTTTAACACACCGGTGTTTTCCATTACAAACTTACTCCTGCTCAAAGTATTTTCAATTAGGTAGAGATCCCGTACGTCAGAAACGACACCAATACTGCAAACTACCTTCAGTAGTTGGAAAAAAAGAAGCTACAACAAACTGCGAATGGAAAAAAGTTGAATAATCCGAATTGGAAACAAATTCCGCATCCGATTGGATGGGCATTAGCATCAAACCTGGTGTGTATGGCTCCCCTTGGCTTACCTAATGTTACGCATTATGGATTTGTCGAATTGGCTATTACAGCCTGTTAGCCTGTATACGCACAAATACATACTTGACAACATAATCTACATACATACCTATACAAAGAAAAACAGCGTTACGAACATACATGTTGATGACAAAAAGTTTTAGATTTTTTCCAGATTGAAATGGGTAGGTACGGTATTTACTTATATTTCGTATGCGACCGGAATTTACAAAAATACTTATATACAAGATAGAAAGTTTATTCGTCTACAAAACATTTATGACATATTGACAAATGACCTAGTATCGCTGACCTATATTTTTGTGCCGAATCTCACTTCTTTATATTGCATAGGCTGAGTATTGATATAGTATCACGAAGTAAACCACAAGCCGGAAATTGTATTTATCGACAAACTTTTATTATGTAAACGAATAGGCTTGTCAAAAGCCTATATATATCTGACAATGAACGGATACGCGATTCCACTCGTGTGCTAAACCAAAATTGGTTTCGGTTTGGGCAATAACATGACAGGCTGCCTGAAGCGTGCAAGGCGGAAATTGTTTTCGACGACAAACCGTTTTGAGTCAGGTGAGTAAACCTGTGATATGTTCCATATCTATTGTAAAATAAAATCTTATTTTATACTTGATTTAAAGGGCTTTCAGATGATAACATGACATAACCTCTTTTTCTTCTTCCTTACCTTATCCCACGCTACGTGGGGTCGGCACAACATGTCTTCTTCATGACATAACTTCTTATAAGTGTAATTAATAAATGTGTGTATGGGAGCAGTGTGTTGTAGGCATGGCCGTAACAATATGATGATTTTCCTCCAACCATTGTGTCTTGGAACTTGTATTATAGTCTTCTGGGATTAAAACTGCGTTAGAGTGAATCAGGCTGGATTTTCTATTTTTCATTTCAAACTGAAGATACATGTGGTGCCATCTAGTGGGATCTTTGTGAGTTGCTTTCTGCTTGATTGCTGTAAGATTCTTTCATAATTTGAGTGTGCAAAGCGTCATCTGGTGTCAACTGTGGCGACGGTAACATGCGTATAAACATCGTTTAAATCTCATCATAACACAGATGAATCGATTTTTAACAAACCGGCTTGTTCCACCGTGAAACGAAACGAGATTCTACTTATAGTAGCTTTTGGGTCAACATGACAGAAATCAAAAGCTTACAAAGAGAGATTCGCATTCAAGGATACCCCAATGCGAATAGACTTGTAACAGGCCTTACTTATATCCTCTGTGTAATGTAACACATCTCGATAAGACTCGTACTTAACCAAACGGTTTTTGCGCTGAATGAGAACCTGGTATAAGCTGTCGAAGGGTGTAAGCCGGAAATTGGTTCCATCCACACAGCATCATGACATACGCGAATAGACCTGTAAAGGGGTCCTATATCCGTCGTGAAATGGAACGTCATACAGTTTATGTCATACCACGATAAAAAATCACCGAGATATAGTAAAAAGAGTTTGAAAAGAGTAACTGCCTGTTTCTTGCCTGTTCTTCTCAGTCGAATTTGATTTCCCGCGGCAGAAAATATTGTACATCGACTTTTAGAAAGAGGTACCGGTTTCGTAGAGCGTTGTCTCTGTCGTTGAGACCGACAAAACGTCACATAGGTATGAGTGACAGAGACAACGCTCTACGAAGCCGAAACTTCTTTCTAAAGGTTGATATACAATATTTCTTGCCGGCTACTGTAGAATCTGGATAACTCTATAAGTTAGCCTACATAAAATAACTGTTTTTATTTAATTTCATTTTTTTCTTTTTAAAAATAACATTATATCATACAGCTGAATTTAATGCTGAGCTGAAAACATAGTGCTAACCGATATAAGGATCGGTTTATGTGACGGATATTAGACCACTAAATCTGTTTAGTGATTAGTATAGGTAAATACTTGGTTACTCGATTGAGTTTGTTGTCTCCTTATGACGAACTTCATAGACCACTGTAAACTTCGTCATAAAGAGACAAATGTTGTGTCTAATTCTATGTATTAGCAAAACTTATCTAAGAATATTTTAGCTTATTAAAAATTAAGTCAGTAGGCAATACAACTCCGCAGGCTTTTGAAATGTTATTTCAAGGCACCGAAATGTAATTACTTAAAATAAATATTTGGCAAGAAATCCGTCACCAAGGCGGTTTGCCTTTGCTTTTTGAGCAAGTCCTTGTTTATGTTTGCTCATTATGCATATTTATATGCCAGAAATTCTAATTAAATAAGTCACTAAAAGTCTTATAAGTCCGTGACTAAAAAAGTCTAAAAGTTTATTTGAAAACACGGACTTACTAAAAAGTCAATAAAAGACCGTGTTAAGTTTTTTTCGAAAACACGGACTTATTGACTTTTGCTACATATAATAAATTGTTAATAACAAAATAATTGAAATTCATGTTTTCACGCATATTATTGACTTCTACTTCATCATTGTAAACCAACTGTAATGCAGTTCAAAACAAAACGCAGACGCGCAAAGTTACGCAAAACAAACTAATAACCGTACCTTCAAAAAACAAATACGGTGAGCGCACCAGTGCGTACATAATCCCTCGCCTAATAAATACTTTAGATAACAAATTTAGAAATGAACTAACTAGATTTAATTAAAAATATAAGCTTATTATATTAACAAATTGTAATGATCCCCATTTTTGTATAAAATGTAATGTAATAAATAAGTGTTTCTATAAACAATGCAAATTGTTCACAAACATTCTTTATGTTGGTAATTAAAAAAAAAAAACTCTTCCTAATTTTTTTAGTAAACTGTTCATTACAATCATTTGTACAAATTTTAAGCACGTGTGTAATTTATAAGTTGTCTACAATACTGTCAAAGATAACAAAGAGGTAAAGTTGGCAACTTTGGCTATAGGGGGGAATTTTCGGAACTAATAATCCGATTCCTCTTTCACTGATTACGAGTTGCTACATTATCCCCAAGTGCTATAATACTAATATTATAAATGCGAAAGTGTGTCTGTCTGTCTGCTAGCTTTTCACGGCTCATCTTTTTAGCCGATTTTGATGAAATTTGGTACAGAGATAACTTGCATCCCGGGGAAGGAGATAGGCTACTTTTGATCCAGGAAAATCCAAGAGTTTTCACGGGATTTTTAAAAACCTAAATCCGCGCAAACGCAGTCGCGGGCATCTTTTAAAAGCTATGTACTATAAATCATATCACGCCGACGAAATCGCAAGAAAAAGCTAGTACGTACAAAATAAAAAGGTTCATAAATAAACAGACTTAACCATAGACACGCGGAAATTACAAGCTCAATTTGTATTTCCATGGTGTTCGCATAATTAGCTATGGGTATGTAATACCTACCGCTGTTTAGATTACACATCAGCAGTGCCTTTAATAGATGCCGAGTCACGAACTCTATGCTATCTTATAGACGCTGATTATTATTTGTAGATAATAATAATGGAGCAAGTAGGTAATTAAATACGTTAATTTCGAACATTTACATGACTGACATTAGTAGTTTGCTTACATAATGCATGGTTCACATTATTCCTCTCCTGTTATTCTGAAGGCCTCATAAGAAAGCTCAGAAGTCAGAATAATAAAATAAAATTAAAAAACTAAAATTATTTATTCATAACTAGCTGATGCCCGCGATTTCGTCCGCGTGGATTTAAGTTTTTCAAAATCCCGCGGGAACTCTTTGATTTTCCGGGATAAAAAGTAGCCTATGTCTTAATCCAGGGTATAATGTATCTCCATTCCAAATTTCAGCCAAATCCGTCCAGTAGTTTTTGCGTGAAGGAGTAACAAACATACATACACACACACACACACACTTTCGCCTTTATAATATTATAAAGTGTGATAGGTAAAATGTTACGCTTACTGATGGTCAAATTGTTAATTTGTAAGATGATATAGTGGTGATAATGAATACGTACTTAAAACGAAAGCAACGAGGGTTCCAAACGCGCCTAGGTCTGAGAAGAGCCCACAACAAACTCCTACATAGCTGCCCTCCAGGGCCCATAATTTTTTCCACTCTATATAGCGGACGAAGTCGCGGAAAAAGCTAGTCATTGTTTTTTTAATTGATGAAGATAAAAATAATATTCTGAATACGTACCTAGATTAATTTTACTTAAGGACACCTTGTAAATTTTTCTACGTATTAAGTGAAGGTATTTTGAGTGATAAAATATAAAATGAGTTTTTTTACATAAAGTAAAACTTTCAACTGCTTGCGATAAGAGCCCTAGACGGGAGTGGCGTTTTCCTCCGGATACGCCGTCCTTATTATAAGTTTTATCTTTTTCTGGAGAAACCTGAAACTTCGTCTGAATAAAATATAAAAACTCGCCTGAATTGTATATATTGGTAGAATTGTGTTATTAAAATTCTTTGGAACATTTCTCTTTCATTTTATATGCATTTTATTGCTTTGCCTACTTTTCAAATTGCGTTCTATTCTAATTTCTCTTTACACAGGCAAGAATTATTTCGTTGCAATTATATGATCTGCCGCTTCGCCCCCTTTTAATTAAGCATAAAGCCATAAAGCTTATTTAAATAGAAATACAACATTATTAAAGTCCATGGGTAAGATTCAAACTTCAATCTTATCGATTCTAATCAGAACTAATGAATTCATAGAACATTATTTTTATGTTTCTCACGAAGAAATCCTTAATTCATAATCATAAGAAATAGTGTAGTATGGGTTACAAAGATTTGTTATTCCGTATCGCCAACAAAGCATTACGAGACCCGATTGCTAAATATGAGAAATGATTTAATATCCCCCTAAAGCCAGGCAGTTTTGCGAGATAAACGGCCGGTTGATCCAGCTGCCTTGCGACTACATCATCCTTGGAGTAAATAGACGACGTGTACAAACTCGCCACTGTCCTAACACGATGATAAATCCCTTTGACTCTTCGGGACTTTGAGCGGAACTTCTTATGGGATGTACATTTTAGATGTGCTACGACTGAAATCGCTTTAACATGAATTAGGTATTTAGCGTTTAAACTATCGTGAGTGATTTCCATTATATAATATAATATCTCTCACCCGGCTATACCTGACTCCCTTTGAAAAAGCACCCCGGATGGGTTCGAAACTAGTCTGGCTTACGTCGACTAAACACGTGAGTATAGCCGGGTGAGAGATATTATATATAATGAATTAGGTACTTAATGTACCTCAGCCAGCTCAATTAAATTAAAATTTATTTCTATATCTAAGTTATGATTCGGGCAACACACTTGAATAGTCAACAAAAAGGGAGATTCTTAATCCCTAAGCGACCTCAATTCTTAAGCGATGTAATTTGTTTGTCAAATTGTTGCAAAAACTTGCACATCAAGAAAGTAAAATATAACCATGATTGTTCTTCTTTTTATCTCTTCGATTGATAGATGTGATTTTTTTTAGCTCTAGCCTTTATCTGTTTCCTTAGGGCAAGTAAGTAAGCTAACATTTTTATACATCAAAATATAATTTTGTGGACAAAACCTTAATTAATAAATTAATCTTAATGATAATTTTTTTAGCACAAAACGTATTTAAGTCGAATAAAAACACATTTATATGAATTAATTAATTTCTTTAAAACAAAAGCCTTCTTTTATTCGTAAAACGTTTCCATTATCCTAAATTCGTATTAAGATAAGGAAAAACAAAAAGCATAAACAGTATAATAATGTATAATTGTTGGTCTCACCGTTTTATTCCAGTACCCGTAGTGTAAGATTTTACGTCTCACCAAACGTTGCTAGAATTCGCTAATCGAAACACAATAACATCAAAGTAAAATGGACCTAAAGAGCCTTAAATTTAAGTCAAAAATTCAATGCCACTGATTTTAATTTCGCAAGGTTTCCGCTTGGAGCGCTGGCTGTAGATGTGTAGACAAACTTGAGCTTTAAAACAAGGCGGTTAAGATCCAGTTTACTATAACGCAGAAGTGTTTCGACTCTCGAATTCTAGCAACGTTTGGTGTGACGTAAAATCTTATACTACGGGTACAGCTTTCGCTTGGATAAGATCCTGCACGTCGGCCACGGGTCGGCCTTCGGATGCAGCCTGAATTACAATATAGTAAATCAGTTCAGTACTTGAAACGGCTGAATTTACCTACGGACATTTCCATGAATACTATTAGTCTGATTAAGATCAGTGTGTTTCAGCATAGAATTATGATGTACTAGAGTCTAGATGTGGTAGCCTAGTTGGTTAGGACGTCCGCCTTCCAATCGGAGGTCGGGGGTTCGATCCCGGGCCTCTAACTTTTCGGAGTTATGTACGTTTTTAAGTAATTAAAATATCACTTGCTTTACCGGTGAAGGAAAACATCGTGAGGAAACCTGCATGCCTGAGAGTTCTCCATAATGTTCTCAAAGTTGTGTGAAGTCTGCCAATCCGCATTTTGCCAGCGTGGTAGACTATGGCCAAAACCCTTCTCACTCTGAGAGGAGACCTGTGCTATGTAGTGAGACAGCGATGGATTGATCATGATGATGATGATGATGAGTCTAGATGATGCCCATAACTTCATTCGCGTGTATTTACTTAGCTACGATTTTAAAAATCTCGTGAGATAAAAAGTAATGTAAGTCTCCGGAATACAAGCTATCAATGTACCAAATTTCGTCAACATCGATCAAAAGGATGGGCCATGACATTGTAGACGGAAGACGGACCGACACACTTTAGCATTTATAATATTAGCATGAGTTAAGTTCCAAAAATCCGCTTATTCCGCCGCCTGGACTGTTCCAATTCCTAATGTTTTGTCACCAGAATGTATTGATCAAAGGCTTATCAATGTACACTTTACATTTCGCATGTAAGTTATCTCTATAACACAGACACGTGGATTGTGAAAAATTCCAACAGAATCTTTAGAAAACCTTAACCTACGCGAATGAAGCCGCGGGAAAACCCTAGTCTAAATATAAGTATATGTATAAAAGGAAAAAGTGACTGACTGAAAAAACCGGCCAAGTGCGAATCAGGCTCGCGCAATGAGGGTTCCGTAATACAGTCGTATTTTTCGACATTTTGCACAATAATTCAAAAACTATGATGCATAAAAATAAATAAAAATCTGTTTTAGAATGTACAGGTGAAGAGCTTTCATATGATACCCCACTTGATATAGTCACTCACTTCGAAAGTTGAAAATACTAATTATTAGTTCATGACCACAATTTAATTTTTTTTGTGTGATCTAACCCTAAATTCACGGTTTTCAGATTTTTCCCCAAATGTCAGCTATAAGATCTACCTACCTGCCAAATTTCATGATTCTAGGTCAACGGGAAGTACCCTGTAGGTTTCTTGACAGACAGACAGACAACAAAGTGATCCTATAAGGTTTCCGTTTTTCCGTTTGAGGTACGGAACCCTAAAAAGGAATATTAAAAATTCAACCCCTAAAAAGTGTTTGAAATATGTATAGTCCACGGGGACGAAGTCGCGGTTATAAGCTAGTAAGCAAATAAAAGTAAAGATACCTCCTCGTAATTGTTGGCCTCCCAATTTCGTTCCAGCATTCGTCGGATAAAATCCCGCACGTCGGAAACGGGTCAGCCTTTGGATGCAGTCTGAATTACAAAACAGTAAATCAGTTCATTGTTGGGCACGCCGGACTACTCAATTATTCGTGGAATTTTTATGAATACAATTGGTAGGATTTAATCTTGTCCAAAGAAAATCTTCCAAATGGCGATGTTTTGACCACCGTTTGTGTGGTTTGACTATTTACTTTTTAATTACCATCAAAATTTTAATGACGAATACAGGAAAGCTTATTGTTTCAAATTTTTTGACCAAATTGCAATTTTCAGATATTTTTGTGAACTCGATTTAAATTTTTTAAACTTCATAAGCTAAATTGTGATGGGTCAGCTAGTTCTGGAATACCTATCCATCTAGCTATAATTACATTTAAAAATTGCTCTCGAAATGCCGAATAGATAAACCTACAACAAATAATCGACAAATGTAACGAACGTTATTATTCATCATGATATTTAGAATTAATATTTGTACACACTTAAAGCAATAACTAGCTGTAATACATGCATAGAGCGCGATTTTTTTTCGAAATAATACAGACGGAGTGTGAATCACTTGAAAAAAGGTTGAATAATCCTTATGTAAACTAACAATTCCGGCGTTGGATTCGGGGAGCCTTTACGCATTAGCGCGTCAAACATGATGTTTGTGCTGTGTGTGTGTATTTACTTACTTGTTACACGTTAGACTTTGTCGATTTTATTATTTTAAACTGTTGTAATATATAACATTCCGGATTTAGGATTGCTTTTTCGGAACTCGTCTTCGGATACGAAATATAACAACGTTCAGCAAGATTTGTCAATTAAATATCAATTTCTATTTTCACACATTTTTTCAACCTACATTTTCCTTTTTTGATTTAAACTAGCTTATACTCGTGACTTCGTCCACGTGGACTACACAAACGTCAAATCCCAATTTTAATCCCTTAGAGGTTATTTTTAAAAATTATGTCTTAGCGGATGTCTACGTCATAATAGCTATCTGCCTAGCAAATTTCAGCGCGATCCGTCTAGTGATTTGACCTGTGGAGGAAGGCTGAAGACCGGGTGTGGTGGCGCTCTTTAGGGAAGGCCTATGTCCAACAGTGGACTTCCACAGGCTGATAATGATGATGATGATGATTGATAGATCAGTCAGTCAGTCACCTTTTCCTTTTATATATTAAAATAGATAAAGAAGTCAAAGAACGCAAGGGATGTTTACTGTTTAGTTCTAAACAAAACAGCTTTTACGCTGAGTGAGAGCATGATATAATCTTGCAGAGGCGTGCAAGGCGGAAATCGTATTCGTCGACGAACCATCACGACGTTGCCGAATGGTTCCGTAACGGGGTCCTATATCCGTCGTGAAATGGAACGTGATTCCATTCCTCCTATAATACGATCCAGTCTCGTCGAGATGTGTATGCTGCCCAATTTCTCTCCTTCATATAAATTACGAATCATGAGCATTTGCTATATCGATGACTTGTTTTTGACTTCGGTTACTTCTTTTAGTGCTTTAATAAATATAAAATGTGTTGTCGGGCGATAGTAAATTTTCGCTCTGTTTTCAATTTCGTTTTACATGCTTTTGCAAGCTTTTATATTTAAAAATATATATAAATAAATTTATAAAAAGTAAACTAATTTGAAAATAAAAAATCATTTCCCTTTCAGTGTACCCTTAATAGTGTAAAACATGTTGTCAGGGACTGAGCGACGACTTTACTCAGTTTATTATTAGAATTGCGGACGATTTCTCAGAAACCCATAATTCTGTTTCGGAATAATAGTGTACTAGTCATCATATCAGCTGTAGTCATAGTATATCAAGATAGACCGGGAGACTGCAAAAAAAACAGCGACGTAACGTTAAAACAAATGGAAAATCAAAAAGAAACACTTAAAATTACTATGGCGCTTTGTTGTAAACCCACAGGTAATGAAATCTACGTAACAAACCCAAACGGTAACAAAATTTACGGAAATGCAGAAAAAATCTGTCTGGTTGATATCGCGCCGTGTCACAACCTGTCAGTCTACGCTGGAGTTACACCCGAATTAAATTCCTTCGCCACTCGACGACGCGCCGTGTTCCGGTTTCCGTCGCGATTTTCACAATAAATTCAGCGGAGCTGGTGGAAATTTCTGAAATAAGCTTCATTTAGAGTGAAGCCACACGATGCGTTGCGTTGGCGGTGCGGCGCCGGAAAGGTGCCCTGCGTCATCCTACATAGAAATCGCTGAACCATGCCACACGATGCGTTACGACGTCATGCGGCGCTGCACCGCACTCGCAACGGACTTGATTCAGAGAGACGAGACGGGGTGGTGCGTTGCAACGCCATAATTTCTGCCAAAGCGGCAACGCAGTGCCCTTGTGACATCTAATACTGAAATCCACAGCGGTGCGGCGCCGCAACGCATCAGAAACGCATCGTGTGGCCTTAGTCTTAGCTAGTTCACGTTATACGGGGATGCGGTGCACGACAGTCGTATCAAATTTCGCGTTAACGCCGAGTACTATAAATGAAACAATTGTGAAGTGGAAAGGCGTGTTGCGATTGCTGCGAAGGAAAAGGACAGGCGAGTGCATTAAGATATAGAACTTTGGACGGAAGCCAGTGTCTCAAGTGTCCAGGCATGAGAAAACGTCGCAAGTCGCATATATATTATGTTGAAGGTTCTAACAACTTGTAATAAGTAACACTTATATTATAACCTAATTATTTCTCAATCGTAAGTTTTTTTTTTAATCGTTGAGGAGTTTCCTATTTCGTATGCTGGTGATAAGTAAGTCTGACATGGAAGTCTAATATATATTGTGAAGGAGTATGGCAGTTTTTTTCGTTGTAAAGTGTCATTGAAATAACAATAGTCAATAAATAAGTATAAATGGAGGGCCAAAAGGTCAAAAAGATAGCAGGTAAAATAAAACTTTAGCCTTTAAACTATCCTGAGTGTTATTCATTAAAAATATAAATGTCTGACGCCTAAACTCACGTGTTTGTCGGAGTATGCCCGACAGCTTTCGAACCAGTCTGGGGTTCTTTTTCAATCGGCCTCTGCTCGCAATGCGGCGTCACGTTGCGCGGTGGTCTATTTAAAAATGGTCCCGGACGGCCTCAAATCTAGTCGGGCATACTCCGACTCCGTGAGTTTAGCCATCATACATTTATAAAGTTAGACTTTGCTGCTCATGACCATTTTTGTTTTTGCACCACACACATCATCAGGTAGGTAATGTTTATAAAACGTTATAATTTATACGCTGCAGCTGCATGCTTTACGTAATTGAACGGTAGGTATATGTGGGCACTACCCTTACGAACTAAATCTGAAATCCTAATGCGAATGTCCATTTCCGAGCATTAACGAAATGCAAATGTCCGGTGGAAGCTCATAATATAGAGTCGCATTTCTACTTATTAACATGCTAGAATAACTTGAACATAGCTTGGCGAAATATAAAGCCAAATGCAAGTGAATTCTGAGCAGCAAACGTAACTATATTTGGACCCCTTTCGTACGTCCTCATTTTCCAAAAAGCATTAGGAAATTAAAAGACAAATAAAATAGAAAAGGTTAGAGATACAGTTTTATGAATAAAAATATTAATGCAACCGTATCAGTAGTTATCCATTTATAACAAACTATAGACAAAATGAAATTTCACCAAGGCCTCCTTCAAAAAGCTTTTGGGACAAAGTTCGGAAAGTAGAATCTACTGACACATTACCGAAATTCAATACGAGCGAACTGATTTAATCACCTACCGCACTATATTACTACTACCGCAACACCGGCCTTTCCGCACGCGATTTGTAAGTAGGTAACAGTAGGGCTGAGTTCTAAGCGAAGCCAATCGAGAGGGACAAAAACAACACTATACGTTAGCAACACCAGTGCTTTTCGCTCTCGTGACAACAAGGTGAGAACAGAGTGACGCCAGCGCGACAGTGCCAGTAGGCGTGCCATTACGTTGAGAGCACCGATAAATAGGGTGTTAGACTGAAGTAATAAAGTGCTGTGATTTTTTTCTATAGCGGTATTTTATGGGGCTAGAATTTTCATTATTAAAGAGAATAATTTAAAAAAACATGATTTTTATTTATTTTTAACATAATTAATCATTAACTTCACGCTGTACGGAAAGCCATTAATGACGTGACAAGGCGTAAACGATAAAGATTTTTCACTTTTTTAACATAATTTTTTTGAGAAGATACCGACTTAAAAAAAACCGTGATAACAATATTGGAATTTCTGAATCGTAGGAGTTAGTAACCTACAAATATAGGATAAAAGCAACAAGTAATCAACGAAGCTAAGAAGTAAAGATTAAAGGAAGCTTCAATAGAGGCTCTCCTTCTAAGCTTTATAAAAGTCACAGCACTTCGAACATATGTGTTCCTTTCATTAAGAAGTTCTGATGCGAAAAGATTAAGAATTTCTCGGTTGCCCTCGTTCGAGTATTAACGAGAAACCACGCGGACGAAACTGTAGAAGTTATTTGCAAATAGAATATTTGTGGCATGAGGCAAATAAAAAAATGCGAATTTGAGTTTAAGTACATTCGTATTAGCTATTTTTCCTATGACGAAGAAATGAAAAGTTGAAATATTTTTTTCAAAGTGGGTAACACAGTAATTCAGTAATTGATTGTAACAAGTAAGCGAGTTGAGGATGATTTGTTGTGTTGGCATAAATCATTTCTAAGGTGATGAGGTATAATTTACGTCACATGAGGTTTCGAAATAAGTCCTGATCTGAGCCGGTAATTCTTTTTGTAAATGTTTGAAAGAATCAAAATAACTATGGAATTTGAACATTACCTGTACCTACCAGTAGCTCTGGAAATGTTTCTATAGTTAGGTACGTATTGTCCACCATAGGCGTCGTACTTTTTTAAGGCCCTCATTTATTTTTAATTAAGCCCCCTTTGAATGTTCATCCGGATTGCGGGTGAATACGGGAAAGCAGTAATATTGTCGTAGGCAAAACGAAAGGGCGACAGACACCCAGTTATGAGATCGCCAGCGACGCGCAATTAAAGAAAATAAGTTCATTACTGAGAGTAGGTAAATTAAATATTACACTTGGGGCAAAAACATACTTTAAACAAAATGTAAATTAAATTAGTGAAATGTAAGAGTTTAAACTTGCCATCTTGTTACCTACCATGTCTTACATTTCGTATGTAAAAATGAAAAATTGCGCTGTATAGGTATTGGAAAGCCTTACCAATCTGCACCGCGGTATCCAATTTTCCAATAAACTATCCAAGAGAGTGCATAACGTGCTGAGATTATTGAGAGCCTCCGGAGCAGAGGTCAAACGATATTTGTCGCTTTCAGGCGGTAGATTAATTTCTCATCGGTCACAACAGGAAGCATAAGTTTTTATCGGCAAAACTAAATTTAGCAATTAGCATTAGCTCGGAGTGGTTTATTAATTAATTATCATCCCACAGATCTGCACAGCAACGGTCAGAAACCTAAAAATGTGATAGTTAGGACTAGCAAAGAAAATCTTATAACACTAGCTAGCATGCATTGTAATCGAAATGCCACCACGCACATCAGCTTTTGAAATGGTACCGTGTTGTGAAACATTCACGCAAGTGCCGACAACAACTGTACAAATGCACGAACACCTAAGTAACGAACAGAGAGACAAACAATATTTTTTATATAATACATAAAAGAAGATAAATATATTATTTCAGTACGAGATGATATATGCTATATGCTGTTTCCTCAACAATTAAAAACTTTGAGATTAGAATCTAAAATCGATTGCGAAGTGACCAGAGCGATAACTGCGCCTAATTTCATATATCTAACCTGTTGGTTCATAACATGATAGAAAAAGAATTAAATATTTACTTACTAAGTATCTACTATGCACTAGTTTGGAATGCCTTTATTACCAAGAAGAGCTAGCAAGAAGCTGAGCGGTTGCTCTTTATAAAAATTCAGCTTACTTCGATATTTGTAATAAGTAGGTATTCGCTGAAGCTTCGCTATGGCCTAGTATAAAAGTCTATTTGTTACCTATCGTAACCTCCTCGATGATTGTGTGACGAACCATGCTTTATGGCGAAAGCAAACACTAACGAGGTATCCCCTTTTCCAATAAAGCACTCGAGCGAGTGCATAACGTGCCCAGATTACTGAGAGCCAAAAGCTAGCAGCCAAACAATAACATACCTACTCGTACTAAAGAATTGTTAACTTATTTATTACAAGGAACCACAAGCTTAATCTCCTTATCTATATATATAAAACCGGCCAAGTGCGAGTCGAACTCGCGCACGAAGGGTTCAATATAAATAAACACAAAAATAAACACGATTATTTTTGTGTTTATTTCAACTCAATAATCGAGTGAGTATTCACATAAGGAGCACATGCATAAAAACAAATATTTAAAAAAAACTAATATTTTGCGATTTTTTTTCATGAAGTACTTTTTAACGATTTTAAATCTAGTTTCACGTCCTTTCGTTTGCGCACTTTATGACTGGGTACATTGTAGGATCAAAATTAGTTAAACATCCTTATAGAAATTCTAATACCAATAGAACACGAGTCACAAGTTAATAATATGTTTACACAATATAATTACTTACCTCAAATCAAAGCAACTGGTAGACAAGACAAATATACTAATACCCAACCTCACTCGTACATTAATGTTGTATGATTAATTTACTCTAAAGGCTGAACACAAATTGAAAGACATTACCTGTCCATCAAATTAGACAAGGCAAAGCTTGTGCATAACTAGAACGTTGCACAAGTTTTGTAACAATATAACATTTGCGGAAACAAAACATGTATAATATAAGATTGATGTGGTTGCAACTTTTGCAAATAATGTAGCCGTGTTCAAGAAAATACTTTATTTAGGTTTTGTAATTTTCTACACTACTTAATTAAATCTTGGAAATTTTTCTACCAAATTGGCTTTGTACTCTTGAAGTTTGGCACTGCAAACTCAAACCTTTCTTGATTGATTTTAACATTATAGTGACAACTTGATCCATACTAATATAACAAATGCAAGTGTGTGTCTGTCTGGTATTTTTCTCGGCTTCTATTTTTCTCCGTTTAAACGATTTTGACGTTTGATACAGAGATAGCTTCCATCCCGGTGACGCATATGTACGCTACTTTTTGTCTCGGAAAATCAAATAGTTTTCACGGGATTTTACAACCTAAATCCACGTAGACAAAATCGCGGGCCCGGTCTATTTGGTACAGAGAGGCTTACATCCCGGAGACGGATTTATTTGTAGGCTACTTTTTATTCTGGAAAAATCAAAAAGTTCCCAGGAATTTTTTAATTTAGAACCTAAATCCAGCGAAATGAATCACGTCACGGACATCATTTAGTAGATTATATAAAGCATTATTGATAGATGGGGTTAGGACCTCTGAATTTAGTTCAGCTTGCCAGGTGTACTCGTATATTATTGAGAAACCTCCGTAGAACTGACACAATGTGCCTCGACTCTTGGCAGCGCTCTGGCTGTGTTTAATAAGATAAAGTGACGTCGCGCTTGCCCTGCAAGAACAAAGCTTTTCCTTCCGAGTTACCGACGCCCTGAACAAAAGATACCTACACAAAGCGCCCTCTATCGTACTTCATTCCGCCCACTCTTCACGCTATACATTACAAAAGTTTAATATCGAAATGCCGCGGCTAGGTCGTATAGACTAACTTCACGTTCGGAAGTTAATAAGTTTTGCCATTGCCCGCTGTGTTTGTGGTTTTATTGGTTTAGTCGTAATGTTTGACGAGCCCTCCTGCAGTGTCTAGTTTTTATTGTGGCGGTATTAAATTTTAACCCTTAAAAGAAAAACATTGTTAAGAAAATTTGCAGCGATATTGGGCAGGTAATACGAGCCAAAATTGCTTGATAAATAATTAAATCGCGAAGAAGCGGAGCAGCTTTTTATATGTAACTTATGCTATACTTATTATCACTATATTCACTATCCAAAACATAAATGCAAAGTGTGTTTGTTTGTCGCTTTGTCTTTGTCTGGACTCTGAAAATGTTTCATACCCGCTTACCGTAACTAGACGTGCGCCTTAACCAAGATGTTCGCCAAATAACAATGTGTAGGTGACTACCTGAAAATAAAACCACATAAAATATTATTTTATGAAAATCTTGATTTAACTTTGATTTCGCGAGTTTTGATATTAAATCCCACAATGTTGCACTTCTTTTTAATTTAAAGACTAGCGCTTGACTGCAAGCAGACCTGGTGGAAAGTGATGACGCAGCCTAAGATGAAGTATTGCTAGAAGATGCCTCTCTTGACTTGAAGGTAATTTAAAGCGTTTTAGAATAATTAAACTTTTGAATTCAAAATGCGGCCAAACGACCGCTTCCTTTTTCTAGTGTTAATAAGTAAAAGTGGAGAGGCAAACTAATGCCGGAAAGGCGTTTCATATCCTAGCGGTTTGAATTAGAAACGAAGATCGCTTCGTAGGTACGTGTCCGTAGAATCTGATGCAGATTGCATTTGATCTTTCGGGTGCAGATTTTTATTTCACAAAGGTTTTGCTCGGAGCGCTGGCTGTAGACGTATAGACAAACTTGACCTAGATTTTCGCAAGCTCGCAATTATTATTATTAATAACCCTCGAACTCATCCGCTTGTATAGTTCAAAAATATCTCGTTTAAGTTCGAGAAGTGGATTATTACGGGATAAAAACTAGCCAAGGTATCATCAGCTACCCCATTTCAAATTTAAGCCAAATCCGTCCAGTAGTTTTTGGGTTAAAGAGTAACAAACATACACAGACACATACACACTTTCGCCTTTATAGTATTAGTGTGATAACAACTTATCAATTTTTATTTATTATTATCAATACTTATATCTACTGTGCCTATTAATATACATATGTACTTGCATTCGTGACTTGAGAATCAGTGAGGCTGCTAATGTAATCAAGCAGCGACAATGCTGCCAGTTAGTTATACGAACAGCATGTCAATACTAATCGAACTTGTAATTACCGTGTCTTGTAAATTATGTTCGGTCTAGGCGTGCAGAGTGAAAGTGCACGTTGCCCAGGCAATGCGTGTTACTACAAGAACTAGTCTGGGTGTACTATTATATCCATAGCGTAGCCGCCATGTTAATTCCGACTGTGACGTCACATGGATTGAAATTGTAAAATACCCTATTGTATTTGTCAAAAAGGGTAAAATACCCTATTGCATTTTTCCAACGGTTTACATATTATATAGGTAGGTATGTTATAGTCCAAAGCCGAAATGCCGGCACATCGTGATTGACCTAGGCAATCTTTAGAAATGCCCAGAGCGCTTAGTCCGAAGCCAAAACTTCCCCTTGTGTCTAACGAGTTTTCAGGCTAAGGGACTTTTATCCCTCTCACCCCTGTCTACGCTTCCTCGATCTCTGGTAAAAATGCTACAGTTTGATCACAAACCAAAACACATTGACTTTTGTGAATCAAACGAGCATTTGATGGGAACTGACACTTTATTATTAATTTTGTAACATACCCACCTAGTTAAAATAACTACTACAGTATCTTTCCCCTTATTTTTATAAAGCTAAGAGTACATAATAATTATAAATTAGACTGATATTAGATATACATTTTAATGTACGTAATTCAATCTTAAATATTAATTATATTATATATTACTGCTAAAATTATTTATTCATGCATATTATATTGCTGTTTATATTTAATTCTAATCTATTATGATGCTATACATATTAATATACAATATCATCATTTCATATATTTTAAGTTCATGCGAGCCTTGACAGCCGCCGGTTTGCGTGCTGTTATTATATTTTCATTATTTGATATATTCTCATTATCAAGGACCGGACGGTTTTCCGCGGTAGTAGTAGCAGTAGAACGAATATCATGATATATATCATGATTGTCGTTTTCTGTAAAAAAAATTCAACACAAGTTTCACACGATAACAATTGAATTCGCGAAACGCAATTTCACCCTGATCTCTAACAGCGACACAAAGTTTTTAATGTGCGTGCACTTTGAGAACTTCTTGTATAAAGTCGGAATCACCATTTATATTATTTTATTTAATAAGCAAACATAAATAAAAACTTGCTCAAAGGGGTGGAATGTCGCCACTTAGCCGCCACAACGCCGGATTTTGTACCAAATATTTTAATTATGTTTGGACTGCTTTTTTACCTACCGAGAGAAATGTTTCAATCTTAAAGGAAAACGTTCTGACTTAAACCAACACCCGTCAGCAAATACACGTCTATAAAGTTAGATTATAACATACTGATACTATAACGTATCCATGACGTATGTCCTAATAGAGAGAGCCAGCGCGTGCCAGACCTTCGTTATTTTGTAAAAGCTGAAAGTTTCTCTGCGTATTGTCCCCAACACTGGAAGGAACGTTTGATTGGATGTTTGTTTGGATCATGGTGGTTTTGAGAAATAACAGGTAATAAAGGTGTACAAAAATCTTACGTCAAAGTATAAATTCTAACTTTTTAACCGACTTCAAAAAAGGAAAAGTTTCTCAATTCGTCGGAATCTTTTTTAATATCTAGCACGCGCTGGCTTTTAGTCCATAGTGAGCGACGTTTAGTTGTGATTTTTGACAACTCATGTCAATCGATAGATGATAGATGATTAAGTCGGTAACTGGATAGATGAGCGACTTTTTTGGTACGAATTTGGCTTTTCGCTTTCTCCGTGCCTCAGAGATCTCGTTAAGCTGTGGGTCCCAGTTATTATCTTTTACATGACGTGTTAATAGCTGTAAAACCTAAGAGACGAAGTCCTCGAGACTAGTCGAGCTGTATGCTAACCTTAAACTTTGACTTTTATATGAAGAACCTGGGAACCCACTGAATAATTATTACAAGAGAACTTCTACTATTGTTATTTATTGGAATTGAGAAATACGGTTATAAAGAAGACATATTTATCAACTACTTAAAAATAAGTACCTTATCTTTGAATTTCGTTTTACATCATAGAAAAGTTCAATATTACGTTACGTCATAGAAAAGTTAAATGAAGGTAAAATATCGATACAAAGAGTAATTCCCTCGAGAAAGTCAGGAATACGGCTACATAATGAAGCCGGGACCTGGCTACGAGTACAATAAGTACCAAAATAAAATCAGCAAATTGCAGTCTATCTATTGTTAAAGCAATTTCTCGTATATAATATCACTGTTACGTTATAGATTAAAACTCTCGGATAACCTCTACGAGTTATTTTGTATTTAGTTTGAATCCCTCGCGTAGGTTTTGGGAGGACATTCCAATATTTCGTTAAAAATTACTTAAATAAAACCTGATTTTTCAGTAACTCTTATATTTCTCAATATTAGTAGATAATACGATGTTAGTAGTACATAATGTTAGTAGATAGGTACCATTAGACAATGCATTAGGTACGTAGTACGAGATATCAATTTAACCCCGTCCCTACATTAATGCGGCATGATTAATTTACTGTAATGCCTAGCATAAATGTAAGACACTACCTGCCCGTCAATCAAGACTAAGTTATACGAAGCTTATAACTTACAAGCTTTATGTAGTGGCTCAAAATACATAATGTGCCTCAGAATACAGTACGTAGTAGTAGTAGAGATTGAGACGCACTTGCATTGAAACGATATAATATTTTGTATCTACAAATCTACAGTGAAAATGAGTAAAGCTCCTAGCTACTACGGTCAAACCCGTACAATTGGAGTAGTATTCCGACCAATAGGGTACCTATAGGATATTATTGTTTGGCAGGTTTTTGCTAACAATATTTTCTGTGTCTGCAATATGGAGCACAGCAAAGCTCTGCGTCTAACCATTGCGAGGATGATAGTTTATGTAAATACAATGTTTATAAAACGGTCTAAAACCATCTTTCTATAACGAAAATGACTATGAGGCACAACGGTTGGATAGTTTCAAAGTCTTTATATAAATATATAACGGACATAGGTAGAAATATTTTTTGTGTTTTATATATTAAGACTAGCTTATGCTCGCGACTTCGTCCGCGTGGACTACATAAATTTCAAACCCCTATTTCACCCCCTGAAGGGTTGAATTTTCAAAAATCCTTTCTTAGCGGATGCCTATGTCATAATAGCTACCTGCATGCCAAATTTCAGCCCGATCCGTCCAGAAGTTTGAGCTGTGCGTTGGTAGATCAGTCAGTCAGTCAACCCTTTTATATATTTAAGATATAAAGATAATGTCAGGATTTACAGAATAAACGCGAATAACATTTCACGGGGAAAGCACAATATTACAGTTTATCTCCGACATTGAACGTCGAGCCTCGAGACCTAAGCTCGAGACGTTCTACGATATCAGCCTATCGGTCTGCTAATGGCCTACATCTGAAAGGTGAATGGCTTTATGCTACTCCAGAAACGGGGAAATCTCTCCCAGACGAGGATCGATGGCGCAATATTTCCTATCATCTTCATGATATATTATGTTTAATATGACGCCGTATTTTTATCCGAAATATATGCCGCAATGTGCTTGTGTTAACAGCGATAAGGATATGAAATGTGATTTTGTTCACGGGACTCTTTGCTAAAAGAAAACACCTTCGAAACCTAATCTTTATCATATGTTGCGAAAAAAATATTTTAATCTGTTGCCTGTTACTAGCTGATGCCCGCGACTTAGTCTGCGTGGATTTAGGTTGTTAGAAATCTCATGGGAACTCTTTTATTTTCCGGGATAAAAAGTAGCCTATGTTACTGTCCGTCCCAACAGTAAAAGCGGTGATAGCCTAGTGGTTAAGACGTCTGCCTTCTTTTCGGGAGGTTGGGGGTTTGAAATATTAACTAGCCTGTCAATCTGGGACGGCTCAAAGTATACACCCATACCCAACGTATCGTCTAGGTAAAGAGATCTAGTACAAGAAATTTATTATTTTCTCAACAATAAGGAATCTTGTAATATTTCAAGTTTACGAGTAATACCATCATTTTTATTAAAGAAAATTATTAATATTATGTTAATTCTTGTGGATCTAAGAATTTAATATAATAACCTTGGATAACAACATTATATTAAGTCTTGAGGGTTTATTTCTATCTCATCCCATTTATACCTATTACACATTTCCATCTCGTTAGGTTTATAACAAGAAATAAATCGTTCTAATGTTAATAAAACGTAAAGTGTAATTAAATTTTGTATAAAGTAGTTATAACTTATATATCTCATAATGAAAAAAAACAGATTGGATCACTTTGTTGTCCGTCTGTTTGTCCCTGAGTCAAAGCCCTTTTCCTGAGAGGTGTAGGTAAAGGTAAATAATTTTAAAGGCACGGTAGATTTTGATAATTTGATAAGTTTGGAAATCCTCGGCATTTCTTGGTATATTTTGGTATAATGTGGTAGTATAGGCCGAATTCCTCCTACGATGATGTCAGTCGCGCGTAGTTACGAAGCTATACAAGGTGTACCACGCTGACAGTAGGTGAAAAAAGTGTGCGCAACAGATCGAATCCAGACTTTCGTAAATCCTCAGAAAAACAATGAGAAGAGGACGTTATATACCGAGAAATTCCGTAAGTACTTGTACTTGTATTTTCTTGTATTTTTCAAAAATCCGTATTTCCATACTAATATTTATATTATAAAATGTGAAAGTGTCTGTCTGTCCGTCTGCTAGCATTTCACGGCCCATCCGTTAACCCGATTTCAATGAAATTTGGTACAGAGATAGCTTGCATCCCGGGGAAGGACATAGGCTAGTTTTGATCCCGAAAAATCAAAGAGTTCCCACGGGACTTTAAATCAAACACCAATTTAAAATCGCACACGTTTAACTAAATAGCTACTCGATGGTGCCGTGCGAAAGCAGTCTATATGAGTTTGTATCAATTCACAAAACATCGCAGCTGTAGCTGCGCGCAGCTTAAAAACAACACGAATTGTACACGGTATCAAATTGACCGAACGAAGCCAGGAAGAAGAGAGGAAGCGAAGAAGAACTCTGGAAGGAGTCTACTTGAGTGAAATTGCACTTGTCCGTCCGTTTGTGTCTGTAGCCTTATAACTTCTGAATTACAGAACGTAATTCAAATTTAAACATACTTAATATGTAAACTGTTGGCCTTCAGCCGAATATTGCATAAAAAAATATAAAAAGCTTTATTTCAGGGAGCCTCCCAAACGAAATGGGGGGTCTTTAAAGTGGAGTTCGAATTCGTTTCGTTTTTAATGGGCATAAGTTTTTCTATTATAACTGCACAATAAATAAGAGTGAAGTGAACTTCTTGCGTATTGCTCTCAGCATTTTAAATTCTTATGGGAATTATGGGATACCGCGAGGTCTTAGTGTCTAATTAGGCGACATTCTATAAAAAAAACTTAGATAATATTAAATCTGTTCAGTAGGTAAACTAGAAACAGTTTGTGAAGTAGATATATAAGTAGCGCAAGACTGATGACGTGAGGCTGGAATATATTATTATGAGAGAGTTCAGACGGTGCGGAATTTTTATCGAGTTTCTCGCTCACGTCGATTTGGTTTTCTATATAATATGTAGATTTTCGATGAAAATTTTCACCGCGACATATGTTTACTAATACCATTTCCTTTCAAAGAAATTATTGATGCTTGCCGCATATTACATAAAGACCACTTGTATAAACGGGTTGCACGATCCGCACCAAATCAGACGCGACAGAGATATCTATAGTCCGCGACAGGTTGAGATGGCAATCAGGGTATGAGGCGGGGGGACGCCCCGCTCACCCCGCGCTCGCCCGCACCGGTTTAGCGCGGACGCTATGCGGATGTGCAGGGTATTCCGTCTCCGATTGTCATCTCGACCTGTTGCGTACTAAGCTTTTTTAAAAATACAAATAGCGAGCAAACGAGCCGGCGCGGCGGTCACCTGATTTTCAGTTACTACCGCCGCCCATGAACATTTGCAGCACCAGAGGAACTGCCGATGCGTTGCCGGCTTCACCAGCCGCGACGGGTTGCATTGTGTAGCTTGGCATCTAATCAGCACGTTCGGATCGTGCTGTTGACGTAATAGGCTAGTTGACACTTTTTTTAAGTAGGTCTTAAATGGTTAATATTTGTGCTATTAGATCAAAAAAATTAACACTATATTTTTTTGCGCCCTAAAAACCGTAAAACTTTAATTTTAAAATATATTTTTCTTAGACAGGTGAAAACACTGTCGGCCATGTTTGGCCGATAGATTATCTCTTTAGATGTTTAGGCTGTGCGTTGATATATAAGTTAGTCAGGACTTGAAATTTTATATATATGGATACTACGTTAGTCAATAGGGATGACATTTCTTTGTTTACATATTTAATGATGTCACATCATGGCTGACAGCGTTTTCTGAGTTTCAAATAAAAATAAAAACTGTATTTTTTAAAATTGGATTTATATATCCATCCTGCGTTTTTAATAATTGTTATTGATATATTTCTTTTTTTTTTTTTTTTTTGTTTATTTGAAAGTAATCAACAGCGTAAATACATAATTATTATTTAAATTTAAATCTAGGTATAACAGAAGGCCAAAAGAGATTACTTAAAATTATAATTAAACTATTTTAACAGAATAGAGTTAGAATAAATGTAGGTATATACAATAATAAAATAAAATTACAACAGTGTGTGTATGATTGTATGTGTGTGTGTATGCGTGTGTGAGTGTGTGCTTATGAGTATGTGTGAGCGTGTGTGCATGTGTGTGTGTGTGTGTAAATGGGAGTGTATGATTGCATGCATATTTAGATGTTAGCTACTTTTTTTTTTTGATTTACGATGATAGTTTCTTAATTCCTTTTTAAATTTATTGTTTGATAGGTAAAATAAGTCAAACTCAGCGAACTGATTGTTATAAGTACGTACCAAGCGTGGAATTATAGAATTTCGCGCATAATTTGAGTTAGATTTGGGAACATTTAGAAGGCGCGTGTGACGCGTTCTTAAAGGTTGAGCATTAAATGAAAAGGCTGAGAGTAAGCTAGGACAATCGATTGAGCCGGTTAAAATTGCTTGCAGTAACAACATATCACATTGTTCCCTTCTATGTTCCAGTGAGCCGATACCGTAGTGAGTACACGCTTCCTCATAACTATTAAATTTTTTAAAGTCTTTAAAAGCTAATTAAGAAATTTTAAAAGTATTTAAGAAACTGCCTCTGTATGGTTTCAAGCCTATGGGCATATATTATGTATTGAGGCGACCAGATATTACACGCATATTCTAGAATACTCCGGACATACGCGAAGTAAAGTGTTTTTATGCATTCCACATTACTAAAAGAACGGGTTACCCGTTTGATGAAACCCAATTGTTTGTAAGCTCTATTTACTACCATATCAATATGGACATCCATTGAAAGTTTAGTATCAACTTGGATACCCAGATCTCTAACGGTAGTCACTCTGGGTAAGTTTGTGCCATTGATTATGTAGTCAAATTCAATTATATTTATTTTACGAGTCAAAGTTATATGGTGGCACTTTTTAACATTAACTGAGATCCTGTTCCTTGCGTAGTATTCTGTCAAGGCATTGAGGTCTTTTTGTAATTTATAACAATCTTCAATGGAACGTATTTTGGCGAAAACTTTTTTGTCATCCGCAAACATTAAGTATTGCGCATGGTGGAAGCAGCTTCCAATGTCAAATATATAGGCGTTATATAAAAGGGGGCCTAGAATGGACCCTTGAGGTACTCCTGAGGGTATAGTCACGAAGTCACTTCTAGCACTACCCAAGACAACTGCTTGCATATGGTTTTTAATGTATGAAGTGAACCACCGGAGCAAGCTCCCATTTATGCCAAGTACACTTAGTTTTTGAAGTAGGATAACATGATCTACACGGTCGAATGCTTTTTCGAAGTCCGTGTAGACCACATCCACTTGGCATCTGTCGTCCATGCTCTGTAGTACGTAATCCGTGAAAACAGCCAAATTTGTAATTTCGTTGTCTTAAGCAAAATACTATAATAAATAATCATTTATTGGACGAAATTAGATATGAGTCAAGTAGCCTATTAGCATTGTCAGTGACAGTGCTATAATTTGCATTCCAAGGAAATGCAAATCAGTGTCTAATGTGCGATCAGCATTATTTGGAAAAGATACGCACAACCCTCGTGTAAAAGTGGCGATTTTAATGAATTCCCATCTTTATTCCTTAAAATTAAGAGTTGAGACGTTAGATTTCGCTGAGAAAATATAAGCACGTATAAATTCTGAACACGTCTGAAGATATAAATTTATAACGAGGAATCCAAGCAGCGACAGGCGGCGCTTTGCGACTGCAAATTTATTAAATACATTAATTATGTACTAGAATTGCTAACGAGTTGGTATATTATACACAAACATAGCCCAAAGGATAAGCAAACTGAAGCGGCAGTGGAAAACAGGGTCATGGCGCAAAACCGATAGCCGCTAGGGCAGCAGACAGATGTGGTTTGAATTGGAAACCGGCAAGCGCAGAGTAAGTCGACCACTAGACCGCCGCTGGACCAATGAGCTTAAGGAACGCTTTCTTATACAGCCCTATGTCCAGCAATAGACGCAATTAGGATTATGATGAAGATGATGATGGTATGTTCTAAACTAGGTCTATCTATTAAATATCTGTGTATTATGGGAGATAACGTGCGCGCGATGGAAGCAATGCCATCATCAAAACCATAAGATCACCTTGCGAAGTTAGGACCTGCCACCTCATCTCGCAACTCGTTGAGTTATGTCGGTTTCTTTGGTTCTGCTACGGATCTTCTCGTTTTTTTTATAACCGCGTACAAAAAAAAACATGAGTTTTATCTATACGCAGTTCACTCTAACGCTCACTGAGTGATTCTGATTCTTCAATTCTTCAAATCAAGCCCATAGGCCCATAGCTATTAGCTACCGTGTCATGTCTAACATATTAAAACTTTAAAAATGCATACCGACCAAGAATTAATGGGTAAAAAAATCTGCATTCTAGCTACGTCCGTAAACGGCAATAACCATAATTTATATCAAATGCAAGTTTCCGCACGAAAGCAGAACGAATTAACTGTACACTAAAGTTTTGGCGTAAGCCCAAATCCATTTTTTTCTATAAAACTAACTTTTTATTACAAACCTCAGATTTAAGATTATACTCGTAAGCAGTTTACACTCTATATGAAATCTCATAAGTCTTATCCGAGAGTAAATTTGATATTTTCAATAGATTAATAGAAGAATTAGATTCCACGATTAAACGTCACTCGACGTTGGTGAAATCGGCACTAAATAAGAGTAAATTTGATATTTTCAATAGATTAATAGAAGAATTAGATTCCACGATTAAACGTCACTCGACGTTGGTGAAATCGGCACTAAATAAGAGTAAATTTGATATTTTCAATAGATTAATAGAAGAATTAGATTCCACGATTAAACGTCACCCGACGTTGGTGAAATCGGCACTAAATACTAAAACATTGGAGGCATTAAGTACACATTTAGTTAACTACACACAATAATTCCCAAACGAAAATGCCCGTAAAGCCAAACCAACAAGACTATCCGCAGATCTCTAATGTATCAGATAAGACGTTGGGTAGAAAGCCAATCAAGTTAACGAGCGCTAGTTTTTAAATTGTTTTAGTAGAGAAACAGTAAGTAATAATTTTATAAGTTCACGTATCACGCTATTGGGCAGCGATATGATACAGGTCGAGATGGTAATCGGGGTGGGAACGCCCCGCACACCCCCCGCGCTAACTCGGTACGAGTGCGGGCGCTTTGCGGGCACATGAGTAGGCGGGTGTGCGGGGCGTCCACCCGCCTCATACCCCGATAGCCATCTCGACCTGTCGCGTACTTATACATCAATGCAATAAGGTCTGTTTTTCTGTGTCCATACCTAGTAGAGAATAGAGTTTAATAATTTCAAGTTTCAATTAGTACTCCTTAGACAATTATAAGCTTACATCGCTTTTCTCTCAGAGACGTTCAACGCTGTTTAAATTTAGGTAACTACTTAACTAAGTACCTACTTCCATTAAATTAAAAGTTTTGGTCTTTATTTATTCACTCACGGTGCAGAGCGGGATTCCCTTTATTTTTCAAAACTCTCAACTCGGATTTCTTCAAAAGAAGAGCGAAGAGGCATTAATAATGCAAGCTCAGTATTCATCTTAGACTGCATCTCTCTGTGGTTTCTAGGGTCCCGTACCTTAAAAGAAAAGACGAACCCTTTCAGGATGACTTCATTGTCTGTCTGTCTGTCGTGTCTGTCAAAAAACCTAGAGGGTACTTCCCGTTTTCTATTCTGAAGAAAATATAAAAAACTAGACTTTTACTTGGACGTAAGATTTTAATTTTTTTTTTTAAGCCACCATGATCCAAACAAACGTTCCTCCCAATGTTGGGGACAGTACGCAGAGAAACTTTCAGCTTTTATAAAATAACGAAGGTCCGGCACGCGCTGGCTCAACTGGCTCTTTCTCTCTCTTTATGAATAGCTTGCAGCAATGAAAGGATATGAGGTCTCACTAACCTAACCTATGGTCCTGCATACTCGTATGACTACTCACTCATGTCCCATAAGTGCATCGAGGGACAACTGTACCAGTTCCGAGCGTGGTTAAATATATAATTTAATGGCTAAACGGCCCCCATGTGTGGATAACGCCTTTTCTAGCTGAGTGTTGCTCTTGCTAGTATTTCTTGCCTAACTTACCATGTCGGTTCGATTTTTGCGTAGGTTAAGTTAAATTTTTATAAGATAATTAGTCATACATAATCTACACTAATATTATAAAGAGGAAAACTTTGTTTGTTTGTTTGTTTGTTTGTTTGTTTGTTTGTTTGTTTGTTTGTTTGTTTGTACTGAATAGGCTCAAAAACTACTGGACCGATTTTAAAAATTCTTTCACCATTCGAAAGCTACATTATCCACGAGTAACATAGGCTATATTTTATTTTGGAAAAAAATAGGGTTCCGTAAGATATTTGGGTTTTTCGGACACAAGGTGTAAAAAATCAACCAGAAAAGTTACTTATTTTGCGTACGCTGCCTAAACTATAAAAGATAGAACCATAAAATGTTCTAATTAATTGTAGATCTTATAAATATCTACAAAAAAGTCCGCGACACACTATACCCATCTATGTCGAGTGAGGCACAGCAACCATTTTTTTATTTAAAAATCTTGAATTTTTTTTGGACTACATTTAAACGCGTTTATTTTACTCATGCTATTAATCCTTATCAAAATAAATGATTTCATCACTAAGAACAGTTTATGGAGATAATATTTGGTCTTTGAATGATTAAAATTGGACGTTTGGTTTTGAAGTTATGGCGAAATTAAAATATTACGATTTCTGCTGCACGGCCCGTTGTCTACACTAATATTATAAAGAGGAAAACTTTGTTTGTTTGTTTGTTTGTTTGTTTGTACTGAATAGGCTCAAAAACTACTGGACCGATTTTAAAAATTCTTTCACCATTCGAAAGCTACATTATCCACGAGTAACATAGGCTATATTTTATTTTGGAAAAAAATAGGGTTCCGTAAGATATTTGGGTTTTTCGGACACAAGGTGTAAAAAATCAACCAGAAAAGTTACTTATTTTGCGTACGCTGCCTAAACTATAAAAGATAGAACCATAAAATGTTCTAATTAATTGTAGATCTTATAAATATCTACAAAAAAGTCCGCGACACACTATACCCATCTATGTCGAGTGAGGCACAGCAACCATTTTTTTATTTAAAAATCTTGAATTTTTTTTGGACTACATTTAAACGCGTTTATTTTACTCATGCTATTAATCCTTATCAAAATAAATGATTTCATCACTAAGAACAGTTTATGGAGATAATATATTTGTTTCAATTTTTAGTTGTTAACTGTAATCTGTTTATGTATTTATAAGTAAGTTATTCACATTAATTGTACCTACCTATTTATATTCGGGCGAAAGACTGGCTTCCCATAGCACAGGGAATCCTAGTTTGGGGGCCAGGAACTTTGCATTGCTACAACCAGGGTTATGTACTTATATATACCTTGTAAATTTTTTTATCAAATAAAGATTGAAAGAATATTTGGTCTTTGAATGATTAAAATTGGACGTTTGGTTTTGAAGTTATGGCGAAATTAAAATATTACGATTTCTGCTGCACGGCCCGTTGTATTATATAAAGAGGTAATGTCGTTAAGTTTGTTTGTAGGGGGTAATCTTTAGAACTACTGAACCGATTTTTAAAATTCTTTCACCAGTAGAAAGCTACATTATTCCTGAGTGACATAGGCTATACGGGATCTTTAAAAACCTAAATCTACGCGGGCGAAGCCGCGGGGATCAGCTAGTCTATAATATAAAAATGAATCACTAAATGTGTTGGTCATCACAAATCTCGAGAACAGCTGAACCGATTTCGCTAATTCTTTTTTATAATATTCCTTGAAGTACGAGGATGGTTCTTACGGAGAGAAAAATTTAAAAAATTTGGATCGACTGTTAGGCGGAACGAATTTCGCCAGGGTAGCTAGTAGAATATAAAAAGACTAGTCCTGACTGACTGACTGACATATCAACGCACAGCCTAAAACGCTGGGTTAGAAACTTATTTTTTCATCTGATATATTTTCTAAGGGGATTTTATGCGTGACCTATAGCTATATGGCAGCGTCATCGTTACAAACTAAATTAAAAAATCAAACTACATAGTTAATCCTAAAACTAACAATTTGAAAGAATCGCTAACAAATTCATACACTTTCTTTGCCGAAATGCTCAAAGGTTTGTTTAAAATAAGTACCAATATTGAAAAAAATAGTTTACACATTAGAAGTTAGAAACTTGAAATTTTGACAGCAAAGACTAAAAAAGAAAATTTGTAAATTCTGTTCCTAAGAGGGTTCTACAGGCACAGGCATCGATTTTGAAAGAAAGCATAATTTATACAAACCAAAGTTCAAGTGCCGTAAATCAAGAAAAGTCAAGAAACAAACGTGGTAGTTTTACAAAAGTTCCATGTAAGTACATAAGAAAATTCGATTGTTGTTAACATACAACGTGTTCCGTCAACGTTGAGATTTATATGTTCGTAAAGTTAAGAAGATGGCATGCTTTTATTCGTTTTTACTTTTGATATGTAGGTACCTATCTAGGTACATATCTACTCTTTCTGTCTTCATTCCGTGAATACTTCCTGCATCGACCTAATTTAAGCTATAAAATATACGACCCGCCCCGGCTTCGCACCTGTAGCCCCTATAACAACTTTTGTTGGGATCTCCAATAATTTTGAAAATAAAATATACCTTCACTCAGGAATAATGTAGCTTTCTACTGGTGTTTTTTTTTTTCGAAATCGGTTTAGTAGTTCCGGAGATTACTTCCTACATATATACAAACTTACAAAGCGTACCTCTTTATAATATTAGTACTATATTGATAAGGAAAAGTAAAACAACTATCTATCTGGGTTTTACGGCAACTCATGAACCCATCATGACCTCCAGGTTATCATCGACCCATCGGTATTCCGCAACATTAGTAATCTACTCTTAACATTTGATGGCATCCCATTCACAGAGGGTAAACAAAACAATAGCTACACCCGCATACCTTCACAGCAATGGCGACGTGCGTGTAATAATACAAAGTGACTTAGCGGCGCCTGGTCTGTTAGAACAAAGGTCTTCCTACTCCGAACAATATCCCTATACAACGCTCTTCCTGGAGTTCGTTCCTGTCTGGTATGCGCTAAGCTATACGTAATAAAAGTTTAATATTGAATTGCTATGGATAAACCTCAGACAAACTTTTGAGCGCGAAAGTTTCTGCCTTTGCTCGCTTGCGTCTGTGGTTTAATTGCTCGAGTCGAAGTAGGAGGGGGAGTAGGTATTTCACGACCCGAAAATCTCCTGTTAAATTCGTTTCGTTTTTTAGGGTTCCGTACCTCAAAAGGAAAAACGGAACCCTTATAGGATCACTTTGTTGTCTGTCTGTCTGTCAAGAAACCTACAGGGTACTTCCCGTTGACCTAGAACCATGAAATTTGGCAGGTAGGTGGGTCTTATAGCTGGCTTTAGGGGAAAAAGCTGAAAACCGTGAATTTAGGGTTAGATCACACAAAAAAAATTAAATTGTGGTCATGAACTAATAATTAGTATTTTCAATATTCGCACTAAGATAACTATATCTAGTGTGGTATCATATGAAAGGGCTTTACCTGTGCATTCTAAAACAGATTTATTTTTATTTTTATGCATCATAGTTTTTGAATTATCGTGCAAAATGTCGAAAAAATACGATTGTAGTACGGAACCCTCAGTGTGCGAGCCTGACTCGCACTTGGCCGGGTTTTTTTTAATAATCAGTGCAGAGCTTTTCAGTGCAGTGACGACCACAACCGTTCTATCAAGAGTGTAACGACAAAGAAGACTGTTCATCTTCACGTGGATTTAGTTGGTTTTTTGGTAGGTTTAAATCCCGAGAGAACCCTTTAATTTTCCGGGACAAAAAATAGCTTGCGGACATCCCGCATCCTGGAGACGAACATACGGTTACTTTTTATCCAGAAAAAATAAAGAAGTTTTAGGGATTATAAAAATCTACGCGGACGCAGTCGCGGGCTTTTTATGTAGTGGTACACAGTGTTAGTCTATATATATAAAAAGAAAAGCTGACTGATCTATCAACGCACAGTTCAAACTACTGGACGGATCGGGCTAAGAAAAGATTTTAGAAAATTCAATCCCTAAAGGGGTAAAACAAGGGATTGAAATTTGTGTAGTCCATGTGGACTGTTGCAGACATGAGTTAGCACCTATAGGTATAATATAGGTGCTTTAGCGCATCTTGCAACTGAATCCAACGAGGCACCGCCTAATGGGTTGTCGTGCGTCCAACCCCGCCCGTGATTGATCGACACTCTTCGCGACATGTGGACATAGCCTCGTTCCCTCATACCTTCAACGCGTAATAAATCATGCGTGTTCCTGAAAAACGCTACCATATTTACGATATCGGTTATAAAAAACTTAGGTACCTACTTCATTATACAATCATTTAAAAAGTTTAAAAAAAACCCCCGACAGCGGTTTGCACTGCATCTTTTTTAGCCCGCACATTAAAGCGCATAAAATCAGCTTATCATTTATCAAAATCGGTTGAGCCATTGATTATTACGAACGGACATAGGAACAGGTCAAACACATAGCCCTCCTTTTGAGCTTCGCCGCAATCGGATAAAAACAATTGGTTCCATTCCACTATCATCCAGTTTTAATTCAGTTTCTTTGTTTTTGGGCAAAACTTATAATAAATAGGCATGGCATGGTCAAAAAGTAGAGACAGACAGAAAAAATGTTCACTTAATTACTTCTTTTTTTAAACTAATTACTTAAGTAGGTACTTAATAAATAGGATTCGATAGTTATTAATTTTATTAAGTAAGTAGGTGCCTATATTTATGATATTAGTAAGTATAGTACGCGACAGGTTGAAATGGCATCGGGGAGGGAACGCTCAGCACACACGCACAGCCTCCGCGCTAACCCGGTGTGGGCGAGCGCGGGTGACGTGAGGGTGTGCGGGGCGTCGCCTCATTCTTACCCCGATTGCCATCTCTACCTGTCGCGGACTAAGGTATATCTTTATGGATTGAGGTAGTAAGTTTTCTATAGCAGACATACACCACAAACGAATCATCCTTGAACAATGGCCCAGATCCCTTGGCATTATAACAAAAAAATCATTTCGAAATAACAGACCCAAGTTATTCAAGTGGAAGTGATTAATTTTCTTAACAATTTTCCCGTCATCTCAAATCTTTTCAGGGGCACAAAACATTTAGCCAATTCAGCGCACAGGCGCTCGGCCATGATAATAGAACCTATTGGCTGGGAGAGGACAGTCATCATAACCGTACGCCATTAGGATATTGTCAGCGTTTTTCCGCAATACCCGCTCGATAATAATAATCGAGCACTTTTTCGTGTAGATATTCCTTGAGTACCTTTTACTATGTATGTTAGGAGTTAGGACTCATTACCTACTATATTAAACTAGAGGATGCCCGCGAATCCGTCCGCGTGGATTTAGGTTTTTAAAAGTCCCGTGGGAATTCTTTGATTTTCCGGGATAAAAAGTAGCCTATGTATGCCCCGAGACGTAAGCTAACTACAAATAAAACCAAATTTCATCAAAATCGGTTAAACTGTTGGGCCATGAAAAGCTAGCAGCTAATTATGGGCCTCATAAGAAACGAGAGAGCTATGCTTGGAGTTTCTCTACGTGATCAAATCAGAAATGAGGAGATCCGTAAGAACTAGAGTAACCGATATACCTAGCTCAACGGGTTGTGAAGCTGAAGTGGCAATGAGCGCACATACCTAGTTCGGAAAACTGATAGACGTTGGGGTCCGATGGTGCTGAAATGGCGACCTCGCACCGGAAGACGCAGCGTTGGAAAACCCTCCACTAAGTGGACGGACGACATCAGACGAGTCGCAGGGAGCCGCTGGATTCAGGCGGCGCAAGAAGACCGTGGCGTGTGGAATGTGGATGTCCCTACAAGAGACCTATGTCCAGCAGTAGACGTGTATCGGTTAATGATGATGATGTTCTTTCGTTTCCGTATAAATGAATTCAGAAGCAGTTGTCCATAGACAGTAATGTGTATGAACAGCTGCAACAGATAGTGCACGGTCACAATCTCCTGTACAAGATCGCATGCCGCCGACAGTCGGTGGCTGTGAATATACTCGACCATTCTCTGAAAACAAAGCATCCCTGATCTAATCAACGCAACAATACACCTCGAATAGCTGGTATATAAAGCCAGCGGCACTCTTGCCAACATGGCCGATTTAAATTACAAACAATATTACACGGCGCGGATACAAACGAGTCCATTGTAGGCCGTGTGCGCCCGACAGCTGTTTTAGATAACGTGTGACCTCCCCAGAATAAAGCGAGCGCTCCATGAACAATTAAAACAACAATGACGTCGAGCACGCGGCACCACTTATCATCGAGGATTAAGCAAACAGCGAAAATGCGTACGGTCAAAAACATGGCAAAGTAATGCTAAAGCTAAAGGTTTTAAAGCCACATACATAATACATAACATACGCATAGATGTTAAGTACTTCTTGCCCAACTCCCAAGAAGGCATTGAACAACACCACAGGTAACCGCTCTATGTCTATGACATCATTAACTAGTCATAACTACATAGGTCCTTAAATGGATTGTGAGAACTTCATTTAAGTAAATAATATACTTACTTATTTAAGTTAGGAACCTTTGATGAAATATTTCTAAGAAATAATTACAAAGATGGGCTTTACGAACTACGTACACTATAATAATAATATAAGTTTTTTTCTAAATAGCCGCCCACGTCTGATTCGAAAGAGCTAAACACAAAATAGAAAGCAGGACAAGCGGATATTTTAACCTGACAAAGGTGAAGCTATAAAACTACGAGCTCGGGCGCGAAAATTATAACATTACAGTATCACAAAGAGGTTGGAGCAAATCAGGAGTAGGAGAACTACTCTTGTGTCAGAAGACTCCGCTCTTCCAATAACAATATCATATATTATGTAATACTAGGTCCATTTTGAGCAATATCATACCCGTAAGTAGGTACAACATTCATGTTTTGGAATATGAAAATTGAAGAACATCCGATTTTACAACTTGAACGATTTAGGCACGAACGATTAGACACAACCAATACCGATACTCATGTACCTGCTTGAATGAAATTAATTGGAGCGCAAGTTTTCCGGATCATTGAAGATCATAAAAATGAAATGTGGATAAAAAAAATGGGAAGGTAGCCCCTTAACAAATACAAAAGAAATAGGGAACTAGGTAGGTACATCTCCTTATATTTTATGTGCTCCAATAAGCTTTGATCCTCAGAGCCTTTGAATATGTCACTCAAGATTTGCTGAATATGCTTAAATGATTTCTCGGTTTACGTCTATCATTGAACAACCTATGGAATTTACAAACATTTCTTGGTCCTTGTAGGAAATTCTTTTTATCTACCTAGGACATAGAATTTGTTTTTCTCTACCGAAGAGTCAACACATCGATAAAATCTGAGCAAGAAACTAGATGTTTATGTTTTCAAAAAGTAAGAATAAACGATCGTTTTGAATTTTACTCAAACATTACATTTTCTTATTTCTAATTTTATTATTATTCATATGTCCTAGTAGGTAACGAAATCCAAACAAGTTAATCAACAATCAAACGCATCAAGTCCTGATCCTATACTGATGTCAATAACAAAAGTAATTTTTCAGTATAGGGCGACAAGGCTATCTTGGCGCGTGGCAAAAAGTTGTTTGAATATTCTTTGGCCTTTGTTCTCCAACAGCGCCCCCCTGTCAATGCCATTCAAGTGCCAAGAGAGCCTTGTGGCACTGTAAGTATTGCATAGGTTTAAACTAGAGGTGACCAATTTATTTATTAACCTGTTAATTTAACACATATTAAAGTTTGTTGATTAACTGCGATACTAAAACTTAACAATTTTAAATAAAAAAATATTATTAAATCAAAAAATACAAATTATTATAGTTAGGACCTATACCTACGTTCTAAGTAGCTGCAGTAGGTACTTAAGTAGGTAGCGCGAAGATTCCAGGAAATTAAATTTCGAAGGGGGCGCGCGGTGCAAAACGCGCGCGCGACGACAATATACCTACCGATTGCGACCGATTACGTCATGCGCTAAAAATACCGATGCATTGAATATGGTTAAAAATAGCAAGTCAACTAATGTTAAATATCACCACATCGATATGATGATAAATTTAGCATATCAAATGATTTTGTTGTTCCCATCGAATACCTACGACGTGTTAATAAATAAGTTAAATAATTTTGTTATTTTTGTTGATGCTTTGATTTGATACATAAATAATACAATAGTCGAAATTTTTGTTATTTCTGTTTATTACCGATACTGTTCGATTAACGATAGTGCGCGTTCATAGACTTTTTGCTAGTTTATTTTTTCGGGTAATTTGATGGTGTAGTTTATTTTGCTCACTTCGTTGTCTGTCCGTCCGTCTGTCTGTCTGTGCGTCCGTCCGTCCGTCTGTCTGTGCGTCCGTCCGTCCGTCTGTCTGTGCGTCCATCCGTCCGTCTGTCTGTGCGTCCGTCCGTCCGTCTGTCTGTGCGTCCGTCTGTCTGTCTGTCTGTCAAGAAACCTACAGGGTACTTCCCATGGACCTTGAATCATGAAATTATCAGGTAGGTAGGTACCTAGGTTTTATAGCACACGCAAGGGGTAAAATTTGAAAACCGTAATTTCTGGTCACGTCATCATCATCATCATCATCATCAACCGATAGACGTCCACTGCTGGACATAAGTCTCTTGGAGTGACTTCCACTCCACACGTCACGGTCTTGCGGCGCCTGAATCCAGCGGCTCCCTGCGACTCGTTTGGTTACATCACCAAAAATAAATTGAAATGTGTTCATGAAAGTAGTGTTTTCAATTTTCAAAGTAAGATGAAATCAAGTGGGGTAGGTATCGTGTTTTTTTTTTTTTAGTCAGTGTTATATTTTTAACGTGTTTATTTATCAATAAATTTTAATAACAATTATTGATATTATATTATGTAAGTTTAACAGTATTTGACACCACTAGTTTAAACCTATATAAAATACGCGCATTCTAAATAGTGGGCGTCACCTCAAAAGACCTTGGGACGACAGAGCCGGGAATGTGGCTGCAACGGCGCATGGGCATATGGATATACCTAGGTACTGTTCATTCCTACTGCGCGTGAAGAAAAACGCTGGCCATCAAGTTTACCGGTCAAGTTTGCAGCGGACTTGAAGCGGCGGCCAGTAAACTTGACGGCTATCATTTGACTGGACGCCGCTTCAAGTCCGCTGCAAAATTGATCGTGTATTGTCAGCGAAAGGTTGACTGACCAAACCAAGGCGGCAGCCGGTAGCACAGACACCCAGTCAGCGCGACTTACTTTACTACCCCACGGCCCACATACCTATTCAAAATAGATCAATCTATCACCCACTGCGCAGGTTCAATGTCAGTGTGCTTTTTTATGAGCGGCATGTGTACTGTGTATGTACAGTACGCGGCAGAAAATATTGTACATCGACCTTTAGAAAGACTGTGGTGTCGTAGAGCGTTGTCTCTGTCGTTGAGACCGACAAAACGTCACATAAGTATGAGTGACAGAGACAACGCTCTACAAAGCTGAAATCTCATTCTAAAGGTTGATATACAATATTTCTTGTCAGCTACTGTAGTCATAAAGGTACCCTTTACTAACTTTACTCTCTCTCTTTCTGTGCGTCGTATTCCTCATTCACCCCTTTCCATTAATCACATAATGGAAAGGGGATGTTTTCTTGGAATAATAATGCAGTGGGTGTCAGTTGAGGTGAGTGGGTGTCAGTTCTCTTAGATCCTTCCACATACAACTCAACTAAGAGAACGAGATTTCGAGTCTTTATGTGTTTACAGCTGTTATCACATATCAGTGATATGATTATACATAACCAGAGTCGACGACTTTACGTACTCTCCGAGGCATGGAGGAAATGAAAAGGCCAGAATAAGATCTCTAAGTTCGGTCACCCATCTAGTTACCAGCTTAGGATCAACGTTGCTTAACAATAGCAATTGATTGATTTTTTATGAACTACCTTTATATAGTTATATGTATACAAAGGTATTTGAGTTCCCGAGATAAAAAGTAATCCATATCTGTCTCCAGGATGCAAGCTATCAATGTACCAAGTGAATGATGCCCGCAACTTCATCCATGTGGATTAAGATTTTTAAAATCATGTGGTAGCTCTTTGATTTTCCGGGATAAAAAGTTTCCCATGTGTCACTCTAGGATGCTATCTCTGTACCAAATTTCATCATCATAATTCATTAAACAGATGATAAGCTAGCAGACAGCTTTATGGACAGAAACATTTTGGCATTTATAATTAATATATTATGTATTATATCTTAGTAAGAAGTACTAAAATATAAAAGACAAGTCTGATAAGTTAACATCCCCAAGAGAGTAAAATGGGGGTTGGAAAGTTGTATGAAAGTCCTATGAAATTTTGGTCATAATTTTAGGATTCCATACCAGTGTTAAAAAAAGAACCTTTATCATTTCCATCTATTCTTCTGGCTGCATTGACCAAAATGTGTTGGCCGAAGGAAGGAATACTAGTTGAATTAGTGGTCATATCATATGAATTGTTCATCATTGTTTTTAGGGTTCCATAGCTCAAAAGGAAAAACGGAACCCTTATAGGATCACTTTGTTGTCTGTCTGTCTGTCTGTCCGTCTGTCTGTCAAGAAACCTACAGGGTTAAAACTACTTCCTGTTGACCTAGAATCATGAAATTTGGCAGGTAGGTAGATCATAAAGCTGACATTTGGGGGAAAATCTGAAAACCGTGAATTGTGAAAAAATTGTGGTCATGAACTAATATTCAATTTTCTAAGTAAGATAACTATATCAAGTGGGGTATCATATGAAAGGTCTTCACCTGTGCATTCTAAAACAGATTTTTATTTATTTTTATGTATCATAGTTTTTGAATTATCCTGCAAAATGTCGAAAAAATACAACTGTAGTACGGAACCCTCATTGCGCGAGCCTGACTCCCACTTGCCTGGTTTTTCCTTTTTCATTTTTTTTTTAATACCACAGATTGTTGTATTAAGGTCAATGGATTTAGTATGAACGAACCTACTGCATATTAAGAAAACACCTTTTTCAAGAGGCACCCTATTTATTGGTACCTACAAGTTTAAGTAAAACCTAATGAATACTCTCTAATATTAGCGCTTCAAACAGACAGACACAGCGGCCGACATGACTTTATAAATAGGTACTTTTTGTTTGTTTGTTTTTATAAAAAATCCACTTTTCTATTTCCAAAAGTCAAAGGTTATCATAGAGTAGGTAGGTAATTAAAAGTTGTCTGTTTCTCAGTTCCAGTTTTGGAGTAAATAAAACAAAAAGAAACACCTAGGTATGAAGATGCTCAACTTTTTGTATTCTTAGGTACAAAGTAGGTAGGTACCTATCTAAACTTTTAAACTACAAAATAAATTCTTAATTTTTCTCGATATTACGAACATGATTAAATGAATTCATGTTTTATATACAATTTTATATTCTATAAGTGGGCTTGTTTGGTTACCTTATACGATTCTTTCGGAGATTCCAAGAAACTGACCAAATGTTTCTGTTTATATGGAAGTAGGAACAGCACTGCGAATTCTGTATTTCACAACATAGTTTACAAAAGTTTCAATATATAATCACTAATTGTTCACTGTCCACTGCAACAAAAACAAATTATCACATAAAAACAATCACCAAATACGATTTATTTTACTTTTACTTCTTATTCATAGATCACTGACACACACGTTGACGTTCATGGTTCGTTCAATTCAAGTCTCAGACCCATCTCAGACCAGTCTTTAGCTATGGTCTTTAGTCTCCTATAAGCTGTGGTTGAAGCTGACAGAAATAGAACAAAGGGTAAAGAAGAGTTGCCCTCAAGCAAAGAATTTGCAAGTACTACTATGCCCTAAAGTCATGTCCTATATAGGTACCTACAGTGCAACAGTGCAACAAGGCTATCTTGGCATGTGGCGAAAATCGGAACTAACATTGCCGTCAAGCGTAGACTGAGTAAAAAAGCTAGACTAAAGTACTGTGTAACCGCGTCTGAGATAGCGATAGCACGACACGACGTAACGACAAATAACACGACAATTACCATTGTTTGTATTAACCGATCAACAATATTTGTATTCAATGTTTTTTATGTGAAAACAAATAAATAACTAATGAGAAATACAATGACGCCACGAATTCTCAAAGTTTGTTTTGCAACTAAAGTTGTATTCTTTGAAAAAAATCGGTTACACGATAAGGGACAAAAAATAGGTTAGCTGCGTCTCTGTTTATCACATTAGTAACTTTATCTGTGCTCTCTTTTTAGTGTGAATGAGAAAGCAAACGTTTCTGCATCTACCTTTATTACTCCATCTACGCCCATTTTGCTCTCTGGCTCTGCTCTGTGGTTATACAATCAAAGAGTACCTATAAAAAAAAAATTAAAAAAAAAAAAAAAAAAAAAAAAAAAAAAGAGAACCTATATAATCACTACGGAACATAATAAAAAGTGAGGTTAAGTTCGAGATGTAAAAAGATTTTTATCAAAAATGAATTTCATATTTAGAAATATTAAACGTGCTGCTGTGGGAATATGTTATCGCCCAAACAATTTAATAAATCTCTGCAGAAGAACAGCACAAAACATTAAATATTTTCACACTACAAGTAAACAGAATGATCTAATGGATTTCTTCGATAATAAAAAGAACTGGAACGAAACCAATATTCGAGTTGGTAGAGGTTGGCGCTTGGATGAATTAAGAATAAAATCGAATACGGATCTGCATAAATTATGGTACGTTTTATTGAAAGAAAGAAATATGCTATTTACTATGGAACACGAATGTAATGAACAAATCCGTCTTTTCCCAAACCCCGAAAGAATCGATAAAGTTGAAGAATCAATGAATAATATAGAGACTCTTATAAGAGAAAGGAACATTGCATATTATAAATTGGAAACTGGTGAAACAGGGGAACGTCCAGTGGATGATATAGTAAACCTTTTTGGCTTACCAGAGAAGTACCAGAAACAAGAATATTTTATACCAAAATTTATGAATTCTCGATGGGTAAAATCTTACTTAGAACATGGATATATTAACAGTATTGCAGTAAAGAAATTTTATAGATTGTACCAAGAAAAGTTATACAATATTAAAAGAAAAGAAAAAAATAGAAATCTCAACCAAGTTCAACATCTTTTGAAACGTTTTCCTGATATGGATATGGAAAAGTTACAAGCTGAGTATCCTGAAGTTGATATAGAGAAAGCAAAAAGGTCAAAGAAAGCTAGAGGTCATTTCCTACCCAAATATTAAAATAGTACTTGTAGTATTTCATATTATTGTAACATAAATTAAATTAACATTTGACCTTAAAACTGGTTATATTTTCTAACTAAGGCTTTACTTTCTAATTATCATGATCTATATTCTTAAAATATTAAAATGAATCACTAAATGTGTTGGTCATCGCAAATCTCGAGAACAGCTGAACCGATTTCGCTAATTCTTTTTTGATAATATTTCTTGAAGTACGAGGATGGTTCATACGAAGAGAAAAATTTGAATTGACTGTTAGGCGGAACGAAGTTCGCCAGGGCAGCTAATTATATATAAAAGTAAAAGCTGACTGACTGATATATCAACGCATAGCTTAACTTAAACCACTGGAAGGAACAGGCTGTAATTTAGCATGCAGATAGCTATTATGATGGTGTAGTCATCTGCTAAGAAAGATTTTTAAACTTTCAACCCCTACAGGCTTAAAATAGGGATTTGAAATTTGTGTAGTCCACTCGGACGAAGTCACCAGCATAAGCTAGTCAATAATATAAAAATGAATCACTAAATGTGTTGCTCATCGCAAATCTCGAGAACAGCTGAAGCGATTTCGTTGATTCTTTTTTTATAATATTCCTTGAATTACGGGTTCTTATGGAGAGAAAAATTTAAAAAATTTGAATCGACTGTTAGGCGGAACGAAGTTCGCCAGGGCAGCTAGTTTCAAATAAATCAAAATACAAAGTTAAGTTTAGTAGCCAAACTTAGTATTTCCTATGTGTGGCTAAACTGCCAAATAAATTAATATGGTCAATTAACAAGCATCATTGCATGGTAAGAGCCGTTACGCCACCGAGCGTTACGCACAGTCTACTAGTCGACGGCGACCATTAGAATCTGTGATTTATATAGAAGACGCCATGTGCATGATAGGATACTTTTATTCAGGGAAAAAAGAATTTCCATGGGATTTAAAACCTAAATCCACACTGACTGACTGACTGAAAGGTAAATTACTATTATTTGATAGACTAATCAGGTGATGAAATTCAAATAAAGACAAAAATTTTTAAAACAATTAAAACTTTATTGACCTTTGGTGCATAAAAAAATAATAGTAGTTTATGAAAAGGTTGCATTGCAAAATTTAATACCACCCGTATTAAATTTTTTTTTATAGTATCACATCAGTGTTTTAATACCTAATTATGCAGTTTCTTACACTACCTTATCTAAACTCATATTATCTTAAAATCCAAACCATAAAATCTTGGTAACATATTTTGTCAACTCGTAAGCTTTTCTTGATAATATTGCAGGAAAAAAGATTGCTGACTGACTGATCTATCAACGCACAGCTCAAACTGCTGGATGGATCGAGCTGAAATTTAGCATGCAGATTGCTATTATGACGTAGACATCCGCTAAGAAAGGATTTTTGGAAATTCAATCCCTAATGGATGATATAGGGGTTTGAAATTTGTGTAGTCCACGCGGACGAAGTCGCGAGCATAAGCTAGTTAAAGTATAATAATCTATAAATATAAAAATGAATCGCTGAATGTGTTGTTGATCGCAAATCTCGAGAACAGCTGAAGTGAATAAAGTAAGCCAATATGTGACAAATTTTGATTTTAAAATTTGAATTTTAAGAGATGAGAGTAGATATAAACTAGCGATTTAAATTTTCCACTAGATGCGGCGCTTTTTAAGGGCTTCCGACATGGTTAAGCGGCTTGACGTCAAGCACGTGGTATTGTTTGACTTGATGCGCCCGTCAAGCAGCTTGAGTCTGCAAACAGCATTTTTCTAATTTTCTAATTTCTCTAATACTGTCCGAACGTCGCGTCAAGCAAAAATATAAAATCGCATCAATCACCGTCAAGCACATAAATTCTTGACTCAAGCATCAAGCAAACTTGAACAGTCAAAACGCTAGGCTCAACCAAAAATCTGCATGCTTGTTGTCAAGACCCTTGACCATCTCAGAAGCCATTTAGTAACAGTACGTTCCAGCGAACATCGGTGTCCGCAATCCTGTCCATATCGTATATCATATTCCGCTTTAGATGCATTCCGTTTCTACGAACATAGATAAGTTTAGAACAGACTATAGGTACTGAAACTACCTATACCTACTCAAATATAATAACGTGAATACTTATTATGATTTAGAGCACTCACCATCGATATAAATGACAACATATCGATACCTCTGGGCTCAAAGGTCGTAAAGGACAAAACGCTACTTTTCAGGAGAAGCAAAAAACGAAAAAAATAAAATTCTTTTTTCTCTAGCATCTTCGTTTCTTTAGCTATTTAAATGAAACCTAGGAAGAAAGTGCTTAGAATTTATAGTATTTTCTAAGGCAGTGTTCAAAAATTGCCCTAGTGCTGTATTTACTGAAATAGATTTCCTTTACGACCATAAATTTGAAAATAAATGTCCTTTACACCCTACAAATTTTCATTCTATGATATTACCTAAGGGCGTAAATCTACTTTACTGCACAAAACTGAACAAAATAAGGAAATAACCAACATGTGTAATACTTTTTAGGGTCTTAAGGATCACTCGCTAAGGTATTCTGTAAGGATAAAATAATAATTACAGTTAAGTATTAAACGCATTATGTAGTTTTGTATGTAATTATGCATAAACTATTATATTTTCTCTAAAAATAATAATGAAATAACATATTGTTCAAATAAAACGTATTTTTTCTAATCAAACCGAGATCATGTATTTGGAATTGAACACGAAGCCTTACAATAAATCTTATAAATTAATATTTTGGTAACTAACTATTTTTTTATCCACTCTCTTCTTTAATGTTATAATTAGTTTCACTTCTTTCTTAAATCAACTTTATAAACATAAGATGATTTATTTATTCATCTTCCTTCTCACTTTCTTCATCCTCTTTATCTGTTTCGTTCAAGGTTTCAAGTAGCTCATAATCGCATGGAAGTTCCCTGTATTCGTTATCAAATCTTTTACGTGTTGTTCCATTTTCACACTAGCTTATCAGGTAAATAATGTATTTAACTAATAATTTTAAGCTTATTTCGTCATTTAACGACATATTTTAATGTATTTTACGGGTACGGGTACGGGAAAGACAGATGGCCTACCTACCTTTTGTAAAAGGAGTAACTGATAAAATAGGCACATTGTTGAAAAAACAATACAACATTAAGATCGTGTTTACTCCCTTGCAAAAGATTGTCCATTTGATGCTATCAACGAAGGATCGTCTGCCATACGAATGTCCGGGTGTGTATAAGATCGACTGCAGCTGTAGGAGCTCCTATATTGGTTAAACGAAGAGACCCATAGCAACTCGGGTATTAGAACATTTCAAAGCGGTGCGAAACAACGATCCTCAGAAGTCTGCGATCGCGGAGCATATTCTACAGCCAGGCATAAAACATTCAACAACATAGACCTCCACTATATACCTAGACTAGTGCGCGAAGCGATTGAAATTCGCAAACACCAGAATTTCAATCGTGAGGATGGTTTTAAACTAGCAAGTAGGTATGTGGAATCCAGTGGTAGAATTATGCAAATCAAGTTAGCATCGAACGACATCGAAAGTTAATAGTGACGCTGTGAGTGTATTTTGCCGGACAGCTCGTGAAGTTCCAGCGAAAAGAACAAGAAAGAGGGTAGTTCGCTACTGCCCTTGACAACTCGAACTTCATCTCTCGCAGCACCGCAGTCCCGTTGTAACCACGACCCGTGCAATTGGGTTGAAATGTCGACAAATAAAAACAAAAATTAATTGTGGTGTGTACCCGTTATATACATTAAAATATACAGTATTTATATAATCTTTCTTATTACAATTTACTTACTTTAATTCTAAGATCAATAAAGTACTTGCTTGTACTAGGTATCTTAACCTAATTAGAAAAAAGTCATTTATATTAAATAAAAAATGCCCAAAAGTAATTATACTTCTTTTTTCTATGTTCATCTTACAGGAATTCTGAGACCAATCATGTAAATTCCTATAAATATCCTTATTTACTGCTAAAATATTTCTACTATTTACTTCTGTGAGATGTGTAAATTTGTTTGGTGTACTAGTACTATCATAGATATAATTTTGTCTGAAATTAAAAGTTTGAAATCACTGGAAAACTCGAATAAACCCTCCAAAATTATATGTTCGATCGAAGCAGGCGTTACTTTGCGGAAGTCCATGATATACAATGAACCAAAAGCTTAATGTAGACCTTACAATCCACAATTGCAAAATTGCAATTGTGGATTGTAAGGTCTTAAAATTGATGATAAAATTGATGCTGAGCCAGCTCCTATATTAGATAACAGTGAAATATGTTAATATGTTGGCCAATCTGAAGTATTTGTAATAAACGCTTTTTGTAGTCGAGCGAGTAGTGTACATTTAAAGATACAATATAATTTGTAAAAATGACATCATAAAACCATTGGAATTGTTTTATAATATTGACATTTATCGATATCAAATACTGTTGTTCATATAATTTTATATGGTTATTTCAAAAATTTTACAAGAATAGTATTAAAAATCAATATTTTTACTTCGCGCAGACACCGACATGCAGTTTATCATTTCAGGTTCTGCTGAAAATATGATGTTTCAAATAACGCATTTATATTTTTTGTAATTTAGTAGTGTATGAACTAATACAATTTTAAAAAAATAAAATTAAAAAAGGTTTCGTGTAGTGTTAGGATTTTTTCAAAGTGTGTTGTGCATTACAATGCACACTGCCAAGAATAGGGTTAATCAAGTTAGGTAGTATATTCTAGGACTTATGGGACTATTCCTCATCTACTTTTGTTTATTTACGCCCTTAAGAGCGCAAATGAAAGCGCATTGTAAAAATGAAAGTAGGTAGTAAAGGACGCTTTCATTTTTTTATTTTAAATTGTAACGGTGTACAAGACAATTTGTAAACGTGATGTCCTTTACGTCCAAAATTTTGAGGTGTCATATTAACCATCTAAGGTGGTATAAGACAATTGATAATTTATTTGTATGTTACGCCCAAAGGTTTTTTTTATACTTTGCTTTACTACCAAAAGGAGTAGACTCTGGTAACCAAGTGTTACTTACACCCATATCTTCACGGTAAACTTTGTTTAACGTGCCAAATTATGTGGGTCGTAAAGGCATTTTTTTTACGAATTTCGTGAAACGGAATATACAGATCGATAGAGAATTAAAAACTGAGTAAAGCAGTGTCAAAAAGTCATTTTCGACCAAATGTCCTTTACAACCTTTGAGCCCAGAGGTATCGATATGGTCAAGCGAACAAAATTTCTCACGGTTTAGGAACCAAATAAATCAACGCCACCTCTTAGATACTAATGAACAACCCGTTTGAAATCCAGACGTCACTGAGGTTGCATTGGTGCTATAGTACCAATGAGTCAGTGCCATTTTGTTTGTTCAATAACCCTGTCCATACGAAGTAATATATAAGTCAATGGCTATCACGCAACTTTAAATTAAAAGCGGATCATGATTTACAGGAGGCGGACACTGATGTTCGTTGGAACTAGAGGTGTCAAATACAGGTTCATGTGTGTATCACAATATTATCACGTGTTACAGACAAATATTTAATAATTATTAACGTTACATTATTTTGTTACACAAAAAAAATTGCTTGAACCGTGAGGCGCAAGCAGAAAAATGGGTGCAATCGATTTTCGACCTTATTGACATACGTCAGAAAACAGCATTTTAGCAATCTATGAATTATACTGAGCAAGAATATGACAAAAAACAACTTTCTCATAACCGTCAATAAGGTCGAGATTTGCTTGCACCGATTTCACCATGAGGCGCAAGCAGATAAATGGGTGCAAGCGATTTCCGACCTTATTGACATAGGGAACAACATTTTAACAATCTATGAATGATACCTACTGAACAAGAATATGACAAAAAACAACTTTCTCGTAACCGTCAATAAGGTCGAGAACTAGGGTATAGCTTGTATTTAACTCGATTGATTTAAATTTTAAATTTTACTCTTAATAGGTACCCAATGCATACCTTCGCGACAGGTCGAAATGGCAATCGGGGAGGGAATGCCCCGCACACCCGCACGGCCCCTGTGCTAACCCAGTGCGGGCGAGCGAGGGTGACGTGCGGGTGTGCAGGGTGTCACCCCCGCCTCATACCCCGATTGCCATCTCAACCTGTCGCGGAATACAGTACCTAGTACCTACCTATGTATGTAAAAATAAAAAGAAGTAGAACGATAAAGCAATGTCAAGTAGATACCTACAATACAATAGGTAGGTAAGTTTACCTAGTTACCTATAAAAAAATCTTTTTAGTAGGTAACTACTATATTTATTATCATACATTTCTACATATTTATTGTCATACGAATTATAAAATGATGATGATGATTTCTAAAAAGAACAATACCACTTCACGTACCTAACCTATTACCTATAATACTTAAATGTATGATAATACCTACACTTTGAAAAACATTTTCTCATACGATTTATAAAATGACGCAAGTATTTCCAAAAAGAACAAATCTACTATAATAGGTATTATTAACGCGCGACACAAATCTATCACAACACAAAAATGTACCTAATCTACATTATTTTGCCTAATCTACATTACAATTATTCGCATTAAATATTTATCGACACTCAAGTTCACAAATAAATAAAACTGCATTCAAAATGTATTACGAAACAAACAAAATGATAAAAATACTAGCCGCATACTCGTATCATCACAGTCAACATGTAACAGGCCAATACGAAAATTCGATGTAATAATTATTCACCGTCGAATCGCGACGATATTTGTATTCAGCTGTACCTACCTAATATATTTTATTCTAATATCGTCGCTCGGTCGCGCCGCGCGCGGCGTATCAAAGATCGAACGCCTGAGTTATTTTTTAGGAAGGATTTTCTCAAATTTTCACTACTTATTATATATTGTATTCAATTTTGTTTTAATCTAAAAACGAATATCTTGAATACATTTATATATTTAATAAATTTATTAGGTACATTATTTTTTGACACCTCTAGTTGGAACATGTTACTATGAAGCGCCGCATCTATGAAACATTTATTTCGCTGTTAGAAACACTTAATTTAATAAATATTGTGATAATAAGACTTAATTTAATAAGTTGTTAAAAATATTAAGTGCTTCTGGTGGCTTATTTGTAGTCTCTGTTTGTTTTAGTGTCAGTATAAATTCTTTTAGCATCTCAAAAATTTGTCTGTATTTCTTTAAAAAAGCTTCTGTTACAGAATATGACTTGCATTCAAGGAGTGGGTTGTAATTTATGTCTTGTGATGAACCAGCTTGCAGCAATTTTTCGTTTAATTTTTGCAATGTTTCTTGAACGCTTTGTATTCCATATGCCTCCAAACAAGATTGTAATGTAATATACAATGTGCAAATTATAAAGCTTTGGTCTATCTTACTATCATCTGAAGTAGGATACAGTTTTGGATATAATACACTGTTATCACTTGAATTAATTGACGAATTGTTGCAAATCATTGATAGATTTTTTAAAAGCTTATTTGGTTTAACTCTTTTCACATCAATTTTTTTTAGCTTTATAAAGTCATTTTCATTGCTGGGAAAGTCATTCCATTTGGCCTCTTTCAAGAATGCAATTAAAATATTAAACGTCTCTTGTTCATCAGATGATATTGATAACAAAGTTTTAGAATAGTGATTACTTAGCTGGTGCCTTAAATATGCCGGTTTTATTCTTTCCAATATATTTAAAATTGATTTAGGAGGTAGCTCTGAAAAAAAATACTAATGTTATTATTAAGGTAGACTTTGCGGTATGCGGTTTGCATCATTGTATAGAAATGCATCAAGAGCATTCGAGTTGAGCGACCGCGTCGTGCGACACTTGTATACAACCTTAGGGTCTATATACACTGAATGCACTTAGACTGCAAGCCGCCTCCAAAATAGCAGTTGGAATGCAATTTTATAGCATATTATTTAACGCAACGCAACTCGCGACCGACTGCGCAGTTGCCATACAACACGTGTGTCGGTTGTGTTATGTTAACTACAATCTCACAATGCCTCAATTGTCCAGATATGTGTGAAGCTGATCTGCAAGATTTTCTTAAAAGATTTGTGACATGGATGAAACCCGAGTTCACCACAATACCCCAGAGTGAAAACAACAGTCCAAGCAGTAAAAAATATATCTGGCAAACTGACACCAAAAAAGTGAGGGCAATTTTGTCGCCTGGAAAGGTAAAGATGTCAAGTTTTATGGGGTGCCAAGGATGTCGTCATGGTGGACTACCACGCGAAAGGCGAAAAATAAGCTCAGTGTATTATTGCACTCTTTTACGATGTTGTTTGAGAAATTTAAGCAAAACTGCCTGGATTACTTAAAAATGATGTTGGTTAAAAAGTGAGTCAATGGCTCAATTTCGTTATTCTGGAATTGCTTTTCTTATTCTTAGCTTATTCTTCTTATGTAGCTCCTTCCAACTGTTATCTATCCCTATTCCCTAAAGCTAAAAACCACCATGGTGGTCAGACGTTTTCATTACATGAAGGGGTCGAAGCCGCAATAAATCGGTATTTTGAAGACTGAGGAATCTTTTTGACCATATAGATAAAGTAGTCTTAGTCTTAGAAAGCAGTTGCGGCGGGCCGCGAACTTTTCAATCAACCCTTACCTATATCTTGTAAATTTTTAATTTATTTATAATTTACAAAATAAAATAAAAACCCACGCATAGTCCGCGACGGGTCGAGATGGGGGGGGGGGGGACACCCCAGCCCCCGCGCTAACTCAGTGCGGGTGACGTGCGGTGCGTTCCCTCCCTGATTGCAATCTCGACCTGTCGCGGACTATACATATCGTGCTTACCATTGATAATGTCATATAATTCATTTATAACCCCTTTACAGACGTTGCCAGGGCTTGGGTAGTCCTTATTTGAGCACATTTCATTCATATAAAAATGTTCCATTGTTGCATTAAGCCAAAGCTGTAAAAATATTGATACTAAATATATAATACATACTAAGACCGCTCAGGGCTCCGCTCGGCGAAGTCGAGGAAAGCCTTGAGGGGTAACTATAAAGGGAACCTCTATGCAAAATTTGAGCTTACTAGATTCTTAGTAATTAACGTGTTTTCCAAAATAGCGGCTAAATCAAAAATCAAAATCAAAATCTATTTATTTGTTGCTACGCATAAAACGTATCAAGCAATAGCTGGCATCAATACAAACAAGTGTTGTATGATACAACATCTTCCAAAGTGTCCTTTCTGAGATAAGATGAGCTATCAAAGTTGTACAGGTTAGCCTATTGTACTGATGACGCTACCAGTACAACTTTGATAGCTTATATCTCGGAAACGTGATAATTTGAATGATTTAGTCTCATACAATACTTGTTTGTATTGATGCTTTGTTTAGAATTTGTTTAGCAGATGGGCCGTGAAAGGTAAGACAGACAGGGTGACATATACACTTTAACATTAATTGATACTATGAATTAGTACTATAAATTTATTCTGGGAGATAATCTTGATAAAGTTACTTACAGTCATCGTTTTTATATGTTCTTCGGGATACTCTAAGTGCACGAAATATACAAATAGTCTTAATATTCGCTCACAAATATCTGTAACAAAGCAATTATTATTTTGCTGTAAAACGCTTGCCATAAGAATTTTTTTCCCTCGAGGTTTCTTTTTCATGTCAGAATTTCTGAAATATAAAAATGTTCAAAATTAATTAATTAATTGATTTCAGTTTTTCAGTGTCTATGAGGCAATAATTTATCTATAGATACATCAATGGTCTAAATAAAGGAGTTGGTCTTACCCAATGGACTGCCAAATAGCAAGGTCAAATAGCAATAACTCTATGATACTATGCAGTACAGCCATTAGTCTGTTTATCCTCTCAGTACGATCAAGCATCTCAAAAATATTGAACTGTTCTTTTTGATAAAACAGCCCTTTGATGGTTTGTCTCAAAACCTCAGGTGTGTTTTCATTTTTGTCTAATAACGCACTGTCTGTACTTCCAGGTTCTAATTCATGCTCTAATCTAGTAAAGCAAAAATTCACAATTCCTTTTTCACTTCCAAAGTCTTTTCTGTAAGACAAGGAATAGATAATAATAATTTTTGTCTGCGCAGATTGGCACTTCATGTAATGTCTTATCATATATAAAAAAATACGGCCCGAAAAATATCAGCCTAAAAGCTTATTTCAAATTACTCAAAAGTGTTTTTTTTTTCTGTTTAATAACAAGCTGGATCTTCGTGAGTAGATTCCATTTGATGAGACACCCAAGTTTTGTTCTGTGAAAATACTCAATAGAGGTAGCTATTCTACTGCGCAGGTATAAAACTTGTCGATTTGGTGGGGTGTCGAAATTGTCTGAATAGCAGTATTTTTTTGAATATTGAGATAATTGGATAATAAACTCGGAAAAACAATTGTCCTGCAAAATTTTTTGAAACAATTTTTACCCCAAGTGGGGTATCATATGAAAGGGCTTTGCCCGTACAATCTAAAACCGATTTTTATTTATTTTTATGCATAATAGTTTTTGATTTATCATGCAAAATGTAAAAAAAAACGACTGTAGTAGGTGCAAAAGCCTGACTTGCACTTGGCCAGTTTTTAATACGCATCTAAAAATTATTTAAAAATACCTGTTACTTCTTGTTTTTTCTTTTTTGTCCATTGGTGATGTTAGAAAATTAGTATAGACTTCTCGTATGTTATCATGTAAGCATGGACAGTGTGTACTAAAATGCAATGACAGTACCAATTTACATTTGTCTATCACCTGTGAAATTGTGTATCCGGAAGAAATATCTTCGTGTGCATTCTGAAAATATAAAATAAAATGTTATAAAATACACATGTACCTACACCACCATACACCACCTTTAAGGTAAAAAATGGATAGGCTATTTTACAATTTTTTAGTTTGAAATTATTTACCAGCCCAAAGATTGAAGAATTTAAAACACTAGAAGCATGGGGGAAAAACATATTACACAGGAAAAGGTAAAAATTTGCCCTCTTCAAAAACTTTAAATTGGCCATACAATTTTTTTTAATGTAATTGTACTTAAAAACATAAATAAATAAATTATTCAAAGATAAAAACAAAATACCCTATGATAAGTTAGGTACTATAGGGGTGCTGGGTGCTGCTGGTCCCCTTTGGATGCATTGTGCATCCGAGGGGAAGAGCAGTATTCGGGCCAGTGCACCCCGGTAACATGGCTAGCAATCTCTCTTCGGGGTTATTGTTGGCCATGGCTAATGACCTGGCAGGGGGCAGGTTTCTCCACGAGTCTCTCTGAGTAGCAGAGGGCACAGCGGACGAGGCGGAGGATGGGACGTGCACGGAGTGTGCAGTTGTCGCCCCGTCCCCAGTTTGGGAGGCGCACGCACTTGGTCGGTGGGCCTCAGACGTGCGGTGTGGGGACCTCGGGGATGGGGTCCCCGGTGGAGGGTCCGCCTCGGCGGATGTCGCTGACTGGGTCGCGGTGGTTTGCTTCGGCGTTCCCGTGACCCAGTCACCAGGCGACGTGCAGGAATGCCGCTGGGTTTGAGTGGGTATTCCGGTCGCCTCTCGGCCGGCGAGTCCCACATACCTTCCCTCCAGTTGGTTGGCTGGCTGGCTTCCAGGAGGGAGGGGGGGCGTAAACGCATTTCCCAGCGTTAAAAAAAAAAAAGGTTAGGTACTATAATTTATTGCTAAGCAGTGATTCAGGTAACCCATAATTTATGTGCAGCGATACTTGTTACATATATTGCATATTAGCAGCTGTTAAATGGAAGAATACAGATAAAGTTATTATATTATATGTACATGCACTTGTTTAATGGATATGTAGGACTCTCAATTCAAATGTTCTAAACTAGATAAACATGTTAAGTATCAAATTCCGACAAAGCAGATTTTTTTATGGTAATTTAAAATTAGTGATTTAAACTTAGATTTTTAGAAATAAAAATCTTACCAGCATTATCTCAACTACATTTTTGAGCACAACTTCGGATAGATACTGGTTGTGGGTGATGGACATTATACAGACTTCCAGTGCGCCACACCAGTTGCTTGCTTCAATTTCAAATTCGATCAACTTTGTTACTTTCAGTGGAATCTCCTTTATGGTTAGCTGCAATTATATTTTAACTTTATATAAAACTTGATCAACAGCATGGAGAATGCATACATAATATAGAGGGCTTTGAAGATTTTGGCCTACATAGTACAATTGTCCTCCATCTTTCTTTTTTCCAAAATAGCTGTCATGCTGCATTGCTTATACCTCGGAAATGTGACACTTTAATCATTGACTTATATATTACTTGGTATGGACAGGGTTATTGAACAAACTGGATTGAACTGGAGTGCGTCTGGATTTCAAACGGCTCTTTCATTAGTATCTAAGAGGTGGCACTGATTTATTTGGTTTCTAAACCGTGAAAAACTTTGTTCGCTTGACCATATCTTGTCATTTATATCGATGACTTTAATCGATTTTGTCTCATACAATACTTGTTTATATATTAATGCCAGCTATTCATTCCTTTAGCTTATAAGTTCCTATGTAAATTTGAAGAATAAACAAATTATTAATTAATGCATGTTTTGTGTAGCCACTATTTTGAAAAAAAAAAACATGGTAAACATGTAGGTAGACCAGGTTCCATACTAAAATATTCAAACACCTTTACTATTTAAAAAAACCATACTAACATCATAAAAATTGAAGTGTATCAGTCTGTTATTTTTTTCCCCAGCCCATCTAAGCCCATTTTGGAAAAAAATTGTACAGAGAAAGTTCCCATCCTGGAGATATACATGGTTTACTTTTTGACCCACAAAATCAGACTTAATTTGATTTTTTTATGCAAAAAATCATAGTTGAAAACTATAAAAATAATACTAGAGATAAACCACTGGAGAACAGAGAGAAGGACAAAGCTATTTTAAGTATCTAAATAAAAATGGTACTTACCAAACTGGAAGCATGCATACAAGACCCTCTGTCCACACAAACTGGCATATAAATCAGTTGTAGGCGCTCAGCATAATTTAAATAAGCTTTTTGTGAGACAACCTCACAAGCTTTGATAAAGTTTTTGCGTCTCAATGATGATATGTCGTCTGTAGAGGTATTAGATTTCACGCGTTTACTAGGAGTGCCTGTATCCTCATCATGATCTATAATAGCAGTTGTTGGTTGGGAATTTTGCGGAAGTCTGGCTTCCTTTTTCTGAGACCTCATCGTTTGTGCTGAAATTATTGTAGGGACGCAGGAAACAGGAAACGCACCATACGGTAAACACTGAACACTTATTGATAAAGCAATCTCATCACAAAGTACCTATTTAAGAGGCCCATCTACTATCTACAACTAAGTATTGTGATTAACACAACAATTATTATCAATCTAAACTAAATTATTAACGGCTGCGGTCCCATAAAATAGACAAACAAAACCATGAAAACACAGACCAGTCAACCGGTAATGTGTATATAATCATTACAAAGTACTCTGTGATATAATCCTTGGATGAATAATTATTAATGAATCTCTATGATGTAATCGCAAGGAAATCGCGAAGACAAAAATCAAAAATAATCAAAACTCAAAAAATAACAATAATAAACATGAATGACACTTGACAGTGGCAGTTGACTTTGACACTAACGTACGACATTGACAGGGGAGCGTAGTTGTAGAACAAAGGCTGCCAGCAAATAAAACCTCCTCAATTTTACGGAATATATTGAAAATGTCAATGTCGAAAATCGTGTGTTTTATCTAATTTTAACTGAATGAAAAATTGGGAAGCTATCCCTGTTTCCAAATCAAGAACCATTAATAAAAACCATTTATACTCAAATTCAAATTTAAATGATTTATTCAAAATAGGTAATAATAAATATAAATAACTAGCTTATGCCCGCGACTTCGTCCGCGTGGACAACAGAAATTTCAAACCCCTATTTTACCCCTTTAGGGGTTGAATTTTCAAAAATCCTTTCTTAGCGCATGTCTAGTAGTTTGAGCTGTGCGTTGATAGATCAGTTAGTCAGTCAGTCATCTTTTCCTTTTATATATTTAGATTTCTCTTTTTGATGGTCAGATGTTGGATTTGTAACATAATATAGTGGTGATAATTATTACGCAAACTATAGGCCATAGACTTGCAACTTATCATGTTTACCCGCTCAAATACTATATTTACCTAGTGCTAAACATAGCTACTAAATGGTGTTTACCATATAGCTAAACATAGCTTAAATGGCGACCTTGCACTGGAAGACTCAGTGTTGGAAGACCGACCACTAAGTGGACGGACGACATCAGACCAGTCACAGGGAGCCGCTGGATTCAGGCGGTGCAAGACCGTGGCATGTGGAAGTCCCTAAAAGAGACCTATGTCCAGCAGTGCACGTCTATCGGTTGATGATGATGATGATGATGACACATAGCTAGTTATAAGATGCAGACACATTAATAATGTATATATTATCAGGATATAATATCGTCATGTTATGTAATATATGGAATGGCTCTAAAATTTTACAAAAACAGTGAATTTCAGATTTTTTCTTAGCAACACTGCAAAATAAGGAAACAGCGTGACACTTCACAAGATGGCGGCGTTAGTTTTGATTTTCACCACGCGCCAAAAATGAGCCTTGTCTGAGGCCTTGTTGTACATTTGTCGCACTCTCAGACTAAAGCGTTTGATACACAGGCTAGTAGCTCGCACAAAAGCATGCCAGCTACTAGCAAGAACGAGCTACTGGCATGTGTGTAATTGTGTAGCGAGGTTCTGCCAGTAGATCGCATGCCAGTACATGGCATACAGTAGATCGCACGGCGTTTGATTTTTCCCCTATAGGGGAAATGGGACGGGCGACTCGCATGCCAGCTACAAGCACGCGAAACACGTCGTAACGTGTTTGCTAGTAACTCGCACTGTCATCGTACGCACAACTACCTAGTTTTTGTGTTTGTTTTTTTTACCTTGGCTTTTTTTGATAAAACATGGCTCGTTGGGGCGACAAGACGTTATTTATCTATCTTTTTAGACGTTATTTTTATATCTTCAACTCGCACGTCAATGGCACATAGATAGATCACACATAGATAGAGGCCGATAGCTCAGGGCTATTCTATCTAAATATATAAACGAAAAAGGACTGACTGACTGATCTTTCAACGCACAGCACAAACTACTGGGCGGATCGGGCTGAAATTTGGCATGCAAATAGCTATTATGCCGTAGGCATCCGCTAAGAAAGGATTTTTCAAAACTCAACCCGTAAGGGGGTGAAATAGGGATTTGAAATTAGTCCACGCGGACGAAGTCGCGAGCATAAGCTAGTGTTATATAAGGCGTTTCGTGCTGGATACAGGTAACATTAGACATTCTTCATTCGTCACGGGTAACATTGTAAACGTGTTCTAGAAATTCTTTGGTAAGCCGTTGCGTAGGTATGATGGCATAAAAAATAATTTTAAAAAAACATTTTTATTATGAAATATTTCGTGGAAATATTTAAATTTAAAAGCATTCTTCGTTTTTGCATTCAACAAAACAAAAGACAAAAACATGTGAAGTTTTTTCACTGTTTGGAATCTGGATCGACTGCGGATGCTGTGTTTTACTTTAAAATTAGATAAGTAATTAATATTCATTAAAAAAACCGGCCAAGTGCGAGTCAGGCTCGCGCAACGAGGGTTCCGTAATTCAGTCGTTTTTTTTCGACATTTTGCATGATAACTCAAAAACTATGATGGATAAAAATAAATAAAAATCAGTTTTAGAATGCACAAGTGAAGACCTTTCACATTATACCCCACTTGATATAGTTATCTTACTTCGAAAATTGAAAATACTAATTATTAGTTTGTAACCACAAATTAATTTTTTTTGTGTGATGTAACCACAAATTCACGGTTTTCAGATTTTTCCCCTAATGCCAGCTATAAGACCCACCCGCCTTCCAAATTTCATGAGTCTAGGTCAACGGGAAGTACCCTGTAGGTTTCTTGACAGACAGACGGACGGACAGACAGTCAGACAGACAGACAGACAACAAAGTGATCCTATAAGGGTTCCGTTTTTCCTATTGAGGTACGGAACCCTAAAAATCATTACTTTTAGGATTGTTTTTATTTCTTCATGTTAAAAACCTCTTGATACCTATTTATCACTTTTTAGGCTTTTTGGGCGAAATTAATTTTTAACAGAAAATAGACACGTTTCAGTGAAAAGTTTTCACCGTTGTTTTCACCACTGTTCAAATATTTTGTTCGACAAAAATAAGACCCAAGGAAAACCACGGAAAAATTACACTTACGGTTAGGTATCTACTAATCACACGGTGATGGTACCGCAGGCAGGTGAAGTCGATTAGTGGAACGCTGGGTGGAGGTGCGTAGTAAATAGTCCCACCTATTTTTAACAGTGGACGTATACAATCATAGGTACTTCCATTGCTGAACATGGGTCTCTTGTGGGGACTTTAACACGCCACGATGTTGCGCCGCCTGAATCCAGCGGCTCCTTGCTACTCGTTTAATGTCAACTGCTGACGGTGGGGGTCTCAACGATGCGCTTTCCGGTGCGAGGTAGCCATTGTAATTCCCTGGGACCCCAACGTTTATCGGTTTTCGAACTATGACGTGCCCTGGCCATTGCTACTTCAGCTATTTTAATTTAATTTAATTTTAATTTAATTTAAAAATATGCCCATAAATAAATACAAAATAGTTTAATTTACATAGCGCTTTATTAAATAACTATATTTTGTTAACTTACATAGGTATCTAGGTGGTAGGTCTATCAAGTGTTCTATAGACTATACCTAATGAAAATCGTTGATTCATAAAATCATAATATTACTGAGTTTGCTGCAACCCGCGTAAATAAGTTCGTGATTACTATTGTACTTTCATAAATAACGCTGCGGTATAAAACCACAATTTTTGCAGCACAGACATCAGTCCCGCGGGGTACACTGCAGATCATAACTGTTTCAACCTTCTTGCAAAATGGCTTTCGTACTTAAGGTATTACTTAAAAAATATATTTTAGTTTACTTAATTACTATTGTAGATACCTACCTACTTGATGAATTCCGTAATTCTATAACTGTTAAAGCTGTGATAGCCCAGTGGTTAAGACATCCGCCTTCTATTCGGGAGGTCGGAGGTTCGATCACTGGCACGCACCTCTAACTTTTAGGAGTAGGTATGTGTGTTTTAAGTAATTAAATATCACTTGCTTTAACGGCGAAGGAAAACATCGTGAGGAAACCTGCATACCTGAGAGTCCTCCACAATGTTTTCAAAGGTGCGTGAAGTCTGCTAACCCGCACTTGGTCTGCGTGGCGGACTATGGCCTAAGCCCTTATCGTTCCGAGAGGAGACCTGTGCTCAGTAGTAGGCTGGCGATGGGTTGATCATGATGATGATCATGATGAAATGGATCAACTGAAAAATTGTCGTACATATTTATATTTTATGTAGATAATAAATATCGAACTTATAGACCGTAGTTAATAACTTGAAGCCTATGTTATAGAAATTTCATCTATAGTAATTTTAAGTTTTTTTGATCGGCCTACTACTGATCACAGGTCTTCCTTCAGAATGCGATGGACTTAGACCATAGTCCACCTTTCTGGCCAAATGCAGATTGGCAGAGTTCACATTCACACTTGACCTCTCCGGGATACAGGTTTTCTCACGAGTGATGTTTTCCTCCAATGCTAAACCTACCCATTCTAATTGCTTAAAACGCACATATATCCGAAGTGTAGATCTGTATAATTTGAATGAGAGGCCGACGTCTCAACCAATAAGGCTTAGCCTGGTGTTAGCCTAGTAGGCTATCACGTTTTATAATATTATCTAAGTGTATAAGTTTTTATATAAAACTAGGTGCCCCGGCGAACTTTGTACCGCCTAGCAGTCGATTCTTTATCAGGCAAATTTTTAAATTTTTCTCTTCGTAAGAACCATCCTCGTACTTCAAGGAATATTATAAAAAAAAGAATTAGCGAAATCGGTTTAGCTGTTCTCGAGATTTGCGATGACCAACACTTTTAGTGATTCATTTTTATATTATAGAAAAGACTAGGGATTCGAAGATGTCGTTCATATCTCATACAATAAATGATTTTAACTATTAATGCTCTTACTTTATAGCACTTACAGTTTTGTGTTATTATAATAGAGGACATTTTTCATTAAATGAGGTACGCATAACGCACCTAATTGATTTATCTATCGAAACCACTTTATGTTATTCTATAGATTTCTTTCAATAAGGTTTCAACTTTTAATGTGCATGTTTAATGTAACTGTAACAGTAGATTACTATAGAATACATTTTTCTAAAGATTTGTTATGTAGTTCACGGTCTTTTGTTAATTTATTCAAACTATTCTTTTCAGACTTTCGCACTACTGGCCCTGACATCGCCCGCTTTCTCAGTCTACGCTCCGGGCGGATATTCTTACAACCGTTTTAGCGGACCAGTGAGTGGGAAAATCTACGAAGTTCAAGTCCCTGCTGCAGAGGGCGCCCAGCAACATGCAGATTACGGATACAACCATCAACAGAGACAAATTGATCCAGAAACAGCCAAATACGAACGCTTGAAGACTGTGGACTATAAAGTACCTACCTATTTTCAAATACTTTTTTTTGCGGAATCTTTCTTCTCTGTTTTATTTTTATAATGCAGTTTCCTTCACCATAGATGGACTAATTATCTACTGGACTCATTTGTATTTAGGTATACATATATTATGTTTTATTATACTTTTATGTACTTATGCTACGTTACGAGGTGGCCAAAGACACAAGAAAGGTCTGAAAATAAGATGCATTACTAAAGAGCATCTCAACCGCCAAGTGACGGCCTTCTGGTACGAATAAAATGCGAAAATTCAGCATACATAAAATATACTCCTATGAGGATTTATTAAAATATACGTTTCAGTATTAATTAGTCCGTAGCTTTGTAAAATAAATGCGATAAAAAATGTAGCTAAAGGGATTTTTGCTACATTCTACTTTGGCTATTGATAGTAATTTGTTCTTTATGATATATTACTTACTTATAATAATAGAATCGTTTCAATTTTCATATATCCATACTAATATTATAAATGCCAAAGTGTGTCTGTCTGTCTGTCTGTCTGCTAGCTTGTCACGGCTCAACCGTTCAACCGATTTTGACGAAAGTTGGTACAGAGATAGCTTGCATCCCGGGGAAGGACATAGGCTACTTTTTATCCCGGAAAATTAAAGAGTTCACACAGGATTTTTAAAAACCTAAATCCACGCGGACGAAGTCGTGGGCATCATCTAGTTTCTCATATTTTAACTAAAGCTCCTCATTTTTCAGGCTAAGCCCGACTATCACTACGCGTATGGAGTTCAGGACCCCCACAGTGGCAACCAACAGGATCACAAAGAGACCCGCGAAGGAGACGTCGTACGTGGCGAATATTCCCTCGTAGAACCAGACGGTTCCATCCGTCTCGTGAGATACACTGCCGATGACAAAAACGGTTTCCAGGTATATTAATTTATGTTTTCTTTCTATTTCACATTATTGCGCAACCAATAAATCACGCAAAAGGTGATTTACGCCAGCATGTGGCGGGCGCGGGCCGTGACACGAACATTTTATATGTAGCAGTTTATGCTTATGCACCGTGCCGTGTCCGTGATGCATCCGTGTCTCGGATGTGGCTCGGCCGTGCACGTTTATATATTACACTCTAATTTGAACGTGAGGCACGTACTTACGGGGCTCGGAAAAATCGTACACGGCTCGTGCCCGGCACGGTCAAGCATAAATCATCCTTAAGGCTCGAGAACTTTATATGCCAGTCAAGAGAGGCGCGGAGCGGCTAACACTGGAATAATTCATCTAAGGCAACATGAAGACTTCTATAGAGGGCGTTTCAGACGACATATTGTATCATACACAACCTTAATACATTGCATAAATGTTGAATATGACACATGTCGTTTGAATCGTCCTCTAAAGAATCTCCTGTCTTGACTATGAATTCCAGTGTAAGTAAATGTAAAGTCGGTTGCATTCGCATCGCCCAAGTAGGTACCATTAATTACCCAACATCAACCATTAAATTTGATTAAGTAAAAGACAAATACGACGAAGACGAGGAGAAAGATCTTTGTAAAATCGAAATAACTCACCAAAAGTACTTATTCTATTTGTCGATGGACGTTGATGCCTTTATACTTACTTATTAGATATTTTTTAACTGTTATTTACAACTTATAATCTGCAGGAGTGTACTTAGCACTATGTATCATTGATAAAGCTACATAATACTTATTATTGTAAAATTTTGATTTATTAAAACAGTAACTGCTGAGTTACTTGCCGGCTTTTCTAAATATAATCTAATTCCTGAACCAATTTTTGCGGCACAAGTTGTCCTACATGAAATAAAGTTGATAATATTTGAATGTTGAACTTTGAAAAGTATTTCATAATAATTGTTGGATGCCTTATCGAGGAAGTTATTTTTCTAAGTTAATATTTAAGTCTGTTTAAAATACACAAATAATGCTACGATGAGGTTGCCGTGTCCAAAAGGACAAAACCCCGAAAAATTAATATAAGATGTACATACTTATAAAAAACCAAGCTAAGTAAAAACATTAGCATCCAAATGGACTATTTTGGAGTTTAGACTGTTTGATATTCATATGAATAAAATTATAACACCTGATGAAAAATTCTCAATGAGATGAGACGTTTTGATTCCAATGCAAATGTAGTAATTTAGCTAGATATTTTGTATTGAGTAAGAATTAAAACTAAAACAAACTGGAGTGTTCTAAAGTGCTCATTACATTAACCGCATTGCCCTTTTCAATGGCCAGTGAAATGCGGTGCACCAATTGAACCAGAGCGAAATTCGAAATAAGTTTAGGTAGGTACATAAAAATAAAAGAAACAGAAGAATGATGAAACTTTTATACAATAGCGAATGCACAGTTCCTATTAGATACTATTATTACATTTAACTACGTAACAATTGCTTTGGTTACACTTAGCTTGTTGACAATAATAAAATAGTAAAGACCTCTATAGTACGCGACAGGTCGAGATGCCCCGCACATCCGCACAGCCCCCGCGCTAACCCGGTGCGGGATAGCGCGGGTGACGTGCGGGTGTGCAGGGCGTCCCCCTGCCTCATACCCCGATTGCCATCTCGATCGATCGTCTACTGTCGCGTACTAGACGGGTCATTCCGAACTGAACAAAAATTTTGCGAGCAATTCGTTTTCCTTATGTTGATGTCCACTGTCTTACTAATTCAGACTGTTTTATTAGAACCCGCGACTTCGTCTGTGTGAATTTCGGTTTTTAAAATTCCGTGGGAAACCTTTGCGTTTCCAGGATAAAAAGTAGCCTATTTCCTTACCCGGGATGCAAGTTATGTCAGTACCAAATTTCATCGAAATCTGTTAAACGGATGGGCCGTGAAAAGCAGACAGACATATAGATACACGTTTGCATTTATAAAATTAGTACTTATGTATAATTTCTGTTTAAAACAGATCTTCTATAGTACCTAGGTAAATTTAGTTCAATGTAAAATTGTTTTTGCAGGCCACGGTGCACAAGCAGCCAGGAGGCAAGCCAAATGCACCGGTACGCTATACACAAGCTAATCAACAACAAGAAGACTCTGCAGAATACTAGTCCTAGTTACCTGTGATGAAAAGACTAAGGCCTGAATTCCACTTACGATGACGTCCGTCGCGCTCTGTCTTTAATAAGGCATTATACTGTGAGGGCGATTACGCACTGCATCCGATCCGAATCCGTGAAAAGACTTTCCGAAGTAGTCATAAAACTGTTTGCATGGTAGCTTACGCTCTAGCTCCAACTTCAGTCATTCGAGTTCTCTCCGTCATCCGTGAGAATATCTCGGATGTGCCTCGGATTTAAATCGGACATGACGAAGATATGTCCATTGAATAGCTTGGATTTGTATCAGAGATAGCCTAGTTTGGTCCAAGTTTTTTATATCCGTATTTTCACGGATTCGGATCGGATGAGTGCGTAACCACTCTGACGCTAAAAACGCTGGCTTATTCCGTTTATCCACCTTAAAATAGAGTCACCCTAAGGTGTATTCTCGGAAATGTTTGTCCATCTATCCACCCCGAATGGCGACCTTGTATATTATTATTTTTTAGTACGGGGTAAATAGATGGACACACTTTTCCCAGTATGCATCCTAGGGTGGATGTTTTAGGGTGAGTAAATGAAATAAGCCAAAACGCTAAGAGCAAAATACAAAATAGTACGCGCGACCGATATCAGCGTCGAAGTTATTATAATATGGCCTAAGTGTTAACAGTTTTAGAGTAAGTGTTAAATATTTATTATGTTAATTGTTAATGTTTAATAAATAAATGAAAACGTTAAAGTTAATGAAAATTTATTTAAAAAATCCATTTGAGTAGGTGTACCTACATCGAGTAGGTATAAAAATATGAATACACGTTTGAAAACCCAATCAGTTACAAAAAATGTTCTTCATGAAATCCGGAGAGAAAGGGAATACAATAGTATGTGTCTTATCACCAGCGATCGTTTGTAAAGATTGTAAATATCTAAGCTGAAAGAAATAATAGTTTTCTTTTTGTAAAAGTAGTTACACTCATAATATGTAATCATTTCTTACGACTAGATCAAGAAACTGCTTTACGTAGCAAATATAATATGTATATTAGGATTTATTTAGGAAGTGATAGGTAGGTACTAAGTAATTTCAAAATATTTCTATTAGTTGTTCAGTTAATTAAAAAAAATTATTAGATATCTTTGATTTTAACAGAAATTATCATAATAATATTATACAATTTGAGTAGCTACATAGAGAATTTAACAGGTACGAGTTTAGACATCCAGTCACTTACCAAAAATGTTCTTCATAAGATCCGAAGAGAAAGGAAACACAATAGTATGTGTCTTATCACCAGAGATCATTTGCAAAGATTGTAAATATCTAAGCTGAAAGAAACAATAGTTTTCTTTTTGTAAAAGTTGACACACTCATAATAAAAAAGATAGAATTAAATAAGTAGGTAATACCGACTAACAGCTCTTACAGCTGAACCAAAAAACGTTATAAGTATTATGGTAATATTATAGGATTTATTTGGGAAGTCATACTAAATAATTTTAAAATATCTATTAAGTAGGCAGTTATATAATTTATTTGAACGATCAAACGATCATTTATTTTGGTAGAAATTACAATAATTAATTATTTTACTACGTATTGAGAAGTTGTGCCCGGAAGTGCAACAAAATTGCAAGAGGTTTATTGGAATTCATTCATACTCTACTCAGAAATTCTCTAGTAGCTACAATGTAATTGGCTCTTTATGAAGTTTCTCTTAGAGTTAGTTCGGTATTTAAATTAATTATTGCTAGTTAAATTCAGTTGTAGTATGAGCGGAAGGAATTAAATGATTACTGATAAGAACTTGTAATGGCTAATTTGATCTTCCTATTTAGGAAACAGAAAGCGAGGTGATTTCTGAAAAGTCAAACCTGCATGCACATTGGATTATCCATTAAAATATCGGTGGCCAGCTGAAGGTTTTTCGTTGACTCAATCTCTGCTTTTGCAACGATTATTTTCGCGTTTGCCAATCTCGTTGATTCGGCTTCAGCTGCCATTGCTTTTTGTAATTGCAACGGGAGTCTAATATCTTTTCTGTAATATTTATAATACTTATTAGTTACGAGCCATTAATTGCCCACGAATGCGTGGGTACAAGTTTGTTAAAAATCCCGAAGAAATCTTATGTTTTTCTATGATTAAGAGTAGGTAACCCTTTGTGGTAATTTAGTACTAATTATGGTTTATTTCTGTAAGCCTTACATTTAAGTATAGTACGCGACAGGTGCTATACTTAAATGTAAGGACTAGGTGGACGGACGACATCAGACGAGTCGCAGGGAGCCGCTGGATTCAGGCGGCGCGAGACCGTGGTGTGTGGAAGTCCCAACAAGAGACCTATGCCCAGCTGTGGACGTCTATCGGTTGATGATGATGATGATGATGATGATTTAGTAAATAATAGAAAAGGATAGGAAAGGGTATGAGATTTTACCAAGTATTTACTTGGTTGTAGTTATGGTTAGAGTGGGCCATGCGGTTTAGCTCGTCCTATTTTAGACTGCGTTTATAATCGATGTGGAGGTGAGATCATAAAATTTAATCGATAATATTACGTACATTTCCACTTTAACGATTTCAATTCCCCAGTCTCTTGTGATGTTTTTCATGAAATCAAAAACTTGTAGGCTGACTGCAGGGCGGTTTGCTAGAACTTCTGTTAACTGTCTTGTCCCAAGTGCGTTACGCAGTGTTGTCGCTGCCAAGTAGTGTGTTGATAATCTGATTAAGTAGAATCAAAGCGGTTTGGACACAAAAATATAATAAAAAAATCGGCCGTCAGTGAAGACTGCCGACAGAAATGAAAATTATTTAAAACTGAAATAACAGTGGTTTATTTTTGGATTTTCAAATAAACTGTAGTAAAAAAAAAAAAAAAATGGGAGCCAAACTACTCAGGTTTGTTTGGAGCACACTACAAATAAACACCTCTTAGTATCTTTATGTTACCTACCACTTTAACAGAATTAACTAGCTTACTTATATTCAGTGACACTTATGACAGCAAGTATTGGTTCGAATATTTTATAAAACACAACAGCATCCACGGAAACTGTCAAGGAATCTTTAGTGAGTACCTTCGAATAAAAAATATCATTAAATTTAACACATTAAAGACAGCAAAATTATTTCCACATGATACAATACATGATAATTATTTACTTCCTGTGGCGGGACAGCATAACAAAAGGTCCTTTGATCGAGGAGTTTAACAGAATCTACGCAAGGTAAATAAAATATAAGTCCAGGACCAAATGGTTGATTCTTATACACATGCCCATTGCGTAAAATTACGGCTCTTTCGAAATGCCGAACAACCTGAAAATATTCCAGAAATCGCAGCATACGAAGAAGAAACATGCAGTATTTTAGAATGATAGTAGATAGTTAATGAAACTGTTGCATAATAGGTAAATTCTTAAAACACGAGCGACAATAAAATTTGACATTTTAAGATATGAGTGTAGATAAAATAAATAAACTAATAAGCACCAACCACAAATACGCACAGTAGCGAAAAAGGCAATGTTATAATACAAATAATAATTGACAACACCACCGCAAGTTTTTCAATGAATTTGTCTTCTGTAAACACAATAATTTATTTGAGTAAAATTACTGCTAGGTATGTAGAAGCACAGCAGGTAATAAATTTGTTTGGCGTAATCCATATTTTCATACTACTTAATATTATAAATGCGTACGAGTGTCTGTCTGCTAGCTTTTGAAATGTGTCCAATTTTGAACGATACAGAGATAGCTTGCATCTTGTGACTGACGATTACTTTTGGTCCGGAAAATCAAAGAGTTCCCACGGGATTTTTAAAACCTATTTATTCCTGCGTGGACGAAGTCGTGGCGGGCAGACGTCATCTAATTGTTACAGAGATGGACTTTTTTACTCTTATACGGATATAGGCTACTTCTCTTGAGGTTTTTACGAACACCTAAATGCACGCGGACGAAATCGCGGGCATCATCTGGTAAAACATATTTGTTTAGTAATTATTAAAATTAAATCTGTACCTTTATTACTTTGCATTCTTAGAACTACAGTTGAAGAAGTTCGATTTTGTAATATGACAGGTGCAAGGCCCTTCTCCAAATCTGGTGTTTCAGCACTTTTAGCAGGTGGTAGTTTTTTATCAAGACTACGCTGGGGTTTTTGTTGCATGTTTATTTATATGCCAAGAAAATACAAAAATTGATTTAGTTTCCGCTAGTTATTTTTTAAAATAAAAATATTAGGTATGTCAGTTGCTTCTCTCATACTCTCTGATATTTTCTTTAATTTCTAGATTTTCGAATTTTGTCAAAAAAGTTCTTACTTTTCCCTTTTCCATGCAGTTATTTAAGAGAGTTGGAAATCAGTGCTGGTCAGGAATTGATATTGGAAATGGGAATAATATTGAAGTTCGATTTTCCGATGCAATAAAATTTAAGGTTTGCAAATATCTGAGCTGAAATAATAATAACATAATAATACCAATAGAGAATTATTGTAGGCAACATTATACGTCATAATAAATATAAGGTAGAACAAAATGTCTCAACAGCAAAATATAATCTTTACAAATTTTAATCATTAATATAATTTTCGTAGTTTAACTAGTGGGCGGCAACAAAGCCCCCCCAGGAAAGCTCCGCAAAAAGTGCTTGAAAATAAAATCTCGAGGAAAAGGTCTCCCGATATTTTTCTCAAATCTTTGTGTCGGGTTTTGAATCGTGCACCTCAATTGGGAGTTATGTCTGTGGGGTGAGTGGTGACTCTACAAATTTCCGAAGAATTTTTCAGAGGGCTTTATTTCCTATATCCAGTTTGAACAAAAGGTTACCTATCAATATGACCATGCAAGAGGATGCATGCATGCTAAATAAATGCCTGCTGGGTGCTTTATAGATTCTAGGTACCTTTTATAAATCGGTTATAAAAGAAAATGTATTATTACAAGTATTGTTTGCGGCTTTTCGACCATGATTCTTGAGGCATCTCTTAAATTTTCAGCAGCCTTTATTTCTCCCTGGGCTTCTATGATCTTCGCTTTAGCAATTCGAGTTCCTTCAGCTTCCGCTGCCATTGCCTTTTGTAAATCGTAAGGCAATATTACATCCTTTCTGTGTTTAAATAAGAAAAATAATACATTTTTTTTTATTACGCTCAGACTAGCTTGATGCCCGTAAGTAATTCATCCGCGTGAATTTTGACTAATTATGTTACAGAGATACCATTTTCATCTTGGAGACGAACATAGGCCACTTTTTATTCCAAAAAAATCAAAGGGTTCCCACGGGATTCTTAAAAACATAAAACCACGCAAACAAAGTCTTAGGAATCTACATCTAAGTAGTAAATAATTGTGAAAACGACAACGTTATACTGAAATTATCAAGGTCAACTAAAATTTCTATGAACGATTATTACATTTCCACGCGTTCCACTTCAACGCCCCACTCGGCGGTTCCTTTATCAATTTCATTGCGAATCGCAACAGCAATTGATTCACGGTTTGTCAACAAATCAGACAGTGTGTACTGACCCAAAATATTTCTTAAAATAGCTATAGCCAATAACTCTGTCGCGTATCTGTAACAGTGACAAAAATAAGTAGGTATGTACCGAAAAAACTATTACGAAAAATAAGACAATTTATACATTACCATAATGTAATCTACCAGGCAAAATAAGTTATTATAAATAATGTATTAAAAATATAATTATACTTATATGATTGGACATGAAGCAAACAGTGTAAAGGTTTCTGAACATGACAGTAAATCACAGCATCGACAGTAACAGTAACTGAGTCTTTCGTGAGGACCTGAAAAGGTAATAATTTCAATGGCACCTTAAAGATCTTCGCCCTAAATATAATAACATTAAGTAACTTCTTTTGTTTGTTGTTGTGGTGTCTTCTTGATAGGGTGAAATCTATTGGGGTAGCCGGCTTCGAGGTCTCCTTGCCCGGGCATGTCCTTACAGGTAGTTTGGCTGCACGGACTATATTTGTTTCAGCCCTTTTCCTTTACAGTTAGCTGGGGCCGCTCCTGTTCAGCATCAGCCTTGAGACAGTGAGTCTACTGAATTATTATTGCAGTAAACTCTTTACATTGTAGTGCTCTCCACATACTGACATTAGATCGCGTCACTGCACTGGTATCTAATCAGTAATCACTCACTAGGGCCTGAATCGCGCAAACGAAATTAACACTACGGACCACTATAAACATTATAATAATTTCAAGACATGGTAACCTTCCGGAAGAAAATGTTCACGGTCGAGCCTACACCACCTGCTTCCGTACAATATCTTCCATCTACGTTGGAGACTTTCACATTTAACATGTCTGGTCTAGACTAACGCATTTTTCTTAGGTGAGTGATAGGCAATAATATACTAAAAACTTGTAGAAAATTTCTATAATCTGATGAACCCAAACTCACCACGATGAATATTTATCAAATAGCAATAGTAAGCAAATTAGAGCACCATGGATGAAGTAATAAGAAGCAAGTATTTTCTATTCCGGAAGATCAAAGAATTACCACGGGATTGTTAAATAAAAACCTAAATCCACGCGAATAAAATCGCGGGTTATGCTCGTAGTAATAAGAAATTGCACAACTACAAATACATCCTGTGGTGTGGCAGTAAATTAAAGGATTGAGTCCTGTGATCTATAAAATCTAGTAATACAAAATACACAACTTTTTATAGAATTTAAAGTCAGTAGGTACAATATAAATACATTCTGTGGCAGTAAAATTGAAGGATTAGGTCCTGAGATCGATAAAATGTACTTAGTAATAAGAAAATGCACAACTACAAATACATCCTGTGGTGTGGCAGTAAATTAAAGGATTGAGTCCTGTGATCTATAAAATCTAGTAATACAAAATACACAACTTTTTATAGAATTTAAAGTAAGTAGGTACAATATAAATACATTCTGTGGCAGTAAAATTGAAGGATTAGGTCCTGAGATCGATAAAATGTACTTAGTAATAAAAAATACACAACTATTTATAGAATTTAAAGTAAGTAGGTAAATACCTCCTGTGGCAGTAAATTGAAGGATTGAGTCCTGAGATCGATAAATGTAACATTGTCCGTACAAGGCACTACCCAAATGATACCAGGTCCGGCGGGGGAATCACTTCTCACTCGTCCAAAACGTAAAATTACTGCTCTTTTGTAGTGTTTCACAACCTACCAGACAATGCATCTCTAAATTAAGGCAATAAAGTGCACAAAAAGTTTACATGAATCAATCTGATTATTGCAGTGCTGCACCGACGAAAGATTTCGCTAGTTGGCAATGCGGTTCTTGACTATTAGGTTTTTTATATTTTCATTATAATACTCGTATATTATACCTACCCATTATTATAGTAGGTACCCTTTTATGTGGGGTTTCTACCCACTAAGACACCCTCTATTTCTATTCTCAGCGCATATTATTAAGAGACTTCAGGAACTCTAAAGAATGTGCGCTGATGCCTCTCGCGCACAATGCGTATTGCGCTCCATTCTGCTGACTCGTATTTGCTGGACAAGTTTCTATAGTCAGGTATTTCAATTATGCACTTATCACCTAACCTGAATACCTATGGCAGAGCTAAATTAAGTAGTTGCTTTGTAATAATTAATCTTTGAGTGTCTATCGAGTATAAAATTAATTTATTAGTTAATAACTAACCTTAAAACAAATCAACAAAGTCATCGGAAATAAGATTATCAAGAGAATTGCGAGAAATCTGAACAGTTTTTCTTTTAGGGTCTCTCGGTACATATCTATTGGATTCAAAAGAAAACAGAATTACATCAACTGTGATAAAAACATCGATGTATAAAAATAATTAAAGAGAAATAAGAAATTAGATTTTAAGTTGCACATACTATTCAAATCTGTAGTTCTTTGTTCCATTTTAATGTAACTCCTTTTGTAAATCATAAAAATATTCCTGTTTTAAACAGCGCGGCGGAAAATATCACAAGCACAAGTAAATCATTAGTAAAGTTAATTTCTAAGAATAGTAAAAGATTTTTTAAAGACAACTACTTAAAGTAAAAGACAGATTTGGCACTACAACATAAGGCAACAGGCGCATCCACTGACCTCTACCTACTAAAAAAGTAGGTATATAGCTGGTATATAGGTACACTGGACCTGCGATTGCTGACTCGTTTTTGAAGCTTTTTGATTTTCGCCATTTTGGCGCTGATAGCAACAGTGAGCGTCATGTGAGCGTATTCGATACTAAATGTTAGTCACGATATATTTATGTCAACATAGTACCAACATGAAGACTATTTGTCAATTTTAAGCGTCAATTTTTTAGGTATAAAAAAATTACTGTTATTTTGTATGGCACACCTCTTCCAGCATACTTGTATACCTACCTAATATTGTGTGCATTTCAGTGGGCGTATCCTATGACTTTTCTTTCAGACAAGACAATAGAGCATTTATTTGGAGCTTAGTATCCATGACCAAGTTTGACAACCATGTTGAAACTGTTTTCCTCTTCCTTAGCAAAAAAAAAACTCTTTTATCTTTTAGATCTTTTAGATCAAAAAGTTTTCGATGAGCGTCTTTAAATCTATGATCAACGTAGATTCACCGCGGTGACGATATTCGGCTAGGAGAAAATTACTTGAGTACCTAGGTATTGAAAATTATATAAAAATGAAACACTTTTTAAGAATTTAAATAATTTATTTAGACAGGAAGCGGTGGCGGTGGTATGCAGGGGCCCGCTCCTCCTCCTCCACTCAGGAAAGTTTTCAGGAAGTCCATCGGGAACGGAAAGATTATTGTGGAGTTCTTTTCTGCTGATATTGTGTTCAGTGATTGCAGGTAGCGTAACTGTAAAAATAAGGCAATATTTCTGCGTAAAATCAAAATGGTTTTTAATTTGTATGTCAGCGTTTCCTGACTGGATATGTTGGCTTAACTCTGTATTGTAAACACCTTGTCTTCCCATATTCATACAAATAAACTATTTCATTTCATCTAAATATAAAAAGAAAAGGTGACTGAAAGGTGAAGGTGAGGAATCAACAAACAATAATCATGGATGTAGGAATTCTTATTACAAGGCCCTAGTTTAGTTTCTAATACGATTTTCAGTTCTAAGACGAGTAAAATCACCTAAAGAGTAGGTAGTTAGTTACTAAGAATAGGTTTACCTAAAGACCTTACCTGCAGAGCTGTAGGGTTGTCAATCATGACAAGTGAAGCTTCTCTTAGAGCCTTTGAGGCCTTTATTTCGCCTTCAGCGGCAATGATCTTAGCGCGTGCCTCGCGGTCCGCCTCGGCTTCAGCCGCCATCGCTCTTTGCAACTGCACGGGTAATCTGACATCTTTGCTGGAAAAAAATTATAAGATCTGAAAAATAAGTGATTAGTTCTGAAACCTTAACAAAAACAGATAAGTACAACCTGTCGAAAATATCTGAGCACCTCGCTGGAATGCGCTTCCCTTCGTCCTTTCCCGCAAAGAGTATATAATAAACGCTACGGCTACCAGTACCGCTACCAGTATCAGTGCCAGTACCTTTGCCAATGCAAGCACGTTGCATAACTTTATTAAGCCAGGTTCGTAGATATTGCCGACGGGTTGTATATACGTATTTTTCCTTATGACTTCTTCATTATAATTATCGAGTAGCGAGTAAGTAAAGGAGTTAAAATTGCCATTCGGAAAACCGTTTCTTTAAAATAAAAATTGGACGGTTTAGCTTTATCTTTCTCCTCACTTCATTTGCGTGATATTGTGATAATGCATTCTTCGGTTTTTGATCGTTATATACCGACTCCAGTTAGCTGGACCGATTTTCATTAAAATATATGACTTTAACACTAGGTAGGTACTAGGTACCTATATTGTAAATCTGAATAATATTTTATGAATTGCGAAAGTTTGTCGCTTTAGAGCCACGTGTGTTAAAAAAAAATTATAATAGGTAGTAGGTAGAGATCTATAATGGTTTACACATTATACAAATAATGTGACCTCTTACATCTCAACCCTCTCCACCTCAACTCCCCAAGGGTCCGTAGCTACGTCTAGATTAGTTTGCATCATATGACTGATGGCTTCACGGTCGGACAGTAGTTGAGCCAAGTCTCTCATTCCGAGCACGTTGCGTAGAGTTGTGGCTGCGAGAAGCCGGGTAGAGGCACTGTAGAAAAAAAACATAAGTGAGGGTAGTTCTTAAAGTGAATCATTTCAAGCTCTGAATCATCTGAAGCCAAGGGCTTAAGGCAAAAGTACGATTTTAGTCTTTATTATAAAGGTGAATCGTTCTTTTGACATAATAGTTGAGCCAAGAGTTAAAATGGCACGTGAGGAGTCGTTTTGTACGGACTATATTTGATACAGTAAAATGAGTAAAATCAGATATTTTGTTCTTTAAATTACAACTCATACATCGCACTGAAAAGGCCCTGTAAGTAATTAGGTATAAGTACTTTTCGTTCTTACCTGTAATCAGCAACCCTAATAACAGCGTTCAAAGGCTCTTTTATCCTGTAGTAGACCACAGCATCTACTGCTACAGTAACGGAATCTCTTGTGAGCACCTAAAAAGAAATATGATTTACAAAATAATTAGTAACTTACGTACTTACATTAATTTAATTATTATAAAGCCCCCAATTTTTGCAATTCAACTTGGATTTTTATAAAGGGGTGTCATATTTTTGGCATAAGCCACCTTCCATGGTACTGGAGATATTAAGTATCTTAAAGATGCTTAAAGTATATTTTTTGGCATACCTAGTCTCCTTACGAAGCTTCGCAACCAATAGGAGACTTTCAAAACTGCTATTCTAAGTATATAAAGAATGTGCTATTCTCAAAACCATTGGCGTAAGCTTAAGAACTACTTTATTCCACGTAGTACTTAATAACACTTTTATGCCATATCCTTTTGCGGTATTTTCCCTTTTAATAATAGACATCATTTTTAATCTTTTAGTTGATTGGACATTATGGTCAATGTGTGATCATAACGTGCCCATTTTTCCGGTGAAAATGCAAATGTCGTCTTAAAACACGTCACGTTTTTTGCTAGAAATAAAATTAAGAAATAGATATCTGAATCACGGATACGCTGGTCTTTAACAATGAAAATTGAGATTCCCAAGTCGATTTACTGCCTATGTATAAATCTGGCTAACAAATGAGGTCGCCTGCGTCATATCTTTTAACAGATCTCGACACGTTTAAATAAACATTGATCATACACAAATTATGATGTTGTACGGGTGCAAAAATGTGAAATTATAGCTTGCTCGTTTATAGTATAAAACAGGTATTACGAATATAGATGCGGTTGTTTCTTCCATCGATGGTCAGCAGAATTTATGAAATCAAATCAAATCAAAATTTATTATTTCATGTACTTGAATATGTAGATTGTAGGTGTCTTTTTACTACTTCTGTGACTCTACTACTCAGTTCGAAATGCAGGAAGAAGCTACTTAGAAGAACCGACAAGAAGCTCAGCAGTTGCTCTTTTCAAATCATAAAAAGTTATAATATTATGTACCGATATTATTTACAACTATAGGTATTTCTGAAAGTAATTTTCTTGAGCGAGAATTAAATCAGTAGATCCTTCAAAAGATCAGACCTTTATCAGTAACACCATCAGGTTGTCTATCATAATTTAAAATATGCATAAAACAACCGAAAAACCACTCAAGATAATTGTACTATTTACCATACATCGTTTAGCGTAGTCCGTGCCTATTAATTTATTCATCTAACAATAGCTAAGTAATAATATTATAATCACGGTACCTATTAATAGACACACATAATCCAGAACAGTGCAACAACTGGTTAACAAGAAGCGATTGTTATTACGTCGTAAAACTTTGATTGATGGTTTATACGCACATCAATCAGTGGTCCGTCTGAATAGCCGGCATTTGGGTTAACTGTTTTCAATACCAATGCCAATTCAGAATCGCCTTTGTTTGCAGCCATGTGTTCGCTGCAAGTTTATAATTTGCGGGATGCAGGATAGGGTTTCCATTCATTTGTGATATTTTGATCGCAAAATGAGGATCGACCCAAAAACCGTAGTGGTGATTATGATGATTATGGTAGACTTAATAAATTATCTACATAGTAAATAATAATAAAAGTATCAATCAAATTATTACGATACTAGATGATGCCCGCGACTTCGTCCGCGTGGATTTAGGTTTTTAAAAATCCCATGAGAACTCTTTAATTTTCCGGGATAAAAAGTGGCCTATGTCCTTCCCCGGGTTCCAAGCTATCTCTGTACCAAATTTCGTCAAAATCGTTTGAACGGATGGGCCGTGAAAGTCTAGCAGACAGACAGACAGATAGACAGACAGACAGACAGACAGTAGTTATAAAGTGACACTAATGTCGTCTACCGGAAGTTAGACCAAGACAAGTAATTTTACATCGGACGTGTATTTCATGCGGAATTGCAGCTGATGTTGTTCTAACTCAGAATTGCTAAGAATTTTTGTATAGTGCCATTTTTGTTCTCAATGTGCAAATTAATTTTAAAACACCATTTTGCCACATTCTATAAATATAAAGCTAGACACAAACCTCTTGAGGTGGCACATCAAACGACACTGTTCGTAAATCCACTTTCCTATATGTATCGACACATGGCAACACAAAGAAAAGTCCTGGACCCCTGACCCCACCACTCCTTAATCGCCCGAGACGAAATATCACGGCCCGTTCGAACTCTTGTACTACCTGTAAAGCGAGAAATATCTAGAAAAATATACCTACTTAACTGTTTTTTTTAATTTGATAACAAGTTACAGTACCTACGCGGCACAAAATAATGTACATTGACCTTTAGGATGAGATTTCGGTTTTGTAGAGCTTGTCTCTGTCACTCATTCATACCTATGTGATAATTGACGATCTCAACGACAGAGACAGTGCTCTACAAAACCACTATCGCTTTCTAAAGGTCGATGTATATTATTTTCTGCCACGTACTGTAGACTTGGTGATCTTAGACTGCGTCGTCATTTACCATATCGGATTGAAAGTGGTAACTATGGAGTTTTGGAAGCGCTATGCTGGCAGACTTAGATATAAATACATGACAGTTTATCAAACTTAACATTTGCCTGCATCATTGCTTCAAAAAGTCATGATATATTTAGAGATAGATCAAATTTAATGCAATACCTACAGGTTTTGCTAACGCAGAGAGTAACTAGGGACTCATGACGTAAATGTCTGTGGTTATATTGAAATGGATAATTAGGATAATGAAATACTTAGTAAAGATATTTCGATTAATGATTATCTGAAAAGAAACAGCAAATTCCATTTATCATGTTTTGTAGATATGTATATCTTGTTCTTCGGCTTTGTCTCTACACGATATCTAGGCAAAATCTCTCCTTTTAGAGACACCCTTAAAAGCAAGCGAGAGCTGGTTTAAGAATCCTCTGAAAATTATTCAGCATAAAATAAATAAGTACCTACGCTCGCTGTAAAACACCTGTCAATAGATAAATATGGTCTAACATTTACAACGCGCGCTGGTGTTTCACATGTTATTTTCGCTTCGTTTGCAAAAGTTTATTTTGCGAACGCTGCGTATAAATCTATTAGCTCTCCGATAAATCCTGCCGTAATAAGGTTGTTAATTACGTGTTTTATTCATTCACTTTGAAAATAGCCCCTTGAATTATGAAATGTATTTTAAGGACATAACACCTATAAAGGTGATCGTATATCGCAAGAGGCCTGAAGACTGCAAGAGCTGCCAGAGGCGCAAGAAAATTTATAATACGTGTAACGTCAACACTCCATAGAAAGATTATGCCTCATTGAGTTCATTAAAGAAGTTCTGATGACGTCAATGCATGTCAAAGCTGTCGTGTCTCCTGCTTATACCTATTAGTATGGCAAGCTCAATGCTGCTGAAATCAATCGCATTTTCAGCAATCAAACATGCGCCTGTCGTATGGCTCTGGCATGACGTGTGCAATCTCCTTATACTATCATGCATTCTTTGTGAATAACTCATTAACTCATTGGTAGAGCGTCTAAAACTATCATACCTACTGAAATCTAACATCTAGTTACACTGATGAAAACCATATTAACTTCCAAATGAAAATACTAGATCGTTTGCCTTAACTCATTAAAAGGTTTACCGTTAGATTTAATAAAGCTCGAACTAAATATGCCATTTGTGGGTGTTTTGGATTTTTAAATTAATTGTAGTATCAAAAATTTAAATATCATTATTTTTTAATTAAAAACACTAAGAAGGTAACATTAGTTTAATTTTTACATCCTTTGGCACTCCGAGCACTATTTATATTAGCATATCGGTGACGCTATCATGAAGTTTTTACCCATCCTAAATTTGCCCAACGCACCTAATATCTAAAATATAAGTTTTCACGTCAATAAATAAGTAAACAGATAGATTTCCGATTTATATTGTTACGTAAGTATTAGTCGTACCTTAAAACATTCGAACAGTGAAAACGGGAAGGTGACAATGACTAGAAGGAATGAACAGAATGTAGCAAATTTCTCGACGCAGCCGGTAGCTTCAGGATTGGCTGGAATAAAATAAAGCTCTTTAAAACGTGCCGGTTCTTACTTCCTAGTAAGCATAATAACTTAAAATTGATTTTTAGGCACGAACCGTTTTGCAAATAGGTATTTCTATACTAATAAATAAATAAATAAAGCCTATAAGCTTAATTCCATATCGTTAACTCAATAAATAAATGTTAAAATCTCGAATATTACAAAATATCGAAACATTTGAATTTTGAAAAAGAAAAGCTTCAGTGTCAGGTTGAACTTTAGAAAGCGCTGCACTCTCATTTTATTACCTTCTATACCAAGTTCTATACTATCTAATTCAAAAACGCACTTTGACAGTATACTTACGCATTTGTATCGTGATAGCGCAAGTCATACCCGTATCACAATCTAAAATATGGAATATCTCCTATTAATTTTTAAAACACGAACGATTTTTGATCACCCACTGGACAGTTACTTACGACTGGGCACGTTATCTCGTCTAGTGCTAACCGATCTTAATTCCGTTTGCATCGTGAACTAAACTTATTTAAATCATTAAAGAGATAGCAATAAACGCTCATAATACGTTTAACTCAGCTAACATGCACTGTTCGCGCTGACATCCCGACTAACTTACTGTCAGAAGAGTACGTATGTTTACGCGACCCAAAAACAACACGAATCCAACTAAAAATACTTATCAATTACAATGCGAATGATCCAAAATGTGTAATATAACGAATTTAGTTTCGTTTACTGAAAATTTATTTACGTATTTCGAAGTAGCACTCCACTTCACCCGAGTCCTTGTCGTAGCAACCGAAATCCATGTGGGACGGTAGGGGGTTCGATGTTCATCGACTAGTCCACGCATTAATCAACTTAAGTGTCCACTGTGTGATCTAGCCGGTGTCTATATTGGTACTAAGGTGAGCACCGGATGGTCAGATTGACGATAAAAATTAAAAATAAATAAATAACCCACTTTCCATGTTGAGCGAACGGGCGCACTCTGGACCTGGATGCTCCATGAAAAGTGTTTGTGAAGCGTTTCTCAGTACTATACTTCATTCTAGGATGTTTAGATAATAACTTTACTAATATTAGAGCAGCTGTTTAAGAAGTTAATTCATTATTGCCTCGACGTAACGCGAAAAATTAACCCGATCAAATGGCGCTATTTTTGGCTTAGTTGTGAATTTCTCAAAATCGTGGGCATCAGCTAGTCAACTAAAATGCAGACTTTATTTTTAACAAGTTAATATTACATAGCCTATGTAGAAATAGGAACTACAAATTATCAACGCTATCTTCTATTGGTTATAATAATATTCTAAAGTTGTGAACTTTTCGCTTCTGTTCTTCACCTAGTGACCGCTTATTTAATAAACTTGTCTTGCATTTTGCATACCAAATTGACTATCAGTAGGTAGATGTAATAGATAGAACGAAAAGGGCATTTCGAGTAGTTATACATCGTTTTTAAATACGTTTACCTTGATAGTTGAATTTATTTCATATTGACATATATATTATATAAACTATTAATAAACTTAAATCTAAAAAAAAAACAACATTAAATTAAAACTAAAATAAATTAAATTAAATCTAAAACCTCATCGAGACCACCGCACAATAATTACCTTGATTGCACAATGATCGTAAAAATTTAATAAAATTATAATTAAAAATACGAATCAAATGTACGTATTTGTATGGCGGCCACGTCGAAGAATCACGGATACGAACCGAATACGGATGAGTGCACAAACGCTCTAACATCTACTACAAAAAAAAATTATCCTATCCCAAAGGGACCTTATTGTTTTCGTGATAAAAATATCCATAATGTTATGTTTTAAACAAAAAGCTAGAGCATGAGATCCAATTACTTTATATAGCTTGAACAATCCAATTGCCTCTATAAAAGCACTTGGATTCCACAAAACCAATAAAATGCCGTTCATATAGATATAATGTATTTGATTAGAAAATACCTGTCGTTTTTCATTGGTATAGTAACACAGATTATGTTTTGCAATACTTCTATGTGGACTACCATATTATGTACATGGGAAACATTATATTATGCACATTTTAGGGATCCGTTAAATAAATACTGAGTAGTAGGTGTAATAGTAGGTACCTACTTATTTTTTTATTTCTTTTTAAAAGGCGCAAGACCTGCCGGAAGTGCTGGAATCTTAGATTAATAATTACTAAGATCCATGGCAAGACTTGTAAGAGGCGCAAATAAAGCATTTTTAATCTATGAATTAATTGCATAGATTGTGTGGTCAGCATAGGCCATCTTAGCACCGACTTGTGCTTCCGGCAAATCTTGCGTCCCTTTCTATGCGAACATCTTTATACGACGTTAATAATTTAAGTTTGCATCATTCAGGCATTGATACTTCCAGGTTATAATTATTATTAGTGTTACCATTATCCGTTCTCTATAATTACCTATTTTGTCTGTCTTACGTTACATCAAAGCTTCATTTTGCTCTAAAATGATTTTGAAATATATGTTACGAATTATTATGTAACATAGGACGGGTGCACTAAATTTCTAGTAGCTTAGTTATGTAATCTAGATATTACATACTGCCCTTCGTGTATACTGGTGTAATTATTTGGAGTGATTGAAGTATTGCCAGCTAATTAATAGTGCTTTCCTAAATAAGCTAAATTGCCTAAACTAAGAAATTGTAATCCTAAAACTTATCAGGGCTGTGATACCTTTTTGTAGCCTTTATACAAAGTATATAGATAAGTAATTTTCCTTTGATCATGTCATTTCATATTTTAGTTTTAAGTTATTGGTAGAATAAAAAAAGGATTATTTCTTTAGCAGAGCTTACTTGGTAACTGTAAATTTCATTTTGAATGTTATATTTTAATAAGTAAGTAGTCAAAGTGACGATCAATACGTCATCGTAAAGATATAAAATATAAATTGATGATTTCAGTTTTTTAATGTTATATCTTACATTCAAATAAAAAAATACTCAATATAGAAACGTCTAAACAATTTCTGAAAAATAATGAATTTTCTGTGTCGGATAAAAGTCCCATAAAAATTAAGATAATAAAAAAAGCCAAAGTTCCCACTTTGCTCAAGACTGCTAAAATAACACTTCTTATACACACCCTGCAGGTTCAGCCCGTAGATAGCTGATAGATAGCTCTTAGATTATACCGTTATTGTTTATTCATAGAAGCCGAATGGGATTTGAGTCTAGACATTTGTTTGAGCTGATTTATATCAATAAATCAGCCGCTAAATATGCATTAGTATTTATTGTGGGTTTATTTTGAATGGGAATGCATTTTGCAAAATATGAGGCTTACGAGTATAACTAAGGTTACCAGATGTTTGCTATATTGGGGATTGTAAAGAATTATTGTAGGCGAAGTGGTAATGATCATGGGCACATAGTTTGATAAACCGATAGACGTTGGGGTCTCACGGTGCTAGAATGGCGACCTTATACCGGAAACGCAGCGTTATAAGACCGCTCACTAGGTGGACAGACGACATCAAAATAAATGAGTCACAGCGAGCCGCTGGATTTAAGCGGTGCAAGACCGTAGCGTGTGTAATGTGTATGTCCCTACCAGAGACCTATGCCCAGTAGTAAACTTCTATTGATTGGTAATGATTATAATGATTGCAGTGTCCCTGCTGAAGTGCTAATATTCAATAGGTAAATAATTATGATTATTACGCCCGTGGACGTCCACTGCTGAAAATAACTTTGCCTAGTGCACGCCACACCACACTGGGTCTTTAGCCATTTAGGTGTTAGTTACGTATTTTATTAAGCTTAAAATGCTCAACCTGCTCGATTGGTTGAAATAGCTCCAAATTTAGGTTGCACCACACTCGAATGCACCGTTGAACCCATGTTGAACCAATTTCAACACGCAGGAATTTGTTTTATCGCTCATTGAATGTTTATGTATCAGTTATATAATACCTACTTACCTTCTCATATGTCGATAAACGTTTTCATCTGGCATATAATTTAATTTGGATATCTTTCTAAGCTAAATATTTCTTTTGATATTGATCTGTAGGTAATTGAAGCAATACTGTCCATTTCAATATTATCTTATTAGGGAGACTATACAACTGCATATATTAAAAATATGATGTACATACCTAGGTATACCTACCTATCGAAAATGGCTTTTTTATCCGGATACAAGATAGCCTTTGTCCCCATGTTTTGAAGCAAGCTCGTAGGTGTCGTTTTATACAAAGTTGCACCGTACGCCACCACCCTCTCCACCTAGGTGTCTGGTGCACTTCGACCATCCACTGTGCCAAATCCTTTTTACCACGCACATGCAAATTGTGGAATCAACTCCCTTCGGCGGTGGTAATGGGAACCCCAACCCCACGGGGTAACCCCATGGGGTTATTCAAGGGGCGGACCAACAAATTCCTGAAAGGCCGGCAACGCATTGGTGGTTCCTCTGGTACTGCAAATGTTCATGGGCGGCGGTAATCACTTAACATCAGTTGACCTGCCTGCTCGATTCCTCGCCATTTTTATAAAAAAAAATTGCGTGAACACTACACCAGTTTCTATGTAGTCTGTGTCGCTACGCGCATACCTGTCACATACCCAAGCGTATAGATTTGTATTCACTTTTTAAACTACGAATATAATATGAGCTTTGCCGATGGAGTTTATCTTTGGTAGGTACCATCTAAAAATCGCGCTTTTAAGTTTACATAATATTTGTAATAGTTCCAAGTGCTTGATGTATTTTAGAAATTTCGAGTGCAATACATAAATTCCCATATAAAATAACAAACATTCTTCGCAGTTGTTGAGCGCGGGAATGAATAGACAGGTGCAAGTTGCAACGCATGTATGGAGGGGTTCTATACTTATAAGCGTAGGACATTTGGTCAGGCAATCAGGACTATTACCGTACCTGTTATGTGTAGTGTTTGTTGAGCCAAGACTGGCAGCATGTTGGTGAGTTAAGTTTATATCAAATCAAAATTAACAAAAATAATTTATTTAATACTAGATGATGCCCGCGACTTCATCTGCGTGGATTTAGGTTTTTAAAATCCCGTGGGAACTCTTTAATTTTCTGGGATAAAAAGTACCTAGCCTATGTCCTTCCCCGGGATGTGACTTAACTCTGCACCAAATTTCATTGAAATCGGTTAAACTGTTGGACCGTGAAAAGCTAGCAGACAGAGACAGACTTACATGATTTTTTAATATTAAAATTTAGTAGTAGACTGTATCTCGTGAACCGCAATAGGTAGAGAGTTGACATTTTCACAGAATATGTATTTCTATGGCCGCTATAACAACAAATAACAAAAAAAAAATGGCCGCCAGGGAAGTTTAAAAAAAGTGTTACTACTTTGATTTTTATTTATTTACACTGATTGCAGATTTTAGTTCTACTATCTTGTGTCAGCGTGGCGGTGGCAGCGCCTATATCAGTGGGATATGGCGTGTATGCGCCCGCGCCGATACTACACACGCCCGTCGTCCATGCACCAGTAGTACACGCCGAACCTGTGGTTTGTCCCTAATATTAGTTAAGCCAAAAATCTTCTATATTCATACTGATATTATAAATGTGAAAGTGCGTCTGTCTATCTCTTACTTTTCACGTCCCACACATTTAACCCATTTTGACGAGGTTTGGTATACCTAGACAAAGTTTGCACCCCAAAGCTGGACATATTATAATCTCTATTTGGTACAAAGATAACTTGCATAGGCTCAAATAAATCTACATAAATCATCCTATGGAATATTTAAAAAACATAAATTCAATCTAACGAGAATTTGTAGTACAGGTACCTACATATTATACACCCATTTGAGGCCAGGGCTAATCAGATAATTTTCTACAATTTTATTTGATTTGAAACATTAGATAGCACTTAGCTAGGTTTTCCAATAAGGATACTTAGTTATAATTTTTTCTGTCTGTACAGTCATATCCAAAGTACGCATTTAACTACGGAGTTAAGGACCCCCACACTGGTGACGTGAAGTCACAACAAGAGGAGAGGGACGGAGATGTTGTTAAAGGTTAGTAGAAGTTAAAACTTGTACTATTATAACTAATGATGATATTTTCCTAAGTCAATTGAGAAAATAATTACAACTAGGTACAGCTGCAGCGTCTATTCAAGTAAAAAATTGGGACAAGAGTATAAATTACTATGTCGGAGAATTTGCCATGATAAGAAATTCATCATTTAGTAAAGCACTGGTCAAAGACAACCATATTAGTGGGCAACCTATGAGCATTTTATTTCATACCCTTAAACATAATACAAGAGTCTCAATAGCTCAACGGTTAAGAAGCGGACTGAATTCCGAAAGATCGGCAGTTCAAACTCCACCCGTGGCACTATTGTCGTACCCACTCCTAGCACAAGGTTTTAGCTTATTTTAAGGGAAAAGGAGAATATTAGGCATAATTAAAATGGCTAATATTATTCTTATAAGAAAAAATAATAATACAAATAGGTAAAAAGATTAAAAAAAAGTTATATCCTAGTTTCTACTCAGCGTAAATCTCCCGATTATCCCCAATGTTCGAATGTTTACTAAAAAAATTACTAATTTTTAGGTAGTTACTCTCTAGTTGAGCCCGATGGTACAACACGGACGGTACACTACTCGGCGGATGACCACACTGGGTTCAATGCTATAGTGCAGAGGACCGGACACGCTGTTCACCCGGTAAGCCAATACATTACATAATTAAAGAGGTGACCTAAACTTCTTGAATTGTCTAATTCTCACTAGTGAAGAAGCGCTGGAACAAAGGCGCAGAGTTCCTATCTATCGATATTCTACAAGAAATACTTTTTTTTTTTTTAAATTACTATTTCGATATAAAACGTCTCTCCGGAATTAGTTTCCATCAATCCATCCATCATTGCATGCCACCAGGCTTGGTTGCATCCAAGCTCTAGTCAATGAAAGAAAAAAAATAAAACAATCTTTGTTTGCGCTGCGAATGTAATATGTGCGCGTGGGTGTTTGCTCTGCTCACGCTCTTCGCTGCTTCCCGCAAATATATGTATGGTGATCGCACGGAGTAATCCAATCTGAAGTTGCAACATGGTGATCTGCGCAGGTACAACCAGGGACACAAGTCACAAGCCTAACTGAGATCTGTTTTGTATTTGGTACACTGCACTGTCATACGCCACGTGTACTACTTTGTTGCGACTACTTGTTTTGCGACCACTGTATCTGTTTAGTGCTAATGTGACGCCACTCGTTACAATCTCAGAGCATTCAAAAGACCTATATCTACTAAGCGGGTCAGTTTAAATTTTTGCAATTTCCTATTGAGATATGATTAGGAAAGTGATTTTCACTTCGTAACTTATTAAATAGAATATTGCACAAAGTGTTTCGACTCCATTGCCGTCCCTTGCGCAAAGCTAACGGTGCTTGTCGCATAAGGAAACGAGATATTTAGCCCGTTAATAACCCGGTAAACTTGGCAAACTATTTAAAAAAATCTCTATAAGGATCGGGGACATTTAGAACAGTCTTTTTGCGTATAATTTTTATTGCTTTCCGCCCAGCGATTTTATGTCTGGTTCGATAAACCTACGTCGATGTAAAACAAATTTTATAACAACATTGCAACTGAATGGGCTTAGGCTATAAAATAACATTTTGCTGACAATTTTGGCATTTATAGCCTAGTGATAAAATCAATAGAAATAAATCCCGGTTTGGTTGCAAAAAAAAGGATTTTGATCAACCCTTTAAGAAATTTTAATCACAATTTTATTAATATAGCCTCAATAGCTCAACAGTTACAAGAGTGGACTGAATCCAGAAAGGTTGCCGGTTTGAACCTCACCCGTTGAACTATTGTCGCACCTACTCCTAGCGCAAGCTTTACGCTTAGTTTGAGAATACAACTTAGGGGAATATTGGTCATTATTAAATTAGCTAATATTCTAAAGAAAAAAATTGGCATCGTTGAATAACTATTAATGTTCAATGCAGCGATGCTCGAGTAACTCTAACCTTCGATCTAGGTACTGACCTTGTCGCCTTTCCTAAGAAAACGTAAACGCTTTCTGCGGATGGGTTTGTAATCGTTTGATTTGGATTTGATGCTATTTTAAAATCAGGTGAATATTGACAAATTGCCGAATATAATCATGGCATGAACCCGTGTTTAATAATATAAGCTACATTATGATCTAGTTCATAAGCAGTGATAGCCTAGTGGTCAATACGTCATCGGCCTCCTAGCCGGGGGGGTCCAAGATTCGATTCCAGGCACACACCTCAAATTTTTCAGAGTTACCTATGTGCGTGCTAACCAATTATCACTTGCTTTAACGGTAAAAGAAAACAAAACGAGGAAACCTCCATGCCTGAGAGTTCTCCATAATATTTTCAAAGGTGTATGAAGTCTGTCAATCCACACTTAGCCAGCGTGGTAGACTATGGCCAAGTCTTCCTCATTCTGAGAAATACCTGTGTTCAATAGTGGGCCGGCGATGGGTTGATGATGGTGATAAAATAGACCTAAGTAACGCTGAGGTGTGGAATGCCCTTCCGGCGTCCGTATTTCCTGCCAAGTTTAACTTAAATACTTACCTTCAAGGCAAGTCTGAATAAGCTTCTTCTAGACAAGCGCGCTCCAACTTAGATCTCATCATTGTTTTATATTAGGCACGTTTGTATTCAAGCGCAAGCCTCTCACACAACAAAAAAATGCAATCATTGTATGGAATAAAACATTGTCTATATCATTTCAGGTGGTTGCACCAGTAGCACATTATGCGCCGGCGCCTACTCTTCTCGTATCATCTTACGGCCACCATGGCTAAAATATTGATGTTTCATCCTACCACGGCAGTACTCTAGTTTTATAACGTTCACAACGATTATAGCTGTAAGTAATTAGATGTAAGAAGACTAAAGGCATTAATGTGAAAACATCTTTCATGTTTGGTTTGGATGGATAAAGTGTATAAAGGAAAAGTGTCATGGATGCTTACAGTTTTTTTGTGTTCGAAGAAATTAGTTCTAAAATAAAAATGTATGATAGGTAATGCAGAAAAAGCTCTATTTTTATCCCAATAATATTATGTGCTTCGTCATTAAAATTGTATGATTTTAGGAAAACAGTGCATCTTAAGAAAATGTTGAATTTTCGAAGCGAAACCCAAAACTATTTTGTGTTTTTATGTATTTTAATTATGTTTGTATTATACATTTAAAATTTAACTTTAATGTTACCTATTTGATAGAAATGTCTTCCTATATTAGCATCTGAAGTAGGTACAAGTTTTGTATTACTATAATAAGTTGTAAGTTCATAAAATAAATATGAAATAATAATTTATAAGTAATAAAGAAAACTTTTTGTTTTATTATTATGCTCTCTCTAAATACAAAATTCAAAGCCCTGTCTGACTGAATTATATTATATCAACGCACAGCTTAAACCCCTGGTCCTAAAGATATGAAAATAACTAAACTTGTAAGATAATGTTTTAAATAAACTTTTTGTTAATGATTAACCTTATTTTGTGGTTGAAACACATAAGTATTAAAATTAAGAAACGGATACCACGATTAATTTGATAATTTTAATTTGTCGATATTTCGACTTAGTTGCATGAGTCGTGGTCACCGACGTCTACATTATATAACTTTTTTGTAAATATAATTAAAAATATAATAATTAATACTTTTTTGTTGTTTTTATTTTTATAGCTTTTTCCTGCGACTTCCGAGTGGATTCAGATTTTCATCGTTGCATTACGTCTCGATAATTCCCATTTGTCACCAGTCGCAGTAAGATACAAAACAAAACTTATTTTTAAAGTAACTGAAGAAAATCCTAAAATAAGATTGTGAAAAATTGCCGTCATAAATCTTTTGGTAGTGATAGCAATCTTTCCAACACTTTTGGGTTAGAGTTATATGAAAATCATCGTATAACGATAAAGCATAATACATTTTTGGGCAGTCAGATATAAAGTTAGGTAGTACTAAGTTAGTATAATAATGAGTTAGTATACTGTATAATACTAAGTTCATAATCCTCATGCTTCCATTTCTCAAACGAATTTACGTAGTCAAAGTAACGAAGAAACGTAAGTCATCAAACATTGTATCTAAGTACTAGTAGAGATTAGCAGTAATGCTTATCTAATCTATATCTTTATATCTAATCTATAAATAAGTAATTATATGTATTATATATTAGATAAGCTAATCAAATATAATAATTATTGAAAAAAACTATACCTATATAAAATTTCGGTAGAAACTTCGAATAATCGTATAAATGATATGATATGATAAAGAAATGTTATTACTTATACTGATAATATATTAAACTAGCTTATTCCCGCTCTCAGTTGCTTAGATAGCCTAGTGGTTAGGACGTCCGCCTTCTAATCGGAGGTCGGGGGTTCGATCCCAGGATCCCCACGCACCTCTCACTTTTCGAAGCTATGTGCGTTTTAAGTAATTAAATATCACTTGCTTTAACGGTCAAGGAAAACATCGTGAGGAAACCTGCATGGCTGAGAGTTCTCCATAATGTTCTCAAAGGTGTTTAGTCCATCGATCCGCACATGGCCAGCGTGGTAGACTATGGCCAAAACCCTTCTCACTCTGAGAGGAGACCCGTGCTCTGTATTGAGCCGGCGATGGGTTGATCATGATGATGATTCCCGCTACATCGTCCGCGTACACTACACGAACAATCCCGTATTTACCCCCTCAGATATGGGTCGAATTTTCAAAAACACTTTCTGATGTCATTTTATGAAAGTTGGCATGCAGATAGCTATTATTAATAGCTACCTGCATGCCATTCCGCCCTATTCGTCCAGTAGTTCGAGCTGTGCACTGATAGATCAGTCAGTCAGTCATCTTTTCCTTTTACATGTATTTAGAAGAAGTTCTAAATAAAATAGTAACCTTTTATATATTATTTAGATCTTCTATATTTAGAAGAAACCTAGAAGTTAGAAGATTTGATTTTATTTAGAAGAAGATCTAAATATCTTCTAAATAAAATAGTAACCTTTTATATATTACTAGCTGATGCCCGCGACTTCGTACGCGTGGATTTAGGTGCTTAAAAATCCTGTGGGAACTCTTAAATTTTCCGGGATAAAAAGTAGCCTATGTCCTTTCCCGGGTTGCAAGCTACCTCTGTACCAAATTTCGTCAAAATCGGTTGATCGGTTGAGCCGTGAAAAGGTAGCAGACAAACAGACAGACAGACACACTTTCGCATTATGGATATTAGTATGGATTTAGATCTTCTGTATAAATAATAAATAAAAGAAAGGTTTTACAGTGCAGATTTTACTTGGTATAGATATAATGCGGACCACGGATGTACCTACCTACCAAAAGATGTCCCAATTCTTCAAGAAAGTTTATAACTCCTTAATAAACTATATCCATATTTGACTTTGTGAATATATCGGTATTAAAGTTGGAAAATATTAGTTTGCTAAAACATAAACTATGGACCATGGTTTATTTAAATAGTAGACTTCGCATCATAAAATACTATCGTTTTATGGCTTATGACCATAGCTGGCAGATTGTTTGATTATATCTCCATATTTTATTGATCTCAATTCTCAAATACGAAAGGCAAAAGGATTTTAATCGTTGAAATTTTTATTTATCCGTCAAAGAAATACGTGTTAAAACACTCTATGAACCAAAACATAAAGTTTTATGTAAGTACCTACTAGCTGATCCCTGCGACTTCGTCCGCGTGGATTTAGGTTTTTTAGAATCCTGTGGGAATTCTTTGATTTTTCGGGATAAAAGCAGCATGTCATTCTCCGTCTTCAACTATACCCATACCACGAAAAATTTGATGTTTTTTTTTGAGTTTGTTTAGAAATTCCGTGAGAACCCTTTGATTTTAGATTTTTAAAATCTAAAATCATTTTCTGGGACAAAAAGTAGCCTATATCCGTCTCCGGGATATAAGCTATCTTCGTACCAAATTTTGCCAAAATCGGTCAATTAAATGGGCCCTGAAGAGCTAGCACACAAATAGGCAAACTTTCGCATTTATAAAATTAGTACGGATACTATTATAATTCAGGTATACGTAATAATGTAATGTAATGGAATAAAAAAAATCCATAGCAGCTATTAAGGATGTGTGATATAACTGGATTGAGTCATATTTTGTACGTTTTAAATATTTACAGAGACATTTCACAATAGCCCTTGACTTTCCGTGCTTCCCATCGCTTTCCTATATTGGCCGACGTCATTTTGTTACATCACGAACAACCCATCGCCGGCTTACTACTGAGTACGGTTCTCCTCTCAAAATGAGGTTTTGGACGTAGTCTACCACGCTGGTCAAGTGCGGATAGGCAAATTTCACACACCTTCAAGAACCTTGAAGAAGAATGGAAAACTCTCAGGCATACAGATTTTCTCACGATGTTTTACTTCAACGCTAAAGCAAGTGATATTTTTTTGCTTAAATAAAAGTATGCCTTTTAATTCCGAAAACTTAGAGGTGCGTGCCCGGGGTCGAACCCCGACCCTCCAATACGTCTAACTAAAAAATACTAGGCTATCACCGTTTTTCATATCGCCATAACTTAAAAATATTATTCATGTATCCTTTTGTTATAGAAAATAGAATCTGTCAACGTTTGCCTAAAATGTGCATTATAGCAAGGTGTAGGCGTTGCGAAGGTACTGTCGGCTATCTCTGAGGCGCCTTTTACGATAACATCGCGTTGTTTATTGCTAAGCCTTTAGGAGCGAAGATTGATAAAAGAGACCATAATTCTATTGTCATTTTAGCATGATGGAATACGTGATAGGAGAGAAAATTTGGAGAACGGAATATGAATGTTACTAATAAGGCAAATTCCAATTCAAAAAATATTTGGGAACTTACAAAAAATCATTAAGACTGACTTAATATTGAGGGTGATAAAAAATAACTATGTAAGTATTTTAAAAATACTCTTTCCAAAGCACTTCTAGGCAAGTGCGCCCACCTTAGACTCCATCGTCACATTTGTAGTGATTGCAGTCAAGTGCATGCCTATTTAGTTTAAAAAGAAGCAAAACGATATCTGTTTAAAGGTAGTTCATATAGAAAGGAATAAAACAACAAAAACAGAGCTTCCTCTTGTCTCCAATCTAACGGGAAAAACAATCCTAACGAAGATTTGTGGGATCTTCGTTAGTTCCCATAAATCGTTTAACTTGCAAATCCTAATTGAGTAGTCTTGTTTACAACAAAGCTACCGTTAACAGACCAAAAGAGTTTATCACCTCGTAAAATGTTCCTTATCCTGTGCCTAATGGTATGACATCACTGAAGACAAGGGTTACCATAAATATAAAATAGACCGAAATTCAGGACTAGATGTCAGGTGCCTATACGGGATAAAGATCAATCAGTGTTCTTGCGCCAAAATTACTTGACCTGGGGACTCGTTATGTATGGATCGTTGCATGGCTACTTGTGATTATTTGTAGTATAGGAGCCCAAGAGGCGTAATAGGGATTTACTCGAGCGTCGTGGGGACCTATTGGATGGTGAAGATTAGGTGCTAAAACGAAAAAAACGTTATTATTATGATGTAAAAAAATAGTCGCAAAGAAATACTCGAGCGGTCCAGATGTTAATGTGTATGCGCCCCACGTATTTCTGTTAAATGTTAGCGGAAAAGTATTTATCTGCTGGTTTGCATGGTGGGGTGGCCGTACGAAGGGGTAAAAGGGGGCGCTCCATCTTAGGCTGCATCAGCATTTGCCACCAGGTCTGATTGCAGCCAAGCGCGAGTCTATAAATTTGGGCTTCCCTACCATTACTTCAGATACATAAATTTAAATACGTTTGCAGCATAAAAGCTTAAAAAGCTGTGTGCTAAGTGTCAATAATTACTCTTGTTCTTGTATAATTGTGCAGCCGTGCTCTCGTCGATTTAGATTTTTCTATCTTTATTTATCTTTGTAGGAATCTTCCTCTCATATGAAACACCCGAACTTTCTTCTAGACCTGCTCTTGAGAAGCAAGAGTAGAGTCTATTCCTAGGTTTTCTCCGTCTTCCTCTTTCATGTCTTTTTTGTATCTTGCCTTAAAGAGGCGGCATGCCCAATTTTCGATTTTTTAGGAACTATTGAAGCTTCAGATACTTATAGTGATTCTAACAAAAAAAAAATTAAAAATATTATAGATCAATCCCTTCTTAATAGAATATAGGTAACAAAACATTAATTTTATTAAAAAGTATTATTCAAATCTTAATTCTTGCAGAAGACGTTTTACTGATTTCACGCTTTTAAGTGAAACTTCGGCCACACATTTAATAACAAAAAATTGTAGAAAGTGACTTATTAAAAATACCAATATTATGAACACACTCACAATATTTTTATAAATCCATCATACCCTGGTACTTAGATCAATCTTTGTACTGAGGAGGAATTCCATTTATTTTTTGCTAAAACATATTCCTGGGTATATGATGGTAACCCTAGTTAACGGATATGGACGGAATCGCCTTCACCCACAAAATCGCAACTGGCTCGTTTTTGCCGGCTAAAAATCACTAAAAGGAGACGTCCGTTGAAAGTTCACGCATGTCCACAACGTCCTTTTGCGAGTTTACACATACACTTCCTAGTCTATGAGCTAACCTTCAAGTTGCCTTGTGATATTGCGAAGCCGAAATGGATTTTTCATTTTCTTCACAGGTAAACAACTTTATATTTTTGTTGTTAATTTGTTTATAGCTATAATTAATATTTTTAATTTTTTTTAAATCAAAATACCTAATCTTATTGCGATATTTATTAAAAAAGAAACAAAATTAAAATACTATGGGTGCTATGACCACTGCAGAGACTGTTATGAATACAAATGGATTGCAATAAATATTGTACCGCAAATACATCATATGGGATCAATCATCAAATGGACGCCAGACAAATGTCTGGCATTACTCACTAAGATGTTAGTATTTAAAAACAGATATCAAATTAATTTATTCTAGATATATAGATACATTGATAGATACTGATAAATTATCAGCTAGAGATCGGCTGCGAATCTGTATAAGTACTTACTATCTGTATAATTTTGGTTACCAGGTCGGGCATATAATCTTTACTTCTGTCAGAGTGAACTACTTCTGTTCTGTTTCAGATTCTACTTGTAGTGGCTGTGTTATGGAATAATGAAGTCAACCCAGCACCAAGATATAAGAGGCTCAGTTTAGCTTCACAAATGCCTAGCTATTACTATACAAATATTGACGGTAGGTTTATTACACTTTTACATATTTTCAGGGTTCCGTACTTCAAAAGGAAAAGGAACCCTTATAGGATCACTTCGTTGTCTGCCTGTTTGACTGTCCGTCTGTCCGTCGTGTCTGTCAAGGAAACCTATAGGGTACTTCCCGTTGACCTAGAATCATGAAATTTAACAGGTAGGTAGGTCTTATAGCACAAGTAAAGGGAAAAATCCGAAAACCGTGAATTTGTGGTTAAAACACAAAAAAAATTAAAATTATTTCATGGACTAAATAAGTAGTATTTTCAATTTTCAAAGTAAGAAAACTATATCAAGAAAGGGCTTTGACTGTACATTCTAAAACCGATTTTTATTTATTTTATGCATAATAGTTTTTAATTTATCGTGCAAAATGTCGACAAAATACGACTGTAATACGAAACCTTCGGTGCGTGAGTCTGACTCGCACTTGGCCGGTTTTTTTTTACACAAGAAACTTTATACCAGAAGAAAGTTTAGTACCTACAAAAATGTACCACTTAACATAACATTACTATTTCCATCATTCATTTGTAATGTCATACCTATCACACGATCTAATATACCAAAATTATTAAAACTAACATGGTACTTCAGTTTTTAGACGTCTGTGAACATTTGTTCTGTATTCTGAGGTGAACAGAAATTATATGGAGTTAAAATAATGTTCTTTTTTAGCTAGGCTTTTGTTTGTATCTGACGAGAGTTCATCCACTCCTATATTTTTTTCTTATCTCTATTGAAATTTAACATATTTCAACTTTGCTATAATTAAATAATGATATCAATTTTGAAACAGGTCATCCTGGTACATATGCCTTTGGTTACAACGTCTTTGATCCAGATACAGGGAATACTCAGTATCGTTCTGAGGAGAAATACCCCAATGGAACAGTAGTTGGAAGTTACGGGTACATAGATCCACGAGGCAGATCGCGTCGCGTAGATTATGAGGCTGATGAAAAGGGCTACAGGTAAGATTAAATGTGAAATTTTAAATAATAATGGATATTATTTATAACATTATAAAAATAACTACCAAAGACCTCAATGAGTATGATTCTCTATGTTGTGCTCTAGTACTCATAATCTAATGCGAGGCAGCGCCTGTCGATTTATATCTTTGAACATTTGCGTTTACAAGTTGCTAATTTAGAATTTATACAACAAGGTGCATTAATTTATGTCTATAAAATTTAGGTAATAGAAAAAGAAATAGAAATATAAATATTTTTATTTAATTAAACTTTTACAAGTACTTTTGAGTCGTCAAATGCATCTACCACCGGATTCGGAATGCCTTCAGAGTTTCGGTATATAAGTAGGTACATAAGGTGATACAGATTTTAATGTGGACCATTATACATGAAATTTAAAACGCGCTTTTTGAATCCTCCTAAATTTATTGTACACATTCTATAGAAACAAAATATTTTTTCCAGTTTTAAATATATTTTTGTGACCATTTCAGAATAATGAACGAAGCTCCTCGAAGACAAAATTATGTAGAGCAATCAACCAAAGAAGATAGTCCTTCCACTGAAAAATCAGTATCATGGACTCGACCAAGGAAGCCGAATAAAAAGAAAGTAAACAATTTAGTTAACAAACCTTCAGAAGTATTAGAGCCGCCTTATTAAATGATAATATTAAATGAAGTCATTAAAATATTTATTGAAATATTTGATTTGTTTCATTGGAAGATAATTCAACTTGGAGAAGTAGTTTTATTTCTCGAGGAATGTAAAACAAGTTCTTGTGATCTCGCAAAAAAACCTTCTTTACCAAAATTTTTTGAGATTTTTTTAAAATGGTTGTGCTTTGGTTGAGTAGTATTTTGTCATAATTGACAATTCTTGTAAACAACGTGGTGCACTCGGTGCACTCTCATTGATTTGCTCATTGATTATATTTTATTATTTCTTGGAAGGATTTAAAAGAAGAATGATTATGAAGTGTAAAAACTTATGTATCTGCTTATTGCTGTTGTTTACAGAAGCTGAAAGTAAGCATTTTATTTTAATATAATTTCAATAAAGCAATGAAATCAATTTCTACTATTTAGAGATCATCACAGGAGGATACATTTGGAAACATACATAACAAGACATCAATAACATAATGTGACGAAACTTATCTCGTGAATATTCACTACTGGAGATTTTCTTGGACAAAAAAAGCTTAGATCCATCCGCGAATTGCAAGCTATCTCTGTACCTTTCCTCAAAATCTGTTGAACGGATGAGCCGTAAAAACTTTGCAGATAGACAGACAGACAAGCACAATTTCACATTTATAATATTAGCTATGGGAGTAGTTGTGAATGGGTGAATTATAATAGTTAAATATCTAATGATTTTTGATTTATATTTAGGTTATCCTATGAAAAGAGGTGATGAGGATAGCAAGCTTGATAACAACAATGAAAAGCGATACCCTAATGGCACGGTTGTAGGAAAGTACACCTATAAAGACAAAGAAGGAAATCCTATAGAAGTAAAATATTTTGCGGATGACTCTAGTTATGGGTAAAATTTTTAAGTATTAAGGTTGCTCTCATTCTATAGACCAAAAAACAATTATTAAGCAAGAGAAGTAAAATAAGTGTTTTATTTCATAATAAACCCATCGAACCTCTTCAGTATAAAGACAAATAAGAAATACTTTGCAGTCGACAGGTAAAAAGTTCAATGCTTCTTGATGTTATATGAAATAGATGAGAAACATAATAGGCAATACGATTATGTTTGTATAGTAACTTAATCATAGAAATGCTTTGCTAGACCAGTAGGTAGGTACCGCTTGTAATTGATCTGTAGATTTATCCTTCATATTTTTCTTTTTTAGCGTTGAACTTAAAAGTGTTAAAATTTTCGATGCAAATTCTGATAATAAAATGCAATTTAAGTTACCCAAGCTCGAGAGTATGATGTCTACAGAAGATATGTTTCAACCACTAGAAGAGATGAGTACAGTTAATGCATTATTCAATAAAGAATTTAGAAAAAATAAGACTTACAATCCACTTGAAGTTTTCAATAACAATCCAAATAAAATAAATCGTTATAAAGGCTCTCATAAAGTCAATGATGATTATGAGATATTCTTAGAGAACGATCTAAAGAACACAGAAAAATGTAACAAAGAAAAAGTAAAAGTGTATTTCGATAAAAATAAAAGGAAAACTCGGAATGCGCCTTATCATTATAAACAATCTGACTATTGCGAACGATTTTGATAGTTACTTTTAAACAGGTTCCAGGTTATTGATTTTGCATTAGCTTATTGCGATTATTGTGAATAAAATTTTAATATAAAATATAAAACTTGTTTTAATTTAAATAGGCTCACAAATATTTTATTATCATTTTGTAGAATATTAATACTAATAGTAATTCTGCCAGTTGGTACTCTAAGTACTAATAGCTCAGAATACATAATTATTGTTCTTAGTTTATTTTCAGATACTAAGAGAATTTAAATCACACATACAAATACCAGAGTTTGCTTTTTATCGAGAAGAGATAGAGAAGAAAATAAATGCACAGTTACAATTTGCTATGATTCCATTTAAAGCTTCCATTTAAGTAATAATGCCTCCACTTGAATTTTTGAAAATTTACGTGTTACGTGCTGTACTTACATACTTCAATATTCAACTCATCGAAAATGACATACCTTTGGTCAGGTGATAACTGATAAGGAGGTCAAAGATTCCTTTGAACTACTTAATAGGCAAATATTTTTAAGTAAGACATTATACCTCTGTTGTACTCTTGGTAATCTGTTGTATCGTTCTGTTATAATCATGAGTTATTTCATATACCTAAAGGATAAATATAGTGAAGGTAGCTAAGTATAATATTATTGATAGATAGAATAAAAGCTGGTTCAACGTCAATTGACTAGGTGACAAAAAGCCCAACCCAACTGGTGATCCAGTTCAATTGAAGCCATTTTGTGGGACATCTCTAACTCTATAGATATTATGACAACTCGCTGATAAGAATTAAGAATTATTGACTTAGGCCACGGCGTAGACGGCTGTGCTTCATATTTTGGATTTGTTTATAATAAGGTTTATAAAGTAAGTAGTTACAACGAAAGTGAAGTTTAACTTGCGACGAACTTGTTACTGCAATTAGGACTCGAGGTGAATGCGAAATGAAAACTGGATGCGTAATCGTATCGACTCGGATATTATGTTAGCGATCATCACGCTCTAAATACGTTCTTTGTTTAAACAAGTTTTGTTTTGTAGTTCGACTTCAATAGTTAGATTAAAAATATAAACACAAACCTTTATAAAATCTGCCAAGGAACTGTATGAACATACTTAATATTATTTTCTACAGTTGCTGCAACTTGATGTAAACAAATATTTGGACATTGAAAAAGTTTTGCGGTTTTTACTAAATATTTTTATAATAATTTAAAAAGTCTCGATGTTTTCGACTAAAATTGTGCCTGCAAAAAGAAGCCTTAAATGAACTTATAATGACAATAAAATAAGACTCGTTTGTGACTGCTATAACTACGTATGACTTATTACGTCTATAATATTACGCTTGTATTATACAATTGGCTATAAAGATTTTGTATCATGTGGATCTAAATAATTTCATTTTATGAATCCAAGCCATTATTCGCATATTATTTCATTCATGAGATTTTAAGAGATAGGCAAATATAAAATAGGTAGGTAAATTATATAGGTAGGTATCGTTATTCCTTTAATAATAAATCATTAAAGGAATAGCGATTGAGGATATGGACACCAGCGCTGCTGGCGGCTCAAATTCGAATAAAAGTTTTTTTAATTAGTGTTTACGTAGGTATGTAAGTAACTAAATGAGAGTACTTAGGTTAAAAAATTAAACCTTTTTTTTATTTGTAAGCAAACAATAAAAGCTAATAAGAGCAACAAATCCAGTAGCTTCCAGCCAGCAGGCCGCCGCCACTGGCTTTGGCGTGCACCTAAAATCGATTAGTATGACCTCCTTTGAAATAGTCAACATTTACAGCACTTCGCCATAAGCTGAAGCATACCAAACAGCTATGGTCTTCTAACAATATGTCACTAATACGCGAAGCTTGTTACGCAATATCGCAGCCCACTTTCCACAATGAGTCGTGAAACGTTTAAAATATATTTCATAAATATTTATACTTATTTATTACAAACGTTCCAATTTATGAAGTAAAACTAGTGCGTCTTTTACTTATATACTAATACTTAATAATCAAAAAGTATGACTTTAAGCAATAACGATTTATACCTACGAGTACGTCTAAAAATGACGAAGTATCTTTTCGAAAACCTGGTAACAGGAATGAAAGAGGATTTTTGCGCAACATGGACAAGCTTTCCGACTCTGAGTCGAAATTACAGTTACATAAATCAAGTTTTTATATAAGGAATTGTTTTATCTACATGGGAGCGGGAGCGATTGGTCATTACCCAACAATATGAGGGAGGAAGCCCAAATCACATTACAATGTGCAATTTCATCTACTCAAGGTTGAGATCTCATCAGGATCAGGATCTTCAGTAATGAAGGGACGATCTGAGACATAGAGAAGCTTTTTTAAATATAGTTGAAAAGTCCGATCCATATTATTTGTTATACCTGCCTATTTTTAAATTCTTAGTAAATGTGTTATTGGTAAATTAAATATTACTTTTATAACATTAGTATCTAAGTACCTAATAGAAATTTAAAAGAGTGGTAAAATCGTTATAGAATCGAAGAGATTTTTATCGTTTCAATGTATTCAACACAATTGAAGCGATACTCATTTCCCACGAAGTACTTGCCGCGTTCGGAAGGAAGTAAATGCCTATATACGTTTTTGCCCAATGTTGCATCTATAATTTGATTATCCAATAGTATTGACGATAATAAAATTGTACGTACTGTTTTCTTTTTCTCTTTTACTTGTACAGCGACAAAAAGAGAGAGAGCAATATAACCATACTTTGTATGTAGTACGATAATAGGCACTGTTACAGATTATATTATTGTTTCTTGCAGTATGATTCTGTTGAAAGGTATTCTACCCACATTGTTTGAGATGTTAGGCATTTTCTAAGTGAATCGTGACATAATCAGAGCATAAGATTCTTTGTTTACAATATGACAATATTTGATTTTATTAGTTTTATGCAGGAGTAGGATAAATGATGCCCGCGGCTTCGCCCGCATGTGTTTAAGTTTTTTAAATATCTCGTGGGAAGTCTTTGATTTTTTGGGATAAAAAGTAGCCCCCGGAATGCAAGCTATCTCTGTACCAAATTTTGTCAAAATCGGTTAAAGGGATGCCTTTATAAAGCCCCTGGGAACTTTTTGATTTTCCGGGACAAAAAGTAGCCTATGATCGTCCCCGGCATAAAAGCTATCTCTAATAGAAAAAGAGCCAGCGCATGCCAGACCTTCGTTATTTTATAAAAGCTGAAAGTTTTCTCTGCATATTATGTCCCCAATACAGGAACTAACGATCAGCGACTATGAACCATGGTCCATGGTGGCTTTGGGAGATAACAGGTAATAAAGTTGTAAAATTTTACGTCAAAATATAAAGTCTAATTTATCTCTATATTAATCTACCAGACACCCTTAGTTTAAGGGTGGTTTAAGTTTAAAGGTAAGGCCATACGCGCTGGCCAGGTTGGCAGACATATTTAATTTTATAAAATACTAGCTGACCCGGCGAACTTCGTTCCGCCTAACAGTCGATTCAATTTTTTTTTTTTAAATATCAATTCACTATCAGAAATTCTAAAATCCCCACGATTTAGGACTTCAGTACTTTGCAGCATCAGGATTGAGGAGTTAGGATCCGAATTTCAATGATGTAGCCTATGCTTGGTACCTAAAATAATTTTGCATCATCCGCAATTCCTGAAACATTATAGTTTAGGAGTGCTGTACCCTACATCATCAGGGTTGAGGAGTTGAGACTTGAAGTCTGAGAATAAAGTCGTTGCTTGGTACCTACAATATGAATTCACTATGAACACTTCCTGAATCTTGATAACTCAGGCGGGCAGTAACCCTGCAGCATCAGGATTAAGGAGTTGAATACAGAATTTTTTATGTGACCACCACGAAAACTTTTTTTGTTGATTTTTATTGTTTTTTGCAAATCGGTCCAGAAACCTCGAAAAAATTGATGTAGAAAAAAGAACCACCTCCTTTTTGACAGTCGGTTAAAAACCGATGACCTTGAAATATTTAAGGAACAATTTTTAAAATATCCCCTTTCTAACAAAAAAAGAATGAATGAAATCGGACTACGCGTTAATGAATTACAACTCAGTATACATTTTAACTTTTATCCCCTCTCCTACGGGAACCATGCTGAATTTCGGGATAAAAAGTATCCTATATTATTCCTCATAGTATGACCTCAAATCGTACCAAGTTTCATTGGAATCCATTCAGTAGTTTCAGCGTGATGCGCGGCCGTGATACAGACAGACAGACAGACAGACAGACAAAAATGAAAAAAATTACAGTTTTGGGTTCAGTATCGATTATAGAGTGCCCTCGAAAAAAAAATTTCAAAATATCTTCAATGTACAGAATGTTACAGTTTTATTATAAGTATATATGTACAGAATTTGACCTGTTACAGTTTTATTATAAGTATATATATATATATATATATATATATTGATGATATTCTAACCATTTGTTTTGCTTCTACGTACATACTCTGCTCCACATCTGCTCCATAACAGATCGCTACTTTGCCAGCTAGCAGATGACAGATTGCCGGGAACAAATTTGACATTCTGATGGGAGAATTTGCTGAGATCAGTTAAAATTAAAAGAATAACAAAAAGCAAAAATATAAAAACTAGATTTAGATTCCTTCACAGAAAATAATGTTTTCTGTAAAAGAATTAATGTTGTCTTATGTCCAATCTGAAAATGTCCTTTGAGACATTATCTTGACTCGATAAATATAGGAGAGACCTGTAAGAGCTTCCAAATATGTTTGTTAATTTATTAGGATTCCGTACCTCAAAAGGAAAAAGGAACCCTTATAGGATCACTTCGTTGTCTGTCTGTCTGTCCGTCCGTCGTGGCTGTCAAAAAACCTACAGGGTACTTCCCCTTACCTAGAATCATGAAATTTGGCAGGTAGGTGGTCTTATAGCACAAGTAAAGAGGAAAAACCGGAAACAGTGAATTGTGGTTACATCTCAAAAAAATTAAAATGTGTTCATGAACAAATAATTAGTATTTTCAACTTACAAAGTAAGATTACTAGGTATACCAAAGGGCGTATCACACCTGTAGATTATAAAAAGATTTTTATTTATTTTCACGCATATTAAGTTTTTGATTTATCGTGTAAAATGTCGAAAAAATGCGACTGTGGTAAGGAACCCTCGGTGCGTGAGTCTGACTTGGACTTGGCCGGTTTTTTTATTTATCTGTACTTCGAGTTCTTGTTTATCTAATATGGTGGTGTATATGTAATGGATTTGGGTTGACACTTTTGTAAATAAACAATAGATCCACGATCTAGTATTTTTTCTATCGCTTACCCACCCACCCTTTCTACAGACATATATATTCTCAAGTAGAGTTTCACTTAACACACACGTTTACTAACCTTCTTTCGAACTACTTGATTATTTAACTCCTGTAATATAGTTTAGTGAATTAACTTTTAGTAACTGTGTGATAATAAATAAATAAAATGGCCATTAAGGTAAGCCATGATATAAATATAAATAATTAAGGACATTAAGTAGGTATAAGTCACGCAAATTGCTAATACGCGTGGCCACCATTTTACTATGACACAACATACCTGACTAATGACATACCTACCTAATAATTCATACTCTCCATACTTAATACTTATTATAAATACGAAACTGTGTCTGTCTAGCTACTAGCTTTTCACGGCCCGACAATATAACCGATTTACGACACACGCTACTTTTTATCCCGAAAAATCAGAGTTCTCACGGATTTTTTAAAAACACGGAATTTTTAAGCGGACGAAGTCATGGGCATTATCTAGTAGAAAATATTTTTATTCACATACACTTTTACAAGTGCTTTTAAATCGTCAAAATAATTTACAATATTAATTATTTATTTGTCATATAAAAAGATAACTTAGGTATTGAATATTGATCCTTTTGGGATATTAAAGTTCAACCTCACGTTTTACTTCATTCATATCCAATGCATTTATAAAGTCATCTATACCAGACCATAAACTCAGGGCAGATTTCACGAAATGAAAATGGAAAAAGGAAATCATCGCAAAAGATGTAGCTAAAAAATAACAGGATAATCTATAGCAATGAATAAGAGGCATTACTATTTTAAAATTATTGTTACAATTAATAAAATTCTGTTAATACTAACAGGCTAAAAACCTATGTCCTTCCCCAGGATGCAAAGCTATCTCTGTATCCAATTTTGTTAAAATCGGCTGAACAGATGGGCCGTGAAAGGTTAGCAGAAAGACAGACAGACATACACACTTTCGCATTTATAATATTAGTATGGAATCTATTCAAAAAGAGGAAAATGTCTTAGAGACAAGAGAAAACACTGAAAAAATTAATACGTAACCAGGTAATACGCGGGTTATTGAAAGTGTGTGGGAAATTGTTCAAAAAAGAGACAAAGTGCCTTTGTGTCTTCGAAAACCCATTAATACAACAGACTATTGTTAATCACATAATGGACGCGTTATCCCATAGTGCGAGCAATGACATAATAATATGGGGTTTGTTATGAACCAATTCTAAGTTGGCGCGTTTTCATCTCAAAGTTTACAGTTGCATACCTGTAAGTTAGTTTTCGTCATAGTTCATTCTCCTCGGGGTTCAGCATCATATCATAATCATGATCAATCCATCGTCGACTGAGCACGGGTCTCCTCTGCGAATGAGAATGGTTTGGCCATAGTCTACCATGCTCGCCAAGTGCGGATTGGCAGACTTCACATTGGTACCTTTGAGAAGGTTTCCTCACGATGTTTTTCCGTTCCGTTATCCGATAACCTTCCGTTATCTCACTTCAACTGCCTGATATGCTACTGATATACTGCATCATAATTTACTATGATGAATCGGAGTTATCTGAAATGTGCAACACTCATATTTATGCAAAGCTTGGATCTGCTGAGGATCTATTAGAAATTTTTTCGAAGCATAACGTAGCGATTACGCGGGAAGCTTAGAAGCTTACTAATAAGCTCATACCTACTTCCATCACCATTAAACGTCTCTTACAGGACGTAGATCTCTTGTAGGAACTTCCACATGCCACGGTCTTGTGCCTCCTACATCAAACAATTCTCTGCGAATGAGGATATCCATAGGAGAATCAGAGTAACTGATACAGTTCAACTGGTTGCGATGCTGAAGGGACAATGGGCACGGCATATTATAGTTCGAAAAACCGACAGAGTTACGGTCCCAAGGTGCTAAAAATATGGCGACCCTGCTTTGCTCAAAAAACGAAGGAATGGAAACGTGTATTCATCTTGTTTTCTTATACTATTTTCACTTGCACAGTCATTTCAAGTTTGTTCTTCTTTACTTTTCAGCACGTGCTCATATCATCAGCGTTAATAGTTTGCGTGTATGGAAGAGTGTTCACATACCTGCGACCGGTGGACCATCAGCCGTCAGCGACCTTCTTCCAGCCCAAGATTACCTACGACGTGCACCACCATATTCCTGAAGATGAGCACGTTGATTACTACGTGAGTACTTACTTATTCTTTTCATTCATCATCATGATCAACCCATCCCCAGCTAACTCAGAGCTCGGGTCTCCTCTCAGAATGAGAAGGGGTTTGGCTATAATCTACCACGCTGGCCAAGTGCCGATTGGCAGACTTCACACACCTTTAAGAACATTATGGAGAACTCTCAGGTATGCAGGTTTCCTCATGATGTTTTCCTTTACGGATAAAGCAAGTGATATTTAATTGCTTAAAACACACATAACCCCGAAAAGTTAGAAGTACATGCCCGAGATCGAACCTCGACCTCCCGAATAGGAGGCGGACGTCTTAACCACTAGGCTGTCACCACTAATTCCTCATTATAGGTACTTAATAATGCTCTACCTCAGTTTAACTTCTCGCCCCAATCGTCGTCTAGGTGGAATTTTTCAAAAATCTTGTCTTAGTGAGGGTCTGTTATAAAGAAAAGCTATATATACATTTGTAATTTCTTGGACCAGCGGGCGGTTCGAACTGTAGATGATAGTCAGTCGATTTTAGAAAAATAAAAAATAGTGTTTACGAGCTGGTAGTAATAATTTCATGATTCGGTCATGATTTGATCGTCGGGATCGTTAAGGACGTGCTTAGGGCGCCTTTTGTCAGGGAGGTCGTTTCGGTCGGGGGTGTAGATTACATTTTTTAACAAATATTCCGATAGAGCTGTGAGATTGTTAGCATAAAGATTGTGCAACTCAGTAGAAAATGTTTCAACTCAGTATTTTATGTATAAAAAAAGAAAGTGTCTATGGGACATAACGTGTAATTTTAATATTATGTGAACATAGTGTTGCGGAAAGGAGTATAACATTATTTAACTAATCAGTAGGTTATGACCAAGCAAAATCGTTGTGCGTCTAAGAACTCTAATACAGTTAGCATCAAACTCTGACCACCAATAAAAATCACAGTGGGTTGCACAAGTTAGAATTCATACCTCCATGATTAGGGTTAAAGGTAAAATTACCTATGGTCCAAAATTATCAAATCCTGACTTAGGTACCTATGCAATTTTTTTACAGACGGTCAATGTTTAACCGTAACCTTACTTCAATAATTACCTAGTCTGTCATGTAACTGGACCTAAGTTTAAATGTAGTAGTAATACGTACCTAACTACCTAGTTAGTTACTCGACTTTTCGGGACATTTGACTTCTATTTATCCGTAAACCTTTAACTCGACTTCTCGAATAACGACCCTGGATATGTCTGGATTTATAATTTAACATCTCCATGGATTTTACATTGAGCAGATTTATACAATAAGAACTTTAGCCTTAACTTATGAGTTCTAAGGTTACCGAACTATCTCTATGTTACCGAACTACCTGCTAAAAACATCAATGTCATTTCTTCGAATACTATTCCCATTGTTGACTCTGACTTAACAGTTGACAAACAATAGGCAATTGTCTCATTAAGGTTCTAGTATATGCCCATGTAGTTATAGGAAACATCATCCGAAGATAAATAGGAAGTTATGGAAAATATGATACTTCCTACGATCGGTTTCTTCCTTTGTGACGATACCAAGCTATACCTACTACTAGTAAAATTATTCTATTAGACTACTCTACCTTTGCTCCGCAATTTCATCAGCGTGAATTTAGGGTTTTCAAAGATTCCTTTGGAATTTCACCAAATTCTTTCAGTGGAGGTTTCCATTATAAAAAGAATTTACATCCAAAATTTCAAGTCTTTTTTTATCATCAATACTTATAATAAATAATTTAATAAAATTGATCGAATACTATTAATTTGCTAATTCAAATTATTGAAGAAGATAATATTATGACCAAAACTGATAGCTTATCAGAGATAAATAAATGAACCGTGGGAGAACCAAAGTAACAGACATAGCTCAACGAGTTGCAAAGCAAAGTAGCAATAGGCAAGGTACATAGTTGGAAAAACCAGCAGAAATAAATAGCACCGATATATGGATTACATCCATAAAATATCAGTTTCACTTTTTGTTTTAAGATCAACAATAATTTGTACACCGGTTTTATCATTATTTACTTACTTCAAGAGAAATTGTTTACGTAAGAGTTTCTAAACATAACCCATTTCTGAGGAATATACTTAGGTAGTTTCTATCTGCAAAATATTATAAATATGGACACATTTGATAAAGAACATTTTTATTAAAAAAAATATTAAAAGAAACGTATCAAAGCATGGAATTCATCTTTATGATACTCCAATTAGTACCTACTATACTAAATGCAACAGTATGTTTATTCATAGGTTTGTCCTTCAATCACATCGCAACGGAGAAACGGATCGACGTGATTTGTTGCATGAACATAGTTAAAGACCTGGAGAATGACATAAATGGTGTTTTATTCCGAAAAATTAAACAGTTTATACGATACTAAAACAAAATGATACATAATATTTTTTTACAGGCATACCCGAAATATGTGTTCAAATACGGAGTGAATGATTTCCACACTGGTGATATCAAGACGCATCACGAGAGTAGAGACGGGGACCTCGTCAAAGGTAGGCAATTTTTTTAACACCATCTTTTAGACCTTGATTATACTTTCCTTATTTTTATTATATATACTAGCTCACCCGCCCCGGCTTCGCTCGGGTGGAGTATTTCGGACTGGGAGTGTCATCGTGAAGCCGTTGCTTGATACCTAAAATATCAATTCACTATCAGAAATTCTAAAATCCCCACGATTTAGGACTTTAGTACTTTGCAGCATCAGGATTGAGGAGTTAGGATCCGAAGTTCAATGATGTAGCCTATGATTGGTACCTAAATTAATTTTGCATCATCCGCAGTTACTGAAACATTATAGTTTAGGAGTGCTGTACCCTACATCATCAGGGTTGAGGAGTTGGGACTTGAAGTCTGAGAATAAAGTCGTTGCTTGGTACCTACAATATGAATTCACTATGAACACTTCCTGAATCTTGATAACTCAGGCGGGCAGTAACCCTGCAGCATCAGGATTAAGGAGTTGAATACAGAATTTTTTATGTGATCACCACGAAAACTTTTTTTGTTGATTTAAAAAAAAAATTGCAAATCGGTCCGGAAACCTCGAAAAAATCGATGTAGAAGAAAGAACCACCTCCTTTTTGACAGTCGGTTAAAAACCGATGACCTTGAAATATTTACGGAACAATCTTTAAAATATCCCCTTTCTAACAAAAAAAAAAATGAATGAAATCGGACTACGCGTTAATGAATTACAACTCAGTATACATTTTAACTTTCATCCCCTCTCCTACGGGAACCATGCTGAATTTCGGGATAAAAAGTATCCTATATTATTCCTCATAGTATGACCTCAAATCGTACCAAGTTTCATTGGAATCCATTCAGTAGTTTCAGCGTGATGCGCGGCCGTGATACAGACAGACAGACAGACAGACAGACAGACAGACAGACAGACAGATAGACAGACAGACAGACAGACAGACAGACAAAAATGAAAAAAATTACAGTTTTGGGTTCAGTATCGATTATAGAGTGCCCTCGAAAAAAAATTTTCAAAATATCTTCAATGTACAGAATTTGACCTGTTACAGTTTTATTATAAGTATTGATTGATTGATTTGATTTAGCATATTTTCTTATGATTGCCATCTCAACCTGTCGGTGTCTATACCTAATTCTGATTAATATTTGAAATTTATCTTTTTACTCTAACGATAGGTACTTGAACGATTTTCTATTTATTTATTTTTTATTCTAAAAGGAAACGCTTTGTTATCGGGTCTGACGTAAATGTAATAATAGTTAATTAGGTCTTAATCAATCAACCAACTATAAAACAATTATATTAGTCCCGTTTTTGCACGCATATTATATCACAGCACATAACTGTTTATTTAACAGTGGCCTATTTTTATAATTATTGCGAAGGAATTTTTTATTTCATGTAACCGATAGAACTGGTTGTTTTATTCTGATCACTTGACAGACTAGCCAACGTTAAAGAAAAGAAAATTCGTTATTATTTATTTGTTCATATTATAATCACGTTTAATAGGTACATCATAGATACATACATACATTTTATTGTTATTGTAATGTAATTTTATGTAATTAAATCCAATCTACTGAATAATAATAATTAACTAGGTACCCTATAATAAAAAAAATCTTTTTATACCGTTGGCTTCCCATTTAAATATGTAATACATACATATTAGTAAATAGCATGGACATGGAAAATAGGTAGGTACATAGTAGATAATACAGAACTGATGACGAATAAAATATTATAATGTAAGTAAGTAAGTCCCTAAGTCAGTCCTTTCATCCCGTCTCGCGGAATCCACGGGGGACCGGAAGGCTGGCAGTTACCTCGGTCAGCATATTAGTCTGGCCATTCAACGAGGTAACGCTATCAGCGTTCTGGGCACCCTGCCTCGTTGCGGTGGTTTAGATGATATTTTCGATCTGTAATTTTTACGTTCAATTGTAATTTTTAACTTCTGAATAAATATTTATAGTAGGTACTCATCTATAATATAAAAATGAATCACTAAATGTGTTGCTAATCGCAAATCTCGAGAACAGCTGAACCGATTTCACTAATTCTTTTTTAATAATATTCCTTGAAGTACGAGGATGGTTCTAACGGAGAGAAAAATTTAAAAAATTTGAACCGACTGTTAGGCGGAACGAAGTTCGCCAGGGCAGCTAGTTAATAATAATTAATGTAGTTGATGATATTATGCTGATTTTTTGGTCTGTGACAATAACACAATATGTTTAAGTGCCAAGGTGCCTGCTGGTGCAAACATGGTAGTTTGTTTAAATGAAATCAAGAGAGAAAATAACTTATTATGTATTTAACTGCGAACTGTTTTGGAATTTTATTTAGTGCAATTACACCGTTTCGTTCGCCAGCTTCTTATTATTATGTATTTTATTTTTACAGGCCAATACACATTGGTGGAGCCTGACGGCTCAATCCGCACCGTGGACTACACCGCCGACAAGCACAGCGGGTTCAATGCGGTGGTGCACAAAACAGCACCCCTTTCATCCCACGACGGCCACCTTTAACATTTTACTAAGCTACCTGTCAACTTAGTGTAAAAATTGTTAGAGATCCAAACAAAACCTTCCAACGATCTCCATGAGTGCTCTTACAAACGAATTGCATGTTCCGGTACATATTCTGTCAAATGAAAAAGAACTCTGAATTTGAATAGGAGCAGTAGGCTATTTATCGATCTATTAAGCTGGTACGTAGTAAAGTGCATCGGCGCGGCGGGGATATCAGTATCACCGCACATTGATTCGTCAGGCAACCTTTCATAATATTATGCCTCTGCGGAAACATAATATCTTTGCCACTGCTGAGGCGTCGTCCAGACTTCAGTACCCGTAGTACAAGATTTTACGTCTTACCAAACCAAACCAAATTCGAGAGTCGAAATACTTCCGCGTTACAGTAAACTGGATCTTAAACGCCTTGTTTTAAAGCTCAAGTTTGTCTACACTTCTACAGCCAGCGCTCCAAGCGGAAACATTGCGAAATTAAAATCAGTGGCATTGAATATTTGACTTCAATTCAAGGCAGTTTAGGTCCATTTTACTGTAACGCGGAAGTATTTCGACTCTCGAATTTGGTTTGGTTTGGTGAGACGTAAAATCTTGTACTACGGGTACAGAGTTCTCTTTATGTGACGCCAAAAGTAGCTGCAGCAGTTTTCCTTGCTTGTCGAAGGCAGTCGATCAATGGCACGCTCACTTTTGTAGTGTGTCATGAGTGAACAAAAGCTAAGAGATAAAACCCACGACGATAGGGAGACAACGGTAATACATATTATTATGTCCAAGTAGGCTTTTATGTATACATAATATTATGTTAAATATATTATAGGAACTATTTACTGTATGAAAGCCTATAACACTGGCAGCACGCTTAGGAAATTATTTTCTGGCGTGGAATTTTGCGTTCTTCAGTGTACAGAGTCCTTCCTTACCTATCGACAACCTGTCGTTCGTCTGTAAGTGCTCTTATTTAGGCCGCGGATACACTGGTAAGTTTTACTCACCTGAAGCATTCATGATTAACTATTACGACAAAAAATTGAAATGTAAAAACTCTTATAACATTTACATTAGTAGATTTTTTATGACTTCTTACGAGAGTAAAACTTACATGTGTAGTGGCGACCTTACTGTCAAAATTTTGTTATTTATTTACGTCATCTTATTAGGTAATTACGAAATGTACCTGATGTTGTAAATGTTATATTTAGATTAGGAATAAGCGTGTTTAATTGTTTTTTTTTACTAAATTAATGTAATTAATAGAAAATATATAGTAAAGTTGTTTTTATTTAATTTTTATTTAGCAAAATCAACTCAGCTTCCATCTGCCCCCGCATATCTGCCGCCTAACCTTTGCTTTGCCCCGTGACATTCTATAACTTTATCAGAGTGAACCTTAGGAGTGAATTAACTTTTTTCCTAACTGCTCATAAAGTGAATTTTTTGCCAATGGGAAAAAAATTATATTTAAGTGTTCATATATAAATACCTAATGCGGTGGCCTGGTGCAATTACTTCTATCTTCTTCTCATTTACTGCTTCTCATAATCTTCAATGATTTTTTTTACAAATTTAAGAAAAACATTAAATAGTTTTAGTTAGTTACTTAATAATAATAACTTTTTACTGGGTGTAATACCTATACTAGTAGAATGATCGCGTCAGTCTACGGCATCCGTCTATCTGTCCACTTTTATTTTCTCTCTAAATTATTATTATACACGAAGACGAAAAACCTAAAAATGAAATCTCGTAAGTATCACGTAACGATAAAAGTTCTTCCGGTAAGCACGTACGGTGTATTACGGACATTAACATACAAAGTGCGTATTGTAGCTCGAGGCAACTTTTTTCACACGATACACAATAATATTTATATCACTAGACTAGATGAGTAGGTACGTAAAAATATATGATAGTGAAATATAGCGTACGAATTACGCTATCATAGAAAGGAAAAAATTGAACTGACTTAAAAAATTAGATGGAACCTAAGCTGCAGATATACAGGGTGTTACCAGAACACTGGCAAAAACGAAGCTAGGTGATAGTACTGATGATTACTGCTATGATACCACAAAAAACCCGTAAAATATAAAAAAATCCTATAATTTTACAAATAAAACATCTGACTGACGCTAGAGGTCAACGAACGTTGCGTAAGTAGGCCACTCAGAGTCAATGCCGTGTCGTAAGCGGGGCATTGACCCGAGTTTTACACGCTATACATTGCGGGTTTGAAAAATACTAAATCACTAAAACTACGAAATGAGGCAAATGGTTATTGGTTTTGGATTGTGTTTAGGTAGTATAACAATAACGCTAAAAGTTTTTGCTAGCGTTCTGGTTACACCCTTTATTATTATCATTGGTAAGTAAAGATTACTTACAGAGTAATCACGGGATAGGTACTTTCAGTTCGCACGTAAATTAGATCATTTACTCCACATTAACTGTGATGAAACTCAGTTCCAATTACCACAGTGGAAATGTAATTGCCTACTGTGTTCTTCCAGTGCTGTGATAGCCTAGTGATTAGGACGTCCGCCTCCTAATCGGAGGTCAGGGGTTCGGTCCCGTACACGCACACGCACCTCTATCTTTTCGGAGGTAGGTACGTGCGTTATATGTAGTCGTATTTTTTCGACATTTTGCACGATAAATCAAAAACTATGATGCATAAAAATAAACAAAAATTTGTTTTAGAATGCACAAGCGAAGCTCTTTCATACCTCATTTGATATAGTTATCTTACTTTGAATATTGAAAAAACTAATTATTAGTTCCTGACCACAATTTTTTTTGTGTGATGTAACCACAAATTCACGGATTTCAGATTTTCCCCCTAATGTCTGCTATAAGACCTACCTACATGTCAAATTTCATGATTCTAGGTCAACGGAAGTATCCTGTAGGTTTCATGACAGACCGACAGACAGACAACAAAGTGATCCTATAAGGGTTCAGGGTTCCGTTTTTCCTTTTGAGGTACGGAACCCTACAAAGTTATCTGCATTGTAAAAATCCGCAGAACACCTGTAGGACTACCATAAAACTAATGTGGTGTTGCAATCTAATTTGCATGCGACGTCATTGTACCGTGCGAAACTTTTCTCAATTGTTAGGTATTTACATCTACCGGCGCAGGCGCACCGTGTCCTAGGAAACATCTCTTTGGACTCGGCCCCGTACCAAGGCTGGCTCACACAGGCTGTTTATAAAGGCATGTGAACCCTCTATTGTACTATTCAGGGATTTAACTTAGAACGCTGCAGTTGTATATTTTATCCCATTTATTTCCTAGTCTTTTTCCATAATGTCTCAATATTATTGTGTGTTTTTTGCAATAGTGTGTGGATGTGTTCAGGCCAGACCTAAGATCAGCCCTGTGTTTAACCAAGTGTTTGAACCTGGACTAGAATATTATGATGTGAGGGAAAATGCTTTTCAGTGTTCAATAACATAACACACATATTACATTTTAATTAATATTTATTTTCATGCTCTGTTAAACGTTTGATTTGGGCCGAAATGTATGTTCAATCGAAATTAAGCTCAGTTGCTTGTTATTGATATTATTTATAATTCAGTGGCCGATAATTAACAAGAATAAATAAATACTTAAAGTAAATAATAATTCCCTTGCGATTACCTGTCAAAGCTTGATTATAATTATAGAACTATCTTTCTTACTATCAAGTAAGGCTGTCCCAATATTTGTAGCGAATGAGGTATGGGATTATTCCGTTTATCCGCCCTAAAACAGCATCCTAGAGAACGTGTATACTCCGAAACGTGTGTCCATCTTTGCCCTGCCAAAAAACGAAGTACTTAAAAAGTACATTTTTTCACATTTGAAAATAGTGCTATACCATTGATGTTGGAATCCCCCTCTACTTATTATTCTAGGTGCTATACAGCCGCCATAGTCAGTAAAATGTGTGATGACGTAAGCATTCTTAACGATACCCCATACATCAAAATGTGGTATTTAAAAGTTATAGTTCCGTTGACCTAGGTGGATGATGGAAACAATAAGCTAAGCTGATTCCTATTTTTATGGATGGATACGCGTTTCTGAGTGTACATCGTACACAGGCAGCTGTTTTATGGTGGATAAATGTAATAAGCCGGATGTATGTCACCCCCATGAAGCAAATAATTGTCACCTATGTGCACACGGGGATATCTACTTGGATACCTTCTCTAAGGGGATACCTTTCTTGGCGAGAGATGTGTACTTTCACACCGTGAAAAGGATCACTTTATTTCATAGATTTGCTAAAATATTATCACTTATCGGCAGCCTTTGTCATCACCATGGATTAACAAGTTTTCACGAAAGTACGTGATTACAAAATTGAATCAAAATTTTTGCAATAATCATTTTTTTACTGCAATCATCTATCTATTAGGTAGTTATCTAATTATAAGTGGCATATTATCGAAATTAGGTCACCCTGTTAATACGTGTTCATTCATAGAAAAATAAGTAATGACTATGATTGTTACTAGGACCGTCCCCGATATGCATTCAACTACGGCGTGGCGGATCATTCAACTGGTGACATCAAATCGCAGCACGAAACCAGAGATGGTGACGTTGTCAAAGGTAAAAAACAGTTAAATATCCAGCGTGCATATTATATAGTCCAGTGCATGCACCCACGGCTGAACTGACCTTTTTGGTAGCGCCTTTCTCATCCGACCGCTTCCCAACATAAATTATTGAGGTCTTTAGCGTATTTCTGGAGATGTTCCCACACTGCGCTTACAAGTACGAGGACTGCTTTTTAGAATGTGTTTGCCCTAGCAGCCGTTGATTAAAATATAAGCTGCTCACTGCCACTTCAAACTTCTCATCCTATGCTACGTCGCTTATTTGGTTCTCTTACGGATATCCCAGTTGTGGAGTTTATCCCTCGGAAGGAGTTTGCGGGCTAACATTTGCGCGCTCTATTACACAACACACACACTAGGTAATTAAAGAATGTGTGTTTGTTGTATATTAATTGATAGAATAGTATTTTCAAATTGAGAGAGCAGGCGGTGTAATCTACTATTGAGTATGTAATCGTACTAGAGTGTATAACAGCTATCATAAACAGTGTTTTTAGGGTTCCGTACCTCAAAAGGAAAAACGGAACCCTTATAGGATCACTTTGTTGTCTGTCTGTCTGTCTGTCTGTCAAGAAACCTACAGGGTACTTCCTGTTGACCTAGAATCGTGAAATTTGGCAGGTAGGTAGATCTTATAGCTGACATTTGGGGAAAAATCTGAAAACCGTGAATTTAGGGTTAGATCACACAAAAAAAATTAAATTGTGGTCATGAACTAATAATTAGTATTTTCAACTTTCGAAGTGAGTGACTATATCAAGTGGGGTAAGTCATATGAAAGGTCTTCACCTGAGAATTCTAAAACAGATTTTTATTTATTTTTATGCATCATAGTTTTTAAATTATCGTGCAAAATGTCGAAAAAATACGACTGTAGTACGGAACCCTCATTGCGCGAGCCTGACTCGCACTTGACCGGTTTTTTTAAATTAATTAGTAAACAGTACAGTTGTTTACTATTACTGACATAGTAGTGCAATATTGAGATCCACTTAGTTTTTGTGAAGTGCCGCTAAGCTAGATAAGGTTTTTAAGTTTTCCTACTCAAAATAGTAGATATTATAGCAAGTTGGGCATGATGTCGAAATTTTTTCTCTTGCCTACTATTAACTACATAAGGCTCATAATAATTTGATTATTTCTAAACAACGCGTATTGTTTGGAAAACTACGCCATCATTAGCGCTTTGTTAGCAACAAAAATAACCAACTAATGACTGGGAACATGGTATTGAGAAAATATTTGTATTGCAGCACCACCTTATTTTTCTACTTATATTTAATCAAACAATAAGTGGCTTGTTGTTGTATACTTTTGTTATACGTAGATAAGATTTAAGTTTTAATATAGGTGCACTACCGATATTATTATTAATGCGAAAGTGTTTTTGTTTGTTCGTTTGTTCTTCAATCATACCCCAACGAAGCAACGGATCAGCGTGATTTTATTGCATAAGTAGACATGGTAACATAGGCTACTTCGTATTCCGGAAGATCAAAGAGGTAACGGGCTAGGGCCTAGATTTTCTACAATTTTAAACTAAAGTATCAAAAATAGTAGGAAAATAAAAAACAACTTTTACAACACTTGAATAGAATGTATCCAAATAGTAGTTGCAAAAATCGTAGTCGTAAAGCCGGAGTTTACTTACTTCATTTGGGTGTAAGTAACAGTTGTCCTATCCAATTTTTTTTAAATTTCAGGACAATACTCTCTGGTAGAACCAGACGGTTCAATCCGTACAGTGGACTACACAGCCGATCCAGTTCACGGTTTCAACGCGGTAGTCTCTAAAGTTGAGCCCAGTGTACACCCGGCGCCTAAGCCCCTGCCGCCAGTACAACCTGCGGTCATACAATACGTGCCGCACCGTGTGCCCGTACCTGTTCAGATCCCTAAACGAGTGTTTAGGGCAGAAGTTCTGCCACAGCAAATCTATGCATCACCGTCACCATTCCGTAAGTTCTTCAATCTTTCATGATAGATTTTAGATGGCAATCGGGGTATAAGGCGGGGGGGGGGGGGTTCTATGTGTGGAAAACTCACATGCAAAATCTCAAGTTTCTAGACACTATAATTTTACATAATATAATATACCTAACAGAACATATTTGATCAAGCTAACAATTGCTAATGTCATCATGATCAACCTGACAATGCTTCAAGTAGCAAAACGCACTTATAACTTAGTATGTTTAACTGTTGACTTTATAATAATTATTATTAGGTATGTAAGTACATTTTTAACATAAAGTTTGTAAAAATTTAGTCACAGAGAAACACAATAATAATAATTTAATGTCCAATTAGCGTCTGATAACATACCGTAACCCCATTGTTGACGATTCTTAGAGCCATTGTCTGTTATATTGTATTCTGTTTTCCAGTGTACCCCAAGGTCGCTGTGCAGTTTCCCGAGTATGACTTCGAGTTCGACGGACCTTCAGATAATTTCTACTAGCGTATGAGCTAAGTCTGTACATTTATTCACTGCCCTGGCCTATTAGGAAGTTTAGTAGATCATAGAAATATTATAGTAAGTAAAATGTTTAAAATATGTCCTCTATTTGCTGAAGTTATTTTTGTAAATATGGCTGAGTTAGCTAAATTTTTGAATGCGATATCAAGTATTATATTGTTTTTAACTTAATTATATTGATTTTAATTTAGTTTGTAACGATGGGGCTGGCATATAGATCATCTGTAAAAGCCCCTTACAAAATGTCAGATTAAAAAAAATGTTGTTTGGCGTAGGTAGGTACCTAGTTTGAAAAAAATAAATGTATTTTAATGTAGATAACGGGTACGAAGTTTTTTATTTGTTGATATTTCAACCGAATTGCACGGTTGACTGCGGTGCTGCGAGAGATGAAGTTTGAGTTATAATCATAAGATATGTATTAAGAACCTACACAGTGTGGTTAGATGACGATACCCCAGGTATTTGAGCTACAAAAAACTCAAACAGATATGTATTTTGAAAGAAGCTGGTACTATAGATATAGATATATAGATGATCTTATAGATTTGTAATACATAATCCTATTCGGCTAATTTAACTAATGTTGGTTTTAAAACTCGTTTTGACCATGTTTCCCAAAAAATTAATATTATGCAGTACCTAGTCGCTTTTCTCGTGAGATATGAAAATATAAATTATATTATTAATTATAGGAGTACAAATTGCAAAGGCTACTTAAACGTGCTATTTATTTTATAATATAAATTAATATATAAGTAAGTTCTGTAAAATTACCTGGAAAAATCTCAGAGCAATCGTACATAACTATTTCTTTGCATTGAAATTTTTCTTTCCAATGAAAAAAAATCGTAACGAATTATTATTATTTATTATTATTGATGTAGTTCAGTATGGAACCTTAATATACTAAAAAATAGTGTCAAAGTGCCAGTATTAATAAATGTATGAAATACCTGCTAAATGCCAGTTTTCTTATTGAATTAATTATACTTTAAAAATCAAATATATTATAACGCCTGACGTATAAAATATTAGATTATGCTATTCATAAACTTCAGGCGTGTGACAAATCTTTAAATTACGATTATCGGAGCTTTTCCATCCACAAAGCGTTGCAAACCCACTACAGAGATGGGTCACACTGATTGTACTTGGGCGGATGTGGTTTCTACTTTCATAACCATACAATTTCTGTTATTTGAATAGTCATGTAACATGCCTAGTAATTCGTCCGCGTGGATTTAGATTAGTTTTATTAAAACCCCGTGGAAACTCTTTTTATCCGGGATAAAAGTAGGTTATCAAACCCAGGTTGTACGTATGACTTGCACTGGTTCAGTGTGGCCTATGTACCTACGTCAGTAGGACGGATTCTTCTATCTATGGGGAGGTACTTATGTGCCGTATGGCCTATGTAAGTTGACACTAAGTCACATATAAAGGAAACAAACACTAAGACAGTTAGCCAGACTGACACAAATAGACACACCTCCGCATTACATTTATAGTACCTATTAGTCATTTACAGGATGTGTATGACGTACCTAGTCGTTAGTCATTGTTTTACTCATTGAAAGTGCATAGAGGTCATTGATTTTACTCAAACGAATTCGCTAAAAACTTCCACTTCTTTAAGTTCATCCGTAATGATGCTCACTGATTCGTATTCTTTGGAATCTGACATTTAGCTTCAGTCGGATCAATCTGAACCGGAACGAATTCGAAACGCATCTTAAATTTTTAATGTTAGTTCTTCACACCCAGTCCTACGTTCAGCTTGCCTTTGTTTATCATACAAATTATGTTGTAGGATATGTTTGTAACTAAGGTAGGTTTAAAAACAAAAATATAACCCACAACTGCAGTGTTCCCTCACAGCCCTTGACTTTATAGAGAGAGAGCCAGCACGTGCCTGTGGACTATCTCCCAAAGCCACAGTGATCCAAACAAACATCAAAAGAAACGTTCCTCCCAGTGTTGGGGAAAGTGGGGAAAATGCGTAGAAACTTTCAGCTTTTATAAAATTACGGAGGCCTGGCATGCGCTGGCTTTTAGTCCATTAAAATAATATAATGTCTAAGAATCTGCTCTGAGGTAGGTAGGTACGTAATGCAAGCATCTGCATCAAAATTGGTTCTGTTTCAATTTCGGGAATAATACAGTTACAGATCCTACACTCAAGGAACAACCACTTCCACATCACTGGGACTTTGCGTCATCATTCCTTATACGCATGGCTAGGGTCTGGAATACTCTTCCTAGATCAGTGTTTCCTGCCAATTATAATCCGGGTATCTTTAAAACAAGAGTGAATAGGCACCTTCTAGGCAAACGCGTCCCATCTTAGGCCACAATCACTTCCCATCAGGTGTGATCGTGGTCAAGCGTGCGCCTATAATGAAAAAAAAAGAATAGAAATTTTTCAGAAAAAATAAGTTATCTCTTGTAACGTAAGAATGCGTGCGGCTAGATAAGTATAGGGTAATCGCACTTGTTCATCACCATGTGCTGGGCTAGAGCCCCAGGTTAGCACCCTCTATCAGAAAATTTATTTTGTATTAGAACTTTATATGAGACAAATTTCACGGTAGACATTTTAATTTGGATTATCCTTATTAAAATACCTACCTACTTCATGTTATACATGATGAATGATGTCAGCACGTCACGTCATTTTCTTCCAGGAAATACCAAAGTAAGTACTTACTTAGATATAATCCTCAGAAAAAACCTCTTTCCTTCCAAAATTGGAAAATGGAAAAACCAATGTCTAATAACTGCAGCTGCGTAACAGACACGAAAAAAATTAACCTCAATAAATACGCGCGTATGAGGGTACAATTTGTCAAAATGTGTTGTAGTGGCTACCCGTCTGTCTCTCTGTTAGCTTTTTAAGCCCATATTATTATTATGTTTAACTGATTTTAACGAAATTTTGTACAGAGATAGGTTGCATCCCGGGAAAGGACATAAGCTATTTTTTGTCCCGGAAAATCAAAATGTTCTTAGTAAGTATTAGGTACGTCCTTACATCCATGATCTATTATAAATAAAGAGGTAGATAAAAATTGATTTCAATGGTTTACTGTCAAAATCTCCACTTCTAAATCGCACTTTAAGGTGACGCTGGATGCACGTCCGAACTGCTCGGCCCACGTGGGTAACCTGTATGCTATTTCACCTAACATTGTGATAGAAAGAAATAGACTCAGTGATGAGCAGTGTAGCGAGTGCATGCGCTCACACTAGCGTCCGGATATATTGATGATGGCACACAGATAGTTGGACAGATGTCACCGATGAATTTTTGTAAATATATGATTTATGAAGGAACTACTTATTTCAATTATTATTGTATAAGATTTTATGGAAGAGCGGGGTCGCCTGCCACGAGTACTCGTAGCAATACTAAAACAGTTACTGGGATGGTCCCAATTACTACGCACTATGTGAAATTGTTTTACCTACTGAAACAAATATTTTTTAAATTTTTTTTGAATGATAATGATTACCTACTTATCTTTTGATGAATACTATAAAATCTCACTTACATACATACCTATTAGGTAACTACTGCCTCAGCGTGTATAAACAACTCGTATATATTATAGAAATCCATACTTCTATGAAGTGTCTGTCTGTAATTTCGAAATAACTACCGCAAGCTCATAATATTGTTATTTGAACTGTACCATAACAGCTGAATCAAACGTTTTTAAAAACTGTCTGTCTGTCTGTCTGTTTGAACGGGCTAATCTTCGGAACGGCAGAACCTATTTTGACGGGACTTTTACAGACAAGTAGAGGATTAACAAAGGATACTTTTTTAACCGACTTTTAAAAAAGGAGTTGTGTTTTTCTACCTATGTACACAGAAATCTCCGAGATTTCTGAACCGATTTGCGTATTTTTTTTAATTGATAAAGAAACATTGCAACATTGTCCTATATAAAATGTCATTTTATATAGGACACACAGGATTTCAACTCCTCAATCCTGATGCTGCAGGGGACATGACCACCAAAACTTATGGGATTTTGAAACTGTCGGTTATAAATTGATATTGGAGGTAGGTACCTATATCTACCAAGTAAAGACTTTATCATTGAACTCGAAGACCCACTTCTCGACCCTGATGCTGTACCTAAGGAATTGCATTGCTAAATCGTGGTGATCCCACGGAATTTTAAATGAATCATCGCCCACGCCCGTTCGGTACCCTCATTCCGCACATTGTTTTGATTAGTCAGTCCACCAATCACAACAAAGCATTCTCCCCTGTCCCCCGCCAACATTTTACGATTTTCATGTAAAACCTTGTATATGCGTACTCTAGGAGTTGAATTCTCTGTGCTGGCGGATTACCTATTAGGAACACATGATTACACATTCGTTTGTCTGTGAAAATAACTTTTGTTGCCTACACTTATCTATTAGTAGCGACTAAAAACTATATATACTATCTACTTGTGTATACAAAAGTCAAAATAAATTCCACTTTGATCTCAAAAATGAAAATTTTATTTTTATAAGTAGGAAGTAGGTACAATTCAATTTCCCTCTAAAAGCCCACTACACACATAAACACAATATGTATCATTTTCTGTTTCAACAGTCACATTAGATGTATCATTCGACGCAGAACTATTGAAGCTCTCCATTTCATTTCTGGAATTAATAAACATACAATCAACATAATTATATTGTGAGTATTATCTATATAGAATGTATGCAAAAAACATAGCATAACAACTTACAAGTATGGTATGGTAGACCTTTCAATATTTAGTACAGAATTGAATGTTGCAGCATCATGTTGGATTTCAGTGGTACGTATATTGGGCATATTCATTTTATTTTCCTTGTTTTCTTCTAAAAGGAATGTCTTGAGTCACTAAAATACAACATAATTCAGCATTGACAAATCTGACAACAAATAGTAAATCTCTATATCATATAAAAATTAATCGCTGAATGTGTTGCTGATCGCAAATCTCGAGAACAGCTGCACCGATTTCGCTAATTCTTTTTGATAATATTCCTTGAAGTACGGGGATGGTTCTTATGGAGAGAATTTTTTTAAAAAAGTCCTGAAAAAGAATCGACTGTAGGCGGTGCGAAGTTCGTCGGGGCAGCTAGTAACATAATAATTATATTATCCTAATCCTAATCTAAATATTTAAAAGAAAAAGGTGACTGACTGACTGACTGACTGATCTATCAACGCACAGCTCAAAATACTGGACGGATCGTGCTGAAATTTGGCATGCAGATAGCTATTATGACGCAGGCATCCACTAAGAAGGGATTTTTGAAAATTCAACTCTGGAGGGGGTGAAATAGGGGTTCGAAATTTTGTGTAGCCCACGCGGACGAAGTCGCGAGCATAAGCTAGTCTATAATATAAAAATGAATCACTAAATTTCATCGCAAATCTCGAGAACAGCTGAACCGATTTCGCTAATTCTTTTTTTAAATTAGGTATTCCTTGAAGTACGAGGATGGTTCTTACCGAGAGAAAAATTTAAAAAATTTGAATCGACTGTTAGGCCGTAGGCGGAACGAAGTTCGCCAGGGCAGCTAGTGGAATTATAAATGTGAAAGTGTAGATGTTTGGATGTTTGTTACTCAATCACGCAAAAAAGGCTGAACGGATTTGAGTGAAATTTAGAATTCTTAACTGGATTAACACATAGGCTACTTTTTATCCCGGAAAATCAAAGAGTTCCCGCGGGATTTTGAAAAATGTGAAATCCACGCGGACGAAGTCGCGGGCATTAGCTAGTATCTAAATAATATCAACTTACAAACACAGTGTCAAATTTTCAGAAGCTGGCTCTAAATGGTACGGTGTGATAGCATCATAATCTAATTCAATTCGATTTTTTGCTTTGTCGTTTCCTTGTCAAAGAAATCCTGTGATCCACTAAAATAGAAGTATAATATATAAGTATTTATTAAAAATAAATAAATGTCATCATCAAATTCACCATCCTGGAGAACCTTGAAAACGACACTCGCGTCTATTTTTTATAAAAAGTGCTGGCCCGCCATCTTAGATTAAAAAATTAATGTCATTATCAAAACCAGCATCCTGGAAACCCTGAAAACGACACCCATTTCTATTTTTTGTGAAAAGTGCATGTCTGCTATTTGGATTTGAAAATAAATGTCATTATCAAATTCAGCATCCCGGAAAAGTACATATTCAGTCAAATAAAATTCCCCTCGAGTCACATTGTTACTCACGTCGGGTGTGACTCACAGGAATAACCCCGAAAAAGTAATGGCATTATCATCACAAGATAATATTATGGTTTGGAAAGATTCTGATGAATTTTAATAGATCTCCTCTTTGCAAGGGATTTGCTTTTGCGAGTCTAAACCGTTTCTTTTTCCTCTTCCGCCAATCCATTTTTGTTTCTGTTACATGAAAACTCAAGTATATAATTAATTGTCTAAGCACACAATATGACCTACATACTTATATTTGTAACTAGATGATACACGCGACTTCGTCCGCGAGGATATAGTGGTTTTTTAATCCCGCGAGAACTCTTTCAAAAGCGATCACTATTTCAAATTTCAGCCAAATCCGTCTTGTACTTTTTGCGTGAAAGGGTAACAAACCTATACACACACACACGCAGATACAAAATTTCGCCTTTATAATATAAGTGTGATTTGACAACCCTGACTTTCGGAATTCGGATAAGTCCAAATTATATTTTATTACTAGTTGATGCCCGCAACTTCGTCCGCGTGGAATTAGGTTTTTAAAAATCCCGTGGGAACTCTTTGATTTTCCGGGATAAAAAGTAGCCTATGTGTTAATTTAGGGTATACCCTAAATTAACACTTTTATCTATCTCCATTCCCAATTTCATCCAAAACCGTTCAGCCGTTTTTGTGTGATTGAGTAACAAACATCCAAACATCCACACACACACATCACTACACCTATTATAAATGTGAAAGTGTGTTTGTTTGTTGGTTCGTTGGTTTGTCTTTCAATCACGTCGCAACAGAGCAACGGATCGAAGTGATTTTTTGCATGGGTATGGTTGACCTGGAGAGTGACATAGGCTACTTTTTATCCCGGAAAATCAAAG